>NC_057348.1:56114635-56460804 GCF_016509475.1 Prionailurus bengalensis | reverse complement strand
CTTCTTGCACGAGTTGATAGGCAGGAGCCTTGGATGTAAAAGAAACCTAAGACTGTGGTTTCAGCAGGTTTAATTGAGAAAAAAAAAAAGATGGGCTGAAATATTTGAAACGATTTGGGTCGTCTTGGGATGCCCTGGTGGGAACTCAGTCTAATGACAGATGGCAATTTAGTTGTCCTGTTGTCATGATCTCTAGAAAAATCCTGGAATCGATCGATGAGCCCTTAGAAGGAAAGTACCATCCTGGCCTTCAAGAAAGATTTCATAATGCTGTAAAGAAGGACCACAGAACTCCTGTTTAGATGCAGAAGTTGATGTTGGAGGAGGAGATCCTTCTAGGATGTTGCATGGCAGCTATGGGAAATAAGAGGCGTGTTTCCCAAAGTTTTTGACAGGAAGAATAGCTCGTCCAAAGGTTTTGATAGATGAGGCCCTAAAAGGATGCCATGATTCTACACACATGTAGACACCTGCACAAGCTTGGGCCTGAAGACTCTAGAACCAGGAAAATGGGGGTGAATCCCAGCTGTCTTTCAAATAACTAAAGACTACTCTAAGGGTGAAAAAAACCTGTTAGCGTCACGTGTGGCTGTGGCCGTGGAGCGTCCCCCTACAGGGTTATCGGAGTGTGCCGGCAGCCACCAGCCCCACGCTGGCTCAGGAAAGCACCCCTCTGCCCTTCTCACAGCCTCAGGCAGCTTTAGGGTCTCAGAGCTGGTGGCCATGACCATCTCGTCCCAGGGGAGCAACTACTAGAGCCGCCCTCTGCACAGGGGGCCCAGGCCCTGTCGTGTCGCCAGTGCAGGGGGCTCACGACCACTGGGCCTGCTTTCGGCTGTTCGGGCCCCTTGGTGCGACTCAGCTCCGCTGGGCCCTCAGCCTCACCCTCCCCGGCTGGGCACGTCTGGCCACATCCAGCCCTGTGGCTCCTCCCCGGGTATATGCCCTTTCCTGGCAATGGCACATCTCCCACCCACAGAGAGGGACGCACCTATTTCCAGTCGGCGTGGCCCAGTCCACCCCTCCCCGACTCACGCCGCTACACTGGACGTGGCTCCCCGTGCCAGCACCGCACTGGGGCCAGCTAGCTGCCCCTTCCTGGTCTTTTGTGGCCCCAGCCCGTGAGCAGAGATCGGCTGACCTCCGATCCAGGGGACCTTCCTGTGTGCCTCAGTCTCTGGCCCCTTCTTGTAACGTTAGACAATGCCTCCTTCTGAAGACATCTCGTAGAAACGACAAGATCCAAAAGCCATGTGAAGGCAGAGGTCCTCAGACACCCCAGCTTCCACGAACCGCGATCGGGAAACCAACTGGAAGCGTCAGCTTGGCCCCTGGGCTGCAGCCTGGGCGTCATGGGAACGGGCAGCTGAGGGCTGGCCCTCAGAGGGACCACCAGCCTTGGTTCTCAGAGGAACCCTTAGCCAAGCCCCTGAGGGACCATTCCTAGCTGGACTAGTCCTCAGGGGATGTGTCAGCAGTACTGCTGGTCCCTGGGGGAGTTTGAGGGCCCAATGGGGGGACTAATTTCCCTTGATGCCTCTTGGGGCCCTCCCGTGGCGCCGATGGGAACAGTGGGCCCAGAGTGGAGGGAGCGACGGTACCCGTAGCGGTCAGTGGACAGGCTGCTTCTGGTCTCCAGGGAACTCCTGAGGGTGACAGAAGTGAGACAGGGTTACCGGTGACCCCCGACACACAACAAATGCTCCCGGGGGCCGTGCCGGCTCAGGCCACACTGGGTGGTCCCAGGACAGGTCCTGGGGTGGGTGAGCAGCCCCGGGAAGGGTTTGGTGCCCACATGCAAGAAACCATGTGCTTTGTCGCCCTCTGTCTCTCTCCCACAGCCCCGCTCAGAGAGCTCAGTTACAAAGCATCTTTAGCAGCATCAAGTCCAGCTGCTCTCTGTTCGCTGGGGAAGCCAAGGCCCGAGGTCCCCCAGGGAGTCTCCCAGGCCGAGGCTCTTTGTAGTCAGAGACCCAACTGGGGCCTTGGCCTGCTAGTGTGCAGCTCTGCTCATGGGCCCCCCCCCACCCCCGCCACTGACAAACCCTTGCCACACAGAAGCTGGCCCCTGCGTCTGCACCCTCATCTCATCCTACCCCTTTTTACAGAAGTCGCTTGTTCAGGATTCTCAGCCGGCGAGCAGAGCCAGATTTGACCCCAGGTCCTGCTGTGAACACTGCCCAAGGCCACAATACACTCCTTGCCCCCGTGGACACACCTCCAACCAACCTGCCTCCTTGCTTGTTCCTGCAACATGTTCCTGCCCCAGGGCCTTTGCACTTGTTCCCTTTACTTAGGATGCTCAGTCCCCATCACTCACTTGCCAGAGAGGCCTTTCCTTGGTGTCTATAGTGGCCCCAGCCCCTTATGCTCTCCACTCATCACTCAGTTTTATTTCTTTCAGAGCCCTAGGTAAAAAGGGCTAAGCCATTTATCTGTGTGCTTGTTCACTGCCTTTTGGGTGTCCCTCCCCAAAGGCAGGGCCTTGTGTGCCCTGGACATTTTTGGCTCCACTAAGGGCAGGTGGGTGCAGTCAGATGAGAGGAGGGGGCCCTGCCTGAGGTCCCACAGCAACCTGCAAGGCAGCCTCTTAGCCCCCATTGTGGGTGAGGAAACTGAGGCTCAGAGGGGTTAGCACCATGCACAGAGTCTAACAGCTCTGAGAGGCTGGGCTGGGATTGGGACTCAGGTCTGTCCGGCCTGGGACCACTGTGTTCTGTCCCCAAAGAGGCCTCCCGGCCGAGTCCTTGCAGACCACAGGCCAGGCCTACGATCTCCATGCCCAGAGCCCAGAGGCCCGCAAAGAGACTTGATGTCCAGCTTTGGATCTGGCCCCAGAGACAGCCCAACCTGAGGTCAGGGCCCGTTCCACCCTTGACTCACCATGGATTTGGTACAAGTCCCTGCACCCCTCTGTGCCTCAGTTTCCACATTTGCAAAAGGATGGTAAGTAACAGTAAGTCACTCACAGGGGGAAGTAATGGATGTGAAATGACTGTGGAGAAAGAAACAGGAGCCTCTGTTTGCTACGCACGGTGGCATGGCCAGTGTCTGAGGCCTTTGGGGTCTTAGGGTGTGCCTGTCACTACTCGGTGGCCTGGCTCCCCCTGCCCTGTCCCTGCCTTTCCAGGCAGCGGCTGCTATGACAGCCGACACAGCTGTGGAGGCACTGTCCCTGGACTCCACCTCTCCTCCCACGCCAGGCCGCCTTTCCTCATGGGACACCACCTCTCCCCACTGGGGTCCCCTGCACACCTCTCCCCCACCCAATGTCTCAGAAGCCCAGGTCCCCTGCTTCCCGTGGGCCTGTGCTTGGTGCTTGGGCTTTGCCATTCTGAGCCAATGCTGGGTGCTTACCACGGGTCATCCGAACTTCGGCCTCGGTTTACCTACTTGTCCTTACCACAGCCTTGATGGAAACTCTCCCTGCTGGAGGCTGACCCCCCCGCCCCTTCCACATCCCCACTTCCGGTCCAACGGAAGCATCGCTGGTTTGCTGGGTCCCGTATTCAGCAGATTAGCTTCCCCAGAACCAAGCCCTGCCCCAGGCTCCGCCTCCTTCTCCATCCCTGGCTGAAGAGGCCAAGGACAAGCTTCCCTCCCCCCTGGAGACAGAGCCGCCCCAGGGCCTTGCACTGTGCCTGTGTCAACAGCGCCTTGCCAGAGCCCAACGAGAAAAGGGGACGTAAAGGACGGTGTCAGGATGCCACCCCGTCACTGTCCCAGACTGTTTGCTGTCCTGTGCCTGCCCCAGTGAGCGATGGCTTTTCTGGGTGGGAGAGAGGGTGGGGCTGGCGAGGCAGGCCTCACCTCCCTGCCACGCCAGGACCCTCACTGGCAGAGGCCAGCAATTCCTACCTTTGGGAAGCCCCTAGTCCAGACAAGGGGACCCGGCCCTCAACGCCTGTCGCCCAGTGACTGGCCTCTCCAGTCAGGTGAGGAGATACCAGTACGAGAGCCCCCTAGTGCCAGGTGCATTTCTCATCTAACCCTTGCATAAACCTCATGAGGCACAAGGAATTTACAAACGCTACCAGTGCAGCTCAGAGGCACTCTATACCCGGAACACCACTCCACCCCCTGCCTCTTTATCCCGCAGCAAACTCCTATTCACCCTGCAAAACTTTGCTCAAATGTCAACTCCTTGGTGCAGCCTTCTTTGCCCACCCTGACCCCCCACGCAGACTACCGTCTCCCGTCCTTCCTCCTTTCCCCTCTCCCTCCTTCCCTCCCTTCCTTCTCTCTCCCACTCCCCCAATGACCATGAGTATATTTTGAGCAGTTCCTGTGTGCTACGAGGGAGGCGTTGCGGTTAACACTTTATGGCGATCAACTCATTCAGTCTTCGCCGGAGCCCAGGAGGGAGGTACAGTGACACTCTGCTATATTGTGACACACGGGTCCAAGATGTTGAAGGGTGCATGAGATTTTCCAAGCAGATAGTACTGTCACTGATGTATGCATGTGAAGATGGGGACTGTCTGTTGAGCACCACCTGCCCCCACAGGACTGAGGGGCCCTAATAGCCATGCAGGGCTGACCTGGCCTGCCGTGGCCCAACCCTAAACCCTGTGGCGGGTGGTGACCTCTGCTTGGGCTCTCCACTACTCCCCACCCTCTCTGCCTATCCCTGGGGTCCCCTCGGTGGCCTGAGCCCCTTGGCGGTCCCCTTCCTGCTGTCTCACTGACCCTCCATCAGCCCAGTGAGGACTGGCTCTAAGAGGAGAACCAGCCTCTGCCATGCACCCTGCTGGGTCCATGCAGCTTTGGAGTCACAGATGGAGGCCCGTTCCGCTCACCACTGTCTGCTGCTCAGCCCAGCGGTCAACAGGAAAGGTTTGGGCCCGCGCAGGACAGGCCAAGGTTGAGGGTGCTCGGAGAACACGAGAGACTGCCTGGCTGAGCATACCTGGCTTTGGAACCAACCACCTGAGCTCACACCCCAGTCCAACCTTGGGGGCGACAGAAACTCGAAGCCTCGACCTCCTCCTCCGGTGATAATAAGAGCTCCACCTCACACGGATGATGTGAGATGAGGTGGTCAGCACAGAGCCCGATGCAGGGCTTGAACCTATGAACCGCGAGATCATGACCTGAGCCGAATCTGGATGCTTAACTGACCGAGCCACCCAGCCACCCTATTGGTTTATACATTTAAAGCACTTAAGACAATGCCAGATACAGAATCAGCATTCCATAAATGCCAGCTATCATTAGTATAGATAGGATTCAAAAGATTTGCGTATTACTCAATATATCTTATGTTATATAACATACGATATATAATATATTAATGCCTCACACCAACAGTATAGAAGTGAAATATTAATGTGTTACATTAACATTGATTCTACATTAGTAGATATTTGTGTTATTCACATATATAAAATCCTCATTTTATATGCAGGGAAACTGAGAGGTGGTTTCTTCAATGCCACCAGTCCTACATGAGGACTGGTGCTGCTGTACCTCCCCCTGCTCAGGGGCCCCAGGATCTTTGGGGGACCCTGGACCAGGTTCATGGACACAGGGCTCTCAGTCAGCCAGGCAGGGCTCCAGCTCCTCTTCTGGTCTCCAGTTCTAGCTCAGGGCATAAATAGCCCATTCCGGCCACCCTGGACAAGGAAGACCGCCCCGGGACAGTCCTTCCACTGAATCCCCCACCCCCAGCCCTCCTTTATGGGGCTCCTGGGGAGGCCACTTCCTTTTCCTTCAGAATTAACTGGATGCTCCAGTCTCCCCTGGCACAGCTTCTAAACAGCACCCAACTATTTACACAAAGTTCAGGAACAGGAAAAACTCCTCTGTGTGTTGTAAGAAGTCAGGGGAGGGCTCCCCTGGGGGATGGGCCAAGACTGGCAGGGCCCCAGGGGGGCCCCAGGGGGCTTGATCATGAGTGGGGTTCTAGAGGGGGCCTGGGTCATCTTGGTTTTGGGGCCTTGGTGCTGATTACATGAGTGTGTTGTTTGTGACAATGCAATAAGCTGTACACTGTATTTTAATAAAAGTTTACGTGAAAACAAACTGCCTGGTTCAGTCCCAGCCCGGGGCAGCAGGAAAAACCTTGGGCCGCTTGCAGCTGGATGCCATCCCCTTCAGTCACCCTGCAGCAGCTCTGTGGCCCTGGGAAAACCCCTTCCCCTCTCTGGCCTCAGTTTCCCTCTGCTGAATGAGGAAGTGGTCAGTGTGTCTATTCTTGGCTGTACAGCAGGAACGGAGCCTCTGAGAAACACTGATGTACGGATGCCTGGGCCCTAAGACGGACCAATTAAGTCATATAGCCTCTGGGGGTGTGTTTCTGCACCTTTGCTTTGTTCTAATTCTTTCCTTTGAAAAAACCATAGCTTCACAGGAAGCTGTAAAATACAACGTCCTGGGAGGTCCCATGAACCCCCATCCCCAGCCTTCTCTAGCCATAACCCGTTGTGCAACTGCAGACACCATCCAGACCAGGAAACTGACATAGGTAAATCCGCCGAGGTTATTCTGACTTCACCAGACGAGCACATGGGTGTGCGTGCATGTGGGTCTCCATGTAATTTTACACCCGGGTCGCTTGCGGTAGTCCCCCGCCCGCCGTGATCAATCACACAACTGTTCCATCACCAGGCTCTCGGTGCTACCCCCCCAGAACCACGCCCACCTGTCCTCCGCAGTCCCTCCCCGCCAACAGCCACCAATCTGTCCCCGGGCTCCACCATTTTGCCCTTTCAGGAATGCTATACAAACGAAACCGTAGACTTTCACTCAGTGTCCCTGGAAGTTCATCATTACTTCCTGCCTCTTGACGGCTGCGGAATACGTGCCCCTCGGCACAGATGCACCACTTTAGTATCCATTCGCCCCCCGAAGGGCATCTGGGCACCTTCCAGTTTGGGGGCTGTTCTGAATAGAACCACGATGACCATTCGGATACAGGATGTTGTGTGACCATAAGTCTTCATTTCTCTGGAATAAATGCCCAAGAGTGCAATAGCTAGGTCATACGAGAAGTGTGCATTTACTCTGAAAGGA
Organism: Prionailurus bengalensis; assembly: GCF_016509475.1. Lineage (NCBI taxonomy): Eukaryota > Metazoa > Chordata > Mammalia > Carnivora > Felidae > Prionailurus > Prionailurus bengalensis. The sequence goes on along the minus strand of NC_057348.1, from coordinate 56,453,790 downwards.
AACCGCCAAACTGTCTTCCGGAGCAGCTGGACCGTCTCACATTCCCAACAGGGAGGCAGCAGCCGTCCGGTTTCTCCACATCCCTGCCAGCGTCTCATGCTGCTACTATTTTTTTTTTTTTTTTTTACATCAGCCACTCTCATAGCTACGGGGCGAGAGCTCACTGTGGTTTTGGGGTGCATCTCACTGATGGCCCATGTTGTTGACCATTATTGTTACGTGTGTTTACCTGCCAGCCGCGTATCTTCTTTGGTGAAATGTCTGTGTGCACCTTCATTTTTAAAAGCTCCCCGGATGGGTTCGATGTGCAACCAGCTAATCCCCTAGGAGCTTCCGAACTTGGGAAGTTCTGTCAGTTTTAAAAAGAACATGGTCGCTGCTGTAAGAATTCTGGGCAGCCTGCGCTTTCTGGAAGGGCTACCTGCAGAGTTCTGTGGTGGGGTCCAGGCTGCTACAGGTGGCTTGGAGTTACTGTATCTCAGGCCAGAGGGGGAAGTTTGTCTGTTCCTGAGAAGGAATGGGGAGAAAACAGAGAGCAGAGACAGAGGGGAGAAGGAGGCTCTGGAGGCCACGTGGCATAGGAGGGGACCCCTCCCCCCCACGGGAGCCTCTACAGGTATTACTGTCTCGTACAGAGCAGTGAGTGGCTAAGTCCATGTCTAGGGCGAGGGCATGACCCAGGAGGGAACTTGAGGCAAGCCAGCTCCAGACTGTCGCAGGCCCCAGAATGGACCTATTTGTGGAGTTTACGTCAGTCTCCAAAGGGGTGGGGAAGGCCGTACCCCTCCAGTTATAGGGCCCACTCCCTCTCATTAAATAAGCAATAAATGCCCACTGCACCAACTGTAGAAATAACAGCAGAGCACAACAAGGAAATAAAATCATCCGCCGTCCCAGCTCTCTAGGGACTACCCAGTGTAACTATTTGAGGGTACTTTTGGGCTGGGCCTTTCTCTAAATGTGTGCCTGTGACTGGGCATATATATGTTTTTTGGTTACACAGAAATACATTCTGTTCTATAAAATACATCCACCCTCTCACCCCACACTTGTCTCAAGCATGTTTTTAGGTCTTCAAACATCCCTCCACGTCACCCCTTTGGAAGCTGCCTGGAACCCCTGTGGGTTCCTCATCGCCCCAGGTGGGCGCTGGGCTTAGGTCCATCTCTCCTCTCCTGGTAAACAAAGCTGTGGGACCGTCCCATCAATGCGGCCTCTGTGCAAAGGTTGGGATGTTCTTCTAGGACCCATTCCTGGAATTTCTGGGTCACAGGGTGGGAGTGTTTTGATGTCTCTGGGTACACACAGACGCTGACCCAAGAGGTTGGGCCAACACACCTCTGGTGGCAGTGATGGTGAGTGTTTGGCCATCTCAGGGCTCCAGAAGTTTCTCTGTTGGGGCAGAGATGAGCTCAAGGTGCTGGGTGGCACTGTGCCCCACGCAGAATGCCCTTACTCGATGCCAGGTCCACAGGAATCAGCCGTGAGACATGCCGCAGAGGCTGTGTGACCAATGGTGCACCAGGTTTGTGCTTCTGACCCCTCCACTGGCTGTCGGGGAGAAAGTAGCTAACAGCCAGGGCCAGGTCTGGGGCTCGCCCCTCACCACTGGCCTCCAGAGTCAGTAAGCAGGGTGCCTCTCTGGGGGCATGGAAGCAGAGACACAGAGAAGGTGCCCTTATCCCTCAGGCGTGAGGCTTTTTGCCCACCGGCTGGGGTTCCCAGTTCTGGTCTCACAAGCGAAATGACCCTGCCCCAGTCTCTGCTTCCTCATCTATGAAACGGGGCTGATCTTCCCACCTCAGAGGCCGTTAATGAGGCTCCTGGGAGCTTACAGACTGGAGGTGCCTTGTAAACAGATGGATGTGAAGCGTTGCCATGCTGGCTCATGCCCGGGCTGTCCCGCCCAGTCCCCCAAACCCCACCTGGGGCCTCCCTATGAAAAGGCCACAGAGGGCTCCTGCCCGCCCACCCTCTGCCTTCCTGTCCTGGCTCTGGGCCCCAGACAGCCTTGCCTGTCAGCCTGAGGCCCCACCGCCCAGCAGCACAGTGAGACGATTATCTCCAGGCTGGCCTCTGTGCCCTTCTGTCCTGCCAGGCAGTTCTGCCCAGGAGCTCAGCCTGAGTCTGGAAAACTCCCTGCTGGCGGTGGGATGGGGGTGGGATGTGTCTCTTTGCAACGCCCCCTGGGCAGAGGTGTGGAGAGGGAGATCAGGGTGGCCAAGCAGGGGCCCTGGGTGAGACCCCAGGGCATCTAGTCCCTCTCTAGGCCTCAGTTTCCCTGCCTGCACCATGAGGGTGTTTGTCTAAAGAAGTGGTTCTTCACTCTGTGTGTGTGTGTGTGGGGGGGGGGGTGCGTCAGGCCATCTGGGGACAGTGATTCATTCATCCCACTTAGTAACCATGCAGTCCCCACTTTGGGCCAGGCTCTCTAAGAGCTTAGGACTGACTCACATCACCCTCACAGCCAGCCTGCGATGTGGGATGTCCTTATCTCCACTTCACAGATGAGAAAACAGAGGCTCCAGGATGTGATCAGGGGGCATTATTCTGAGCACAGGACGATACGGAGTGAATAAGACAGACCCATCACTGTCCGTGTGGACGGAGGGGGCACACAAGAAAAGTAGATAAGGATATGTGCACAGACAAGGCCGCTTGGACCAGTACAGAAAGTAGGAGCAGCTGCACGAGACAGGAGAGACACCAGCCAAGAAAAGCCCCTAGGAAGAAGTGACCGGTGGCTCTGAAGGGCGGGGCTCCGTGTAATGGACAAGCAAGGGAAGGGCCTGAGGCGGGAGCCAGCTGTGCACGTTCAAGGTGAGGGTCCCTCTTGTGGCGCACGGGGCCAGGCCAGGCATCTGCTGCAGGAACGAAGCCTGGCTTGGAGAAGGAGGCCCACTGAGCCCCCCAGTACCACCACTCCAGCCCAGCATGGAGCCCAGTTCGGGGCTTGAACTCATGACCCTGTGATCAAGACCTGAGCTGAGATCAAGAGTCGATACTTAATGGCTGAGCCACCCAGGTGCCCCAAGCTTCTCAAGGGCTGTAGAGGGCCCCGAAGCCTTAGTGGGGGTAGGGGGGGTGGTGTCTGGATAAAAGGGGAGCCCTAACCTACACCCTCGGTTCATGGGATGGAGGGGCTGGGGAGGAAAGCAGCTCAGTGTGTGGGGGCTTCTATTTCAGGGGTGGCAAGATGCCATCACAGCTCTGTCCCCCACATGGCTGGTCTCTGCTTGGGACACAGAGCACTCTCTGGGCAGATGGCTACGGCCCAGGCAGAAGGCCTTGGGTGTCCTTGGCCCACGGGGTGGGCTGGTGGCTGCAGCAGTAGCAGGCAGAGTCTTTCTGTGGCTCAGCCAAGTGGGTGGATGGAGGCAGTGTCCCCACTGGAGGGTGAGAGTGGGGGTCCAACCCAGCCCCTGACCTCCCCAGACTCCAACCTACAGAACACCCAGCCAGGCCCTCCCCCAGCTCCCCTCTCTTACCAGCTATTCCCATATGGGGGGGCCCATTTTGGTGATAGCACTGCCACCCACCCAGACCTCCAACGCAGACCCCTGAGTACTATAGTCTGTGACCCCTTTGATGCCTTCCTCTCCCTCCCCGCCCCCTTCCCCTCCCCCCCACCCCCCGGCCTCGGGCTGACCCTCATTAGACACTCCGCTCCATGAGCTGCCTTGGCCTCCCCCTCGGACCACCTCTGGCACTTCCCATAATGCCTGCCCCACCCAGCCCAAGCCTGGCATGGGAGCACCCTCTGGACAGCGCTTTCTGGGTGAAAGAAAGAGAGACAGACAACAAACTTCAGGCTGAAGGAGACAACGTGGGACATCCTTCTCTCACCTGACAAACACCGAGAGCTGTTCTGCGTCAGGCTCTGGCCTGTCACTAAGGCCTGGCTCAAGTGCCACCTCCTGGGCATAGCTCCCCAGGGTCTCTGGTCCCTCAGTCAGTACAGAGATAGTTGCAGAACACAAAAAGGAGGGGGGTGTGGCTGGAGGGAGCAAGTAGGGGGAGGCTGGAAGGCTCCTAAGGGCCTGGCCCGGAGATCCTATGACCCGATATGTGTGCAATGTCAGTGAGACAGATGTGGCCCTAGGAGAGGGGGTGAGCAACCCTGCTGTCCCCAAGCCAGAGTCCACACCCTGGCTTTCCACTGATGGGCTAGGTGACCCTGGGGGAGAGCTCTGTCCTGTCAGGGCTCATGTCCCTGTCTGGGGCTGCCTGGTAAGGATACCTATCTGAGGCCTGATGACAGGCTAAGCGCGTGTCTACAGAGGCAAAGCCATACACACAGCGTGGCTGGGGAAGGCTGCTGGAGGGGAGAACGCCCTGTGTGTCTGGCCCGTGCAACACCCACCCTGCCCGTGGAGCTCTGGGGTTGGCAGATCCTCACCCCTAGGCTCCAGGAGGAAGCAGCAGCCCTGAGAACAGGAGGGGGAACCCACACTTGGTCCAGGGAACACATCAGCTGAGCGCAGGACCCGGACCCGGACTACCCAGGCCCGAATCCCCTTCAGCCCACAGGGCCCTTGAGGCTAGCTACGTGCCTCCTGGAGCCTTGAGCTCTTCATCTAAGGAAGAGCCTCCAGACCCTGCTCTGCCTCTCTGGTGGCTCTGAGCCTCATAGGTACCTCCTAGTGAGCGCTCTCTAACCTGGGAAACGCCATGGACGAATCTCGGGCCCTGTACATTCCGGCTGCAGAAACCCAGGCCATCTGAGGGCCTCACCCTTGCTGAGAAATTGCTCTCCCCTGAGAACCCTTTTGTGCCGCCAGAAGTCATCTCTGTGAGTCCTCACTCTGGCCTCAGGGGCTCGGGAATGGCCCATTTACAGATGCAGGGCAGGCCTGCCCCACAGCCCTCACTCTGCCTCTCCCCCAGGCTGCTCCCCTCCAGGGAGACAAGGCACAGACAGGATTTCCCCCTCCCTGAGGTGCTGGTTAAAAAGGGTGTGAGGTCGATCTGAAACACAATTTTTTTTTTTTTTTTGGAAATATACGGTGCCCCAGGTATAAAAAAAAGTGTGTTTTTTTTTTTTTTCTTTAAATACATACTACTGGGAAAAAGAGCAAAGATGAAACGGTAAGAAAAATGATTTCTTGTTTATACGTCCCAGCTTGGCTAAGAAGGATGGAGGTGCGGCAGCCTGGGGTGGGAGGTCAGCTGGTCCCGGGCATCGACATGGGGGTGGGGGGCGGTCCGGAGAATTTATGTAGATACACCCAGGGGTAAACCCTGTCCTCCCATCCGTAGAGCCCCTGGCACTCAGGGTCAGTGAGTCCAGGCTCTGTGCTGGGGCCAGAGGCCGGCCACCTGGGTGAAGGGGGCATCCTTGTGTGTACCTGTGGCTTTGGCAGCTGTGTGCATATGCCCACTACCCAGCTGAGGCTGCCAGCTTGGCCTATGTTGCCCTCTGCTTCCAAATATACTCAGTGGGCTGTCTGTAGCCTCGGTTTACTGCCCCGCCCCCACAAACACACACAAGTGAATCCTTCCCCTACATGGTCAGGTGGGGCTGACCCCACCCGCCCAGCTCCAGAGGCAGCCAAGTGACAGAAGCTAGCTGACTGGCATACAGCCTTCCCTAGGCCATGGAGGTGATTTTGGGAGTGGCCATGAGCCCCAGGGCTGACCAGTGAGATGGGAGACCAGAACTCCCACAGGGGAACATGACCCCAGGGGCAGACAAACAGGATCGCAGAGTATTAGAGCCCCTGGAACCAGCCACACTGAAGCAGACCCCTGGGCTGTGCCCGGATAGTAACCATTCAAATCTCTTCTGACTCGAGTTTCTGTCCTTTGCCACCCAAGGGCTCCTGGGTTAAGTATGCTCCCCAGCCCCGGCCTGGCTTCCTTCCCTTCCCAGATGTCCATGTTTCTTAAGCCCCAGTGTGTCCCAAAGCTTCTTTCTGTGTGGTGAGAATCCAGAGAAGGCAGGGGACGAGAACAGTATTTTAGGTCACAGATCCACCATGTGCTTTATTACCTCACTGAATCCCAACGGCTACCCTGCAAAGCTGGAATTATTGGCCCCACTTGACAGAAAAGGAAACTGAGCTTCAGAGAGGTTAAGCCATCTGTCCCAAGCCCCACTGCCACCAGGTGACAGATACGGGGCTCCATCTGAGCAACTTCTTGGAGGGTGGCTGGGCCCTGTGGCAGGGGGTGATATTGGAAAAGCCCTCGAGAATGCCAACACAGTGCCCCCTCCCAGCTCTGCTGTCCCCCCACCCCCCGCCCCAGTCTCAGGGAGCTCCTCTGAGGCAGCCTGATCACCCAGCAGCCCTGGAGATTGTCGGGGACTGAAGCTGACCCAGGATGGGGGATTGAGGGACTTGGAAGGTGCCTGCAGCCATCTGGGTGACAACAGAGTGAAGCCGAGTGTTTCTCTCTTGTTCGATAATGAGAGCAAATGTGAGGAAGGCTCTCTGTGTTATCGCAGGGCCCAGCAAGCGTGGCGAGACACAGGCTGTGATTTTCAGTGAGGGCTGTGGTGATTAAAAATGCATCACTTCCCTTATTAACCATTCCAAACAGATGCCGGGACCGTCTTGACGAGGAATGGAACCGCCGAAACCAATAAAACATCTTGCAATTAGCCACACTCAGACGGGCTGCCCGCTAAGCTTTGAGGCTGCTCCAGTGGGACCCTGTCACAATTGGATGATTTGTCGCTCTGACGACAGGCCAATGCACCAGTGTCCAACAAGGTCAGGCGTGACCGGAGACTGGGAGACTTGGGGCATCTCCAGCCCAGGCCTCGTGTCCCCAGCTCATCCCCAGAAGGTCAGGTGGACGAGAGTGGGAGGCCAGAGTCCTCCATCTGGGGTCTGTCCAGGGAGCCCAGCCCCCGAGATCCCAGGTGGATCGGGCCCTGAGCCCACACCACACTCGGTCTGGCTTCAGCCCCACTGTCCCCAGCCTCACCAGTCTTGTCCTGGCTCTCCCTCAACCCATGACAAGTCAATTTGCCAAAATCCCATTCACTGAATAGTCAATTTGCAGGACGACAGGCTCATCAAAAACACTCGATTCCCTTAACCTTTTTGTGTTAGTTGGCCGGGTTACGTTTTTGCTTTCAAATGGCATTTGAACGAAGGTTTGATTTGTGTCTCCCTGAGAATGGGCACAGAAGGACAGAGGGGACAGAGAAAGAATGAGGTGGCTGTATTATCACCCACACAGGTGGCACTGGGTGGAGGCTGAGCGGGAGGGAGTGGACGGTCCACAGGCACAGGGGAGCAGACAGGCCCACTTGGGGGAGCCTCTAGGTGGGGCCGGGCCCAGGCTTTGGGAGGGTGGGGTGCTTTGGGGTTAGGGTCTCTAGGGAGAGCTCCAGACTCTCAACCTTCTTGCCAGGGCTGACCAGGCACCGGCTGGCAGCAAAAGGGGCCTATGTTGTCTTTCTGGGGTAGGGAAGGAAGCAGGTCCCCGTGCCCCTGGCTGGGGAGAGGTCAAGGGGTCTCACCTGTCAGGGAGGGGAGGGCGACAGAGGTCAGTGACCACACAGGCTTCTCCTGGAAGGACCAAGACAGGGGGTTGCTGGTCTTCCTGTCTCGTAGTAGCCCATCAGACCTAGCACCAGTCCTCAGCCCTTTTAAAAAGTCAAACCTGTTATTTTGAGACCCCTGTAGATTCACTGGTAGTTGCTGAAAGTAATAGAGAGAAATCCTACGTGTAGAGGACAATATCACCACCAGGATACTGACGTTGTACCGTCCATCATCCTAGATTTCCCGTTTTACTCCTACTCATGTGCATGCGTCTGCATGTGTGTGTGTGCCCATGTGTGCACGTGTGCGTTTGGTTCCATGTCCTCCCATCGCACGTGCAGGTTCACATACCCACCCTCCCAGTCAAAACACGCAACCGTTCCATTACCAGGAGCCCTCGTCCACCCCTCTCTTTTACAACCCAAACCTTCTGCGACCCCCTTCTCTGTTCTGAAACAGAGCTCACAAATAACGGATCTATCTACATGCATATTTTAAAACAAAAGTCAACAGAATGCCCTCACTGTAACAACACAGAAAAGGAGCAAAGTGACCCAGAAGGAAGTGACAGGCATCAGGTGTGATAGCGGTGGGTCTGGCTGTCCCACAGGGCAAATGAGGAAGTCGGCTGCCTGCCTCTCTAGGCAACGGTGGCTCCAACCCAGACGGATGCAGGGGCTTGCCGGCCAGTCGGTGCCACAGGAGATGCTGCCCTCCATGATGGGATCCTTTGAATGGTGACAGCACTTGGCAAAGCTCTGAACATACCAAAGTCTGATCTGCCCTCGACTGTGAGAAGAGCAGTGTGTTCCTGGGAAACTCAATGTATATTAAAATCATATGAAATGCATCTTGTAGCTCGGATGTCGAATGGAGTGAGGTCCCAGGCTCGGTTAATGACGCACGGATTTTCAATCCCGTGAATCTGGGGTTAGACATTCGCAGGTTCTTGGCTGTGCAGGCCTGCCCCACACGGTGCACGGAGCTAGACCTCTGGCCCCTGCCAGCCAGACACCTTTCCTTGAGGCCCCCCTAATGCCTGCTAACATCTCCAATGGCCCCAAGGAGGCAGTGTGGCCCTGCTGAAAGTCCCCACAACTCACTCTCTGTCCCCACACGGACAGTTCCACCTGTATCTGTCTCCCCAGGGGCAGGGGCTGCGGTCCCCCAGGATCCAGCCCAGGCCCGGTGCTGGACAGGTGCTAATAAATGTGCCCAATAGGGCTGATCTGGACAGAGTCAGCCAAGGTGACAATGGTGAAGCTATGATGAACTGGCTCCCCTGAGGCCTGGTGGGTCAGGGCTTCCCATCAGGACACTGCTGCTTCCTTTAAGGGCCCGTTGGTCACCATGTCCTCCAAACTGAGCTTTTAATTGGCTCAAATACGGAACTTCAAAGCAGTGATTGGAAAGGAAACTGCTTTATGCAACTGGCTTGGCAGCTGGGGCATCTCAATAATAAAGCACATACAAGCAAATACACAGAACTTCCCTGAAGGACCCGAAGGAAGCAGACACAGCAGTGTCCCTCTAAGTAGAGGGACAAGGAGGGAGGAATTGATTTTGTACTGTGTACAGACATTTTGAAAAAATGTTTATTTATTTCTGAGACAGAGAGAGAGAGATTCTGTTGAGTGCAAGCCAGGGAGGGGCAGAGAGAGAGAGAGGGAGACACAGAATCCGAAGCAGGGTCCAGACTCTGAGCTGTCAGCACAGAGCCCGACGCGGGGCTCGAACTCACAAACTGTGAGATCATGATCTGAGCCAAGGTCAGACGATCAACCAACTGGGCCACCCAGGTGCTCTTGTGTACAGACAGTTTTGTTCCATGTGGATGAATTATCTCTCAATTATATGAATAAATAATCACCAAAAAAATCAGATCGAAGCAGGTATTACTTGTGTAATTAAAAATTGTTTGAGCACCTACTGTGCGCCAGGCACCCCCAGAGAGCCCATCCCCCTGGAATGCTTATGTTCTAAGGACTGGGTTCTGGATGGAGGGCCCAGAGCCCCCTGAATCTCCCCTCTGTCCTGGGACAGAGACCCCAGTGAAGGCAGTGGAGGCACTGCCAGGTGCCCAGCCAGTCCCACCCCTCCTGAGTCAACGCCAGGGGTCCCCGGAGCTAAGCGGTCCAACAGAGTGCGAGGTCTGCATCGCTCAGCCTTTATCAAAGAAAGGGTAGATCAGAACCACAACGAGAGACCACTTCACACCATGAGGATGGCTGTTATGAAAAACCCCAAGCACAAAATAGCAAGTACTGTTGAGGATGCGGAGAAATTGAAACATGTGTGCATTGTTGGAAGGAACGTAAAATGGTGCAGCTGCTGTGGAATACAATACACTGGTTTCTCAAAGAATTAAATATACAGGCACCTGGGTGTCTCAGTCGGTTGGGCGTCCGACTTTGGCTCAGGTCACGATCTCGCAGTTCGTGGGATCGAGCCCCGCGTCGGGCTCTGTGCTGACAGCTCAGAGCCTGGAACCTGCTTCGGATTCTGTGTCTCCCTCTCTCTCTCTGCCCCCCCCCCCTCCGCCCCGATTCACACGCTGTGTCTCTCTGTCTCTCTCTCAAAAGTAAACACTAAATTGTTTTTTTATTAATCAAATATAGGGGCGCCCGGGTGGCTCAGTCGGTTAAGCTCAGGTCATGATCTGGGCTCAGGTCATGATCTGGCAGTTTGTGGGATCGAGCCCTGCGTTGGGCTCCATGCTGAGTGGAGAGCTTGCTTGGGATTGTCTCTCTGCCTTCCCCCCCGCCCACCCCGGCTCTCAAAATAAATAACTAAACAATTTTTAAAAACTAAATACAGAATTACCAGATGATGCAGCATTTCCACTTCTGGGTATGTAACCAAAAGGATCAAAAGCAGGGTCTGGAAGAGATGTTGGTACACACATGCTCATGGCAGTGTTATTCACAAGAGCTAAACGTGGATGCATCAAGTGTCCACTGATGGGTGAACTAATAAAGAAGATGCGGTCTATCCACACAATGGAATATTCTTCACCCCTAGAAAGGAAGGACATTGTGAGAGACGCTACAACATGGATGAACCTTGAGGACGTAATGCTAAGTGAAATCAGCAAGTCATGAAAGGACAAATACCCTACCTATGATCCCATTTATATGAGGTCTCTAGAGCAGACAAAACGTAAGTGGTGGCGGAAGCTGGGGGAGGGGAACGGGGAGTTAGTGTTTAATGGGGACGGAGTTTCAGTTTGGGAAGATGAAAAGGTTCTGGAGATGGATGGTGGGGACGGCTGCACAACAGTGTGAATATATATATATATATATATATATATATTTTTTTTTTTTTTTTTTAATTTGGGGAGGGAGGGGCAGAGGGAGAGAGTGAATCCCAAGCACTGAGGGCCTGACCTTATGACCCTGGGATCATGACCTGAGCCGAAATCAAGAGGACGGTGCTCAGCCAACTGAGCCCCCTGGTTCCCCAGCACTGTGACTGTATCTCATGCCACTGAGATGCACCCTTACAAATGGTTAAAATGGTAAATTTTATGCTATGCGTGTATTTTACCACAACTTTAAGAAGAAGGTTGTCGGTGCCTTGCCAGGCCAGGGCCTGCAGGGCTGCCGAGAAACAAAGTGGGGCCCTGCCTGCAAGGGACGCCCTGAGTCTGGTGGGGGAGACAGGGAAGCGGGTAGTCGGTGACAACAGAGGGCCCTGTAGTGTGGCACAGGGGAGGCCCGGGGATCCAGGAGCCCAGCGAGGGGACCCATTTGCCTGGGGAGTCCAGAAAGAGGCACGAGCTGGATGTTGGGGCCTGAGGTGAGGGGTGGAAAGGGTATCCCTGGAAGAGGAGCCAGAAGGGGCCAGAATGTGGAGGCGTGAACTCTGTCTCCCAAGAGCCTGGGCAGGGGTGGGGTGCAGCGGGGTCAGCGCAGGACAGGAGGAGCGGGAGGCGGTAGGGGCCCTGGAACCAGAGACGGGGAGTGTGCGAGCAGGGCCACCCCACTGCTCCGCGGCGCCCGTCCCCTTTTCTTCCCTCCGTCTCTCCAGGGCTTGGGCCCCTGCGGCCTTGTTCACCGCCGCTCCGGACCGCAGCTGTTTGCTGCGAGCGCCCCGCCAGGGATGGCACACAGACCGGGTCGGATGAATGAATTGGCGCGTGGACGATGACCCCACGGTGACCACGTATGACAGGCAGACTCGGGTGTGTGCGGAAGATTCAGGGTGTCTGAATGCAGCTTCCCCTTCTTGGAGCCACCGGCCCCTCTCCTCCCAGCCACCCGTGCGGCCCGGCACCCGGCAAGAGCTGACCCTGCCGCTCTGCTTCCGGGTGACAACACAGGCCCAGAGAGGGCGAGAGGCCTGCCCAGGATCACAGAGCCAGGCAGGGCCAGAGCTGGAGTGGAATGTCCTTCTCTTGTTCTAGAAGACCCTGGGAGGGCCTCAGAGACCTAGGGGCAGGGGTGAGGTGGCACAGAGACAACAGGAGCCAGAGTGCAGGTGGGGTGAGACACGCAAGGGAAAGTGGCGGCCTCAGATAAGCCTGGTGGGTGCTCAGTCGGCACCCAACAACAATGCCTCCTGGGCCCCTGTTGACCACAACAGAACCGGGGTTAGACCATGATCCAGGGCCATTCTCAGGAGCATCCTGGCTCCCAGCCCCTGCCATTAGCAGACCTGCAGGGAGCAAGCTGCACCCCTGCTTAGCCAGCCTCTGCCTCGCCAGCAGTTTTCCTGGCTGTCCAAATGGGGTGTGGAGGTCCGAGGCCCTAGGATGTCACTAGTCTCTGGGGACACATGTGCCCTACTACGGGCATGGGAAAAGGACAAATGAGAGCCCTGTCTGGCCTCCCCTCCAACTCCCCCCACAGTCCAGCCATGTAACCATGGCCACCACCCCTGATCAGGACCCTCCATGGCTCCCTCCCGGCCACTACCTGCAGAGAGAGTCTACTCCTGGCACTCCAGGTGACTTCTGCCTTGGGTCCTGCCCACATTTTCAGTGTCGTCTCTGTCTTTTCCCTCACGCTCGGGGCTCGGACCAGACGTAGCTGCTTTCAGTAAAAGCCTTTAGGATACGCACAGCACCGGAGCTGGGCTTTAGGGGCTGGCTGTGCAGCCTCAAGCCCTGTGCTACCCCCTCACCGGGTGCCACCTGGGACAAGTTATTTGATAACTCAGTGGCATTGTGAGCACAATAGGGATAATAAGAGCCCCACCTCCCAGGGTCACTGTGAAGGTCAAATGAGCTTATGCCTGCAAAATTCTTGCGATTGTGGCCTAACATTTGTGTACCGGGAGTGTTCTTCCCTCCTTGACCACCTGGAAAATTCCCATTCACACTACATGCCTGCTGTAGGATGCAGTGACCCTCCCCATCGCCGGGTCATCTTCCTGTCCCGGCCCTTGGCCCTGTGTATTGAGAGTGTCTGTTCATGTCTGTCTCGCCCACCGGCCTTCAGGCTCCCAGGAGGCAGAAACTATCTATTACTCAGCAAGGTGCCCCACTGTTTAGGGCAGTGCCCACTGCAGATCCATAATTCATTCATTCAACAGAGATTTACTGAGCAGTTACTATATGCCTGTGCTTTTCTAGATGCTAGGGTAGCAGCAGCTAACACACTGTCAACCTCTCTGCACTGGTACATTCTAGCAGGTGAACCAATCAACCAACGGGAGCGGGCAGATGGAGACAGCGCTGGGCAGAGAAGGAATAGAGGAATGTCAGGTGAGGGGCCACGGAAGTTCCAGCCAGAGTGAATGAACGAATGAGCAGGAGGCGCCCCACTTCAGCCCCCAACCCCCCAGAAGCTGTGAATTTCACACTCAGTGCGAACTCCCTGTAGCCCCAGCTTTCCGTGTTCAAGCAGCAGGATGTGACGTGCCCGTAAGACGGTGGTTACCCTGTTAAGTGTAGTTACAGTCTGAAAGGGGCTCACCTTAATTAAGACACCATTAATTAAGCCGTCAGTATGGTAATGATCTCAGTTGTTAGCAAATTTGATTAAGGAGCTGATTCTGGAGGCCTCGCGATTTCCCCCCATTGCATTAATAAATCTCCCGCTCGTGTCATATTGCCGTCCTTTATCTTGTTCACCCTGCCACTGCTGTAAGTGACTGAGCGCCGCCCCCCCCCCCGGCGGGTACTCACCCTCGGACAGAGCCCAAATGTCATAGCACTCTCTTAGGGTCTGCTCCAGGGGACACAGAGGATGGCCACCTGGAGGAGCTCCTCTAAGCCACGGGGCACCCTGATCCTGCCACGCATGGGGACCCCGGAGCGAGTCGGTCGAGTCTGGCACGTGACATACCAGGGGAGGGACCCCACTGTCGAGGATACAGCAGGAAACAGCCACGTGACCTCGGCCACGCTCCTACCCTCCCTGAGCCTCAGTTTCCTCTTCTGTAAGATGAGATCAACAACACCCCCATTCTAGAACAGTTGGTGAGAACCAGCAGGGCAACTGGGCGGAAAGGGCTCTGAAGCTAAATGGTACAACAGTATGTCGGCCAGACGCTCCCATGCTTGGGTTTCCAGCTGCCCTGAGAGTTAAACAGCCAGAGACACGCCGCTCCCCATCCCCATCCCCCCTACCGCATCAAAAGCGCTGGGAACAAGGGTCGAGCAGCAGGTGCTAGGAGAGCCCTGGTTCTGGGCCACGGTGAAGCGGGGAGCAAACACACAGGGCTCTGTGTCTGCTGTGCAGCCTTGTCAAGCAGGCCTGCTCTGGGTCCCAAGTCTTTCCCTAAAAACAATGGGGCAATGGCTCATCTCCAGTCGCCCCCTCCCCAGCCTCTTTGCCACCTCTGGTAGCCATAGGTTTGTGGCAGCACCTGGGTGCTGGATGTCACGGTACCAGGCTGTAGGAGCCCGAGAGCCGGAGGAGCATAAAAGGACCCACACAAATGAGAGGCAGGGGGCACAGAGCCCCCCAACAGGCCCTCCCTCTGCACCAGCTCAGCCCCTCTCCCAGGCAAGCTGGGCAGGGCAGTGTGGGCTTCGTCTAGGAGACGAAACTGCCAGGAGCTTAAACTGCAGGTTCCAGGGCTCCTGGCGGACCGAACCAGTCTGTACTGGTATTGGGGCAAGTACTGGATGGCAACTGTGTCCCTGGCAAGACCGTGAGCAGATAGGCTTGGGCACCTCCTGGGCCCGGGCAAAGGTGTGGCAGGAAGAAGACAGCCGCCCAAGGAGGGCCCTCTTCCCAGCAACGGTGGCGGATGCAGCAATGGTAGGGAAGGATTTACTATTTGTTTCCAAAAATACAGCTAGGGCCTTGTCACAGCGAGTGAGAGAGAACACTGGGGTGTCCTGCTCACATCAGCACCGCAACCTGTGGGCTTTTCCACTAAAAAAGCAGATGAACATCACAGCAAACCGTAGACACAGGCCACCTTCACCACCACCCAGGGCTCCTGTCGGGGCCTGCTGGCGCATGGCAAGAAGTATGTTTATTTTCCTTCACGCTCCATTAGCGAGAGAGCTGTCCCTCCACGGAGGGGTGGGGGTGCTGCTTAACTGGGAGCTCCACAGGTCCTTGTCACGGTATAGGGTCGTGAGGCCTTGGAGTGGCCCCCGAGATGGCCCCCTAAATAAGGCTCCAGGCTTCTCCTTTCTAGTCCTGGGGATGGAGCCCAGCCCAAGAGGCTCCAACTCTGTTCTCTAACCTTACAAGGTCTGAGGTCACTGAACAGCCCCGGAAAGCTGAAGTGTGGGGCAAATTGCCTAGGGCAGGTGGAGATGTGGAGCTGTGTCCCACCCTACAGCTCCGAGCCCTGGAGGAAGGATCCTGCAAGGCCAGAGACGGAAGGTTCCTCGCCCCAGAAATGCACGGTGCAGAGCCCCAAGACCGTGAGGCAAGCTGGTGTTCTAATCCGATGCCCCCCCCCCCCCGGGAAGCCTAGCTTAATGAGGCACGGACTTTGGTTTCCATAAATACCTGGACCCGTGATGTCACCACCCCGTGCAGAGTTTAACAGCTTCTGCCACTGGCTGTAGGCCCAGCAGACAAGTGGTCTGCCGCTAGCCCACAGAACACCTGCGTGGCCCAGAAGGACACCAACGCCCCTGCTCTTGATGGCAGGCCAGAACTTCACCTGTCCGTGGAGGACACGGCATCCTGTCCCCACCCCGACCTGCCTGCCAGCCTTCCATCAGGCACGGCAGAACTGCCGGTCACGGATGAGCTGGGCAGGAGAGGCTTCTTCCAAATAGTCATGCTGAGGGCTATACCAAAAGCCGAAATGGCAGTGGTGGCTTTGAAAACCCTGGATATGGATTTGGGGGGATTACTTGCCCTCAGCGATAGGGAATTTCACAGCCCAATGGAGACCTGCTGACTAACAGCCTTTTCCCCGTCTTCACCACCAACAAATACCTCCACTGCAGGACACAGACGCTGACAACCTCTGCCCGGAGGCCAGCTCCCTCTGCAAGACACCTGCACAGCAACCCCCCTCCCCCCACCAAGCCCCCACTCTGGCTCCAAGCTCAGCTGGGGCCCCTCTGGCCTCCGGCCCGAGTTTCAGGTGTAAACCTGCCACATATACTCACAAGTAGCGTCTTCTGCAAGCCATCCTGTCTGGGGGCAATTTTCCCCTTCCCTCTCTCTCCAGCTGGGAAGGTTCCGCGTGGTTAGAGGAGGAGCAGGATGCTCAGCCCAGAAGTGGAAGGGAATAAAATTAAATAGAGGGGTGAGTCACATTCCCTGGGGGCGGCAGGCTCCTCCGCTGGGGCGGGAGCAGCGGGTGGGGTGTGACAGCAGCAGGCTCCGAGGGGCCCCGGGCACAGCAGGGCTCACACCATGCCCAAGAGCCTGCCAAGTCGTCCAGTCACCATGGTCGCCAGGTTGGGCGGGGGCGTCGGCCTCGCTGGTACCTGGGACCACCTCAGGTTTTTTCCCTCCCGCACATCCGGGGTGGCTGAGCGCGGGGAGGAGGGGGTGCTGGGGGGAATCTGCGCAGGCTTTGCTCTCGCAGCATCCGGAGGAGGGGCGGGCGCTCACGAGCCTCCCCCCCGCCCCCCCACCGCTTCTAGGCGCCAAGGAGCAACATAGTGCGGCCGCGCTGGACCGTGACAACTGCAGCATCAGGCGCGGCCACCCGGCGGCGCCCTCGCGGCAAAGCCACCCGCCCAACGGAGAGCACCCGCACAGCGGGAGGGTGCCGCAGCCTGCCGGGGCCCCTTCCTGGCTGGCTCTGGAAACCTGGAAATCTCCTTGCTAATATGCACGACGCTGTCCAGAGCCTGCGATGACGCTGCTTTCCAGGGTGGCTTTTCTGCCTTTGGCACGGAGTTGTGCAAGCCATGGAGCACAACAGGCTGGCGCCCTGGAGTCAGGCCCACCGGTTCCAAGGCTGGCTTTGACCCCTAAGGACCTCGAGGCTGTGGACAAGCCGCTTCCCTTCTGGGAGCCTCGACTGATGCTATCGTGAAATGGGATCATAATAGCTATGTCACAGGGGTCCAGGAGGGCTTGTCACACACAGTAGCTGCACAGATGCATAGCTGTTATGATGTGTGCTGGCCATGTCCTGGAGCTAGGGAGAATTTCTGCGGTAGCTGTGGAGCCCATTCATTCCTTCACCACTCACTCACTCATTTACTGTTTTTGGACTGGCAGCTCAGTGATGAATAAGGCGATGCTCTCATGGTGTTCACCTCTTAAGAGGGAAACAGGAAATCAACATGCAGTCAAATATATAATTTTACACGGTAAGGAGGAGGACAAAAAGTAAAGCCGAAGAGGTAGAAGGGAGGGGGACAGCAGGAAAGAAGGAGGAAGCCATCTACATCAGATGGGGTGCTCAGGGAAGGCCTCTCTAAGAGGGCACGTGTGGGCTGAATAATGGAAGATCCCGGGAAGGAGCATTCCAGGCAGAGGGAAAAGCTAGTGTCAAGGCCCTGAGGCAGGAAGGAGCGGAGTGTGTTTGAGCAACACTGAGGAGGCCAGAGTGGCTGCAAGTGGTGAGCCACAAGGATGTGAGGGTGTAAATCAGGAATCCAAAATCTACCTCGTATATGTACACACCTATAATTCTTATTTCCATTATAATCTTTACGACGTCAATGAGGTATAAGATTATCATCGTATTCTCCGGGGAGAAAACTAAAGCCAGAGGTTTAGCAGCTGGCCCAGAGCCACACAGCTGGTGAGTGGTATGGCAGGGGAGTCTGGCTCTGGAGTCCCGGCTCTTAAGCCCCTGCAAATCTTCCTCTTTGGGAAGATCACATGAGATAATGGCTGTGAAAAGCCCACCCACCCTGGGCAGCTGTGAGGGCCATTCCCTTTTTCCTACTCTCTCTGGATTCTCAGACTCACTGAAGTTAGGGGAAGGAGGGATCCTGCATCCTTAAGTTTCGTTCCTTCCTTTGGACAGTGGACAAAATGGAGCTCAGAGAGGGTGAGTGATGTGCCTGAAGTTGCACAGCACTGGGTGGCAGAAGTGGGACTGGGACCCAGTTCCTCTGGCTCCATGTCCCTTATGTGGCCAGGGTAGAGCGGAACATCTGAGTGACTGGTAAATGGCATCAGAACAGCACGATGCTTCCTGATTCACCTCCTATAACAAATCTTTGAATGACCCAGCTTCCTACACAGGGGGCTTCCCTCCCTGAGAATAATGCACTCATGGACATAACTGGTATTTCTGTGGGCTTAACATGTTACAGATCCCCCTCCCCTCTCCCCTGTCTCTCCTGGAGTTGGACAAGTTCTTTTGTTTTTTATTTTCGGACAAGACTTTAATAACAATACAAACATAGCAACAGCTACAGCCACGAGGGCTTCAGGAGGACCATTTTGCTTCAGATCTGATCTGATGTTCAGTGAATTCGTAGAGGCACTGTACCAAGTAGGTTGATTTCCCCTCCTACGCAGAGAGGTCTCACCTCTACACAGCAGCAGAGCAGACTCGAAGCCACCTCTCTGTGACTCCCAAGCCCGGGCCCTAGCAACTCCCCGCACAGCCTCCTCCACATGGGGATTATTTTATCACCCCCATCTTCCAGAAGAGGAAACTGAGGCTCAGAGCCCAGGCAGGCCCTGATTGCAGCGCCAGCACCAGCATCCTTTTCCTGGGTTTCCTCTCCTGCCCCAGTGCCCCAGGGAGCCTCCCCGGAGGGCCAGGACACCCCTCTGCATATTAACTGCTCTTTGGCATTTTCTCCTTATAAACAAACTTGCATGTCTGTTTCTTGTATGTTACGCTGTTATTTCGAAATAGGGCACATGGCAAAGACATGACATTCGGAAGCAAATGCCAAGAGCGTAGGCACCTGGGCTGTGTTACAGGACACCCGGGCTGTTTTTGATTTCTGATGGTGGGTGTCCACCACAGGGTTAGGCACCAGAGAGTCCCCAAAACTCGTGGATCCAAGGCCCAAGGCCCGGCAGGGAATCGGCGTTGGACAGCTGCAGCTGCCACTCACTCTCAAGGCCCCTCTGGAAATGCCTGCACACACAACCCCCCCCCCCAAACACACAGCCACACCTTGTACCTGTCTGTGGCCCCCTGCAAGCAACCCAGACTAGAATGAGAAAGTGGCTGACAAAGAGCAGGTGGGGAAATCTTCCACACCCAGGACTCCCCTCCTGGACTGGAAAATTCCAACCTGCAGGCTGACAGGCAGATTCACACAGGGAATGTCTGGCTCCTGCACCCTGCTGCCCATGTGCCCCCATCTGTCCCCAGCACGAAATGAGGCGCAACGGCATTTGGAAAGAGGCAGGACAGAAAGGGCTGGAACACACAGTCCACAGATCCCCAGGCCACAGCACCTTTCAGGCTGGCAGCCCGGGAGTCCCAGGGATTGAACCTCGTCCACGGGGGCAGTGTGGAGCTCCAGTCCTTGTCCTCAAGCCACCAACCGTTCTAGCCGTGGGAACACAGAACTGTCAACATTCTGACTCTTCAAAGCTCAGAATCACAAATCCTTCAAATCCTGGATTTTTTTTTCCCTTTTAGCGTAAGCTTCACATTGGAAAGAAACAGAACCTTAATTGCACAAATAATCTGAAAATCTCTTCTCTTTCAACACAATGAAGTCCCCTTGACCGCACCCCTACATTTCACTCCCTTTGCCCACCTCCATAGAGGTAACTGCTGTCCTCTGTTTGGAGCACATGCTTCCAGAACTTTAGCGAAGTCTCTAGCTAGCTACATTTATATGCCTATAGAAAATATGAAGAATTACATGGACGGACCTTAAAAAATGGCATCATACTAAGTTATGAAAGTTTTAAAACTTTAAATACACCAAAAGTCATAAAGAGAGATACAGTGGGGCACCTGGGTGGCTCAGTCGGTTAAGCGTCTGACTTCAGCTCAGGTCATGATCTCACGGTTCATGAGTTCGAGCCCCCTTCGGGCTCTGTGCTGATGGCTCAGAGCCTGGAGCCTGCTTGGGATTCTGTGTCTCCCTCTCTCTATGCCCCTCCCCCGCTCATGCTCTACCTGTCTCTCTCTCAAAAGTAAAATATTGAAAAGAGAGAGAGAGAGAGAGAGAGAGAGAGACAGTAAACTCTGTTGTCCGCAGGGCCTCCTACAAGAATCAGACCATCACGAAGCTGATGGAAGCCGCGTCGCTGCCTCTCTTCTGCCTCCTCCCCAGCCCTTCCCTCCTCACATTTACACAGTGAGTTCACTGCAGAGTGAATCATTCCTATACAGCGTTCCTACTCAGACAGGTGCCCACAAAGGGCAGGGATGCTTGCACATGTTTTTAAACTTCCCACAAACAGAATCACACTGCACGTCGCTTTCTGCGATCCTCTTTCCCCAGTCAACATTCCACTCGGGACATCGACTGATGGAATCTCTAAACCAGACTCTTCTTTGCTGAGTGGCCAAATCCTAGGCTTTTCTGATCACAGCTGTGGGCTGGGCTTTTGTTGCTGAGAGGGGCCTGGCAGGCTCGTGCACAGGCCTCATTTGGTTCTGAAACCGCCTCCCCCACCCATCCCACCCCTGCTCCTCACGTGCAGGCAGCGGAGGAAGGGAGGAGGCAGCTACTGCAAATATCTCAGGAAATGCGTGTGGACTCCTGGAATCTTGGCAGACACCCTCTCTGCACTGCACCAAAATACCAAGGTGCCCTGTCCCCTGTACTTGGGGAGAAGACAAGACCCTGGCCCCTGGACGGCTGTAGGAAGGGGTCCCTGACATGCCGCTAGAATGCAATGGCTGCTGCTTCTCAGGGCCATTTGGAGCCCCGACCGATGGAGATTTGGAAGCCCACAGGGCTGGCATCAGTCTCTGCCCTCCCACTGCTGTGCCAGGCTTGCCAAGGACGGCCCTGGTCTCCGGAGCTGGCTGAGGCCCATGAGAAGCGAGGGGGCTGTGGCCAGGAGGACGCTGCCTTCAGAAGCTCCTGCTACATCTGGGCCGTGCTGGTGCAGGAAAGGGGGTGCGGGAGAGGGGTGCTGCTCCATGTGTCCACTTCTGCAGGGGCTGAGCCTCTGTGTCCCGCTCACCTGGAGGGCAAGAACTAGCAGGAGCAGAGGGTGCTGGGAACAGCCCCTGCCTTTCTGAGCCTCCACTCGTGAGCCTTCCATAGCCCCCCGGAGTGATGGAGGGCTGGCGTGGCTGTGAACGAGAGGCACCACTGGTCAAGTGCAGGCGCCCTGAGGCCCGTGTAGGATGGACCAACCAGACCCTAAGCCAGAGCTGATGGGTCTGAGTGTGCCTGGGGTGTAGGCTCCCTCCCTCTCCTAATATACTGCTTCTCCACTCTCCCCCACCCCAGAACCTGCACCTGCTCAGCAGGCAATGTAGCCTGGTAGTCCAGGCTGGGAGCCACCTCTGCCACCAGCCATGTGACTCTGGGCGGGTGACCCAATGTCAGCCTCTGCATCTATGCACGGAGGCTCACAGGGCATCTCCTTCTGCCTCCAGGCAAGGTCTACACGAGTTACCACGGGCAAAGCCCTTAGACCAGGGCCTGGTACTGCCTCCTTGCCCCAGAAGTGTCAGCCAGGCTGGTTATTGTTCTCGAGCTGGCCGGGCTGCTGGAAAGTTCACAGAACTGAAATTCGCAGGGAACTGGAGCTAGAAGATGGGCGTGACACCTCCCCACCACCCCAGCTGAAACGAGAGCCTGTGGTATACCCCAAACCAACCTCACAGCACCTCCCGTTTCTCACCCTCCTGACGAATTTGACTAATAGTTTTCTTAAATCTAAAAATAGTTTTTATTTAAAAGAGAAACTTCCTGTCACTGTGGTAAATCGTGTACTTGATGGGCTAGTTACACCACAAATAAATACTCAGATAAATAGGGTTATGAAAGAAAAATTGCTCACCTGAAGCCCTCCCTTGGCCTCAGGGGTCTGAATGTCCCTGGCTGGAAAACCCCGGGCTGATGCTGGGGACACCAGGCAGGGTGGGCACAGGGCAGACGTCGGGGCGGGCAGCGGGGATGGCCCTGCTCGTAAGCTGGGTCAGAAAAGACCAGGGATACGTGTGGCAGTGTTGGGGAAGGTCACAGGGCTATCCGTGGTCACTGTGGGGGTGGCGACTCACTTTCCTCTCCAGGAATCCGTCTTGCTTGCCTCAGCTGCGGGGTTCTGTGTGCCTGTGTGTGTGTGTATCCACCTGTGTGTGTGTGTGTGTGTGTCTATCTGTGTCTATTTTTGGTGATTGGCACCGCTCCTCGGAAACAGAGTGGAAAGGCCTCAGGCCCATATGAAGGGGACAGCAGTCCTCTATGGCCACCTTATGTCATTGCCACAGGCTGGTCTGCTGGGTGGTCTCCTCCTGGGTCTTCATGGGAATCTGCGAAGTCATGCTGGGCTGTGTGTGTGGCTGGGGACCAGCAAGTGTGCCCAGCCCCCAGCTCACAGGGCCATGAGCATTTCATGACCACAGAGCAGCACTAATTCTCTATTCGCTTGTATCTTCATCCATAGAATGCTGACTACTTCTTGCTTTGGGCCTGGCCCAGTCTAGGCAGTGGGGCTACAAGGTGAGATAAAAAGCCATGTGTCCTGCCCGGAGGAAGGGAACACATCTTGAGGCCTTGACAGCCAGCACCTCTCCCTGCCCAGCTACCTCCCCTCCTGGAAATCACCCCTGCATCCCTCTCAGTGTCTGGGGCTCAGGTGGGCCTGACTCTGCTCCCAAGAACAGGCATGGCACTCAAGATGGGCCCAGGAGAGGCAGGCCCAGACTTCACTGACACTGTCACGAGAGAGAAGCTCTGAACTTGAATTCAAACTTAAATCTGAAAGGTATGAGCTGGCACTTTCCATCGGGCCCATTGAGGAGGAAGCCAATGCAGGGGGAAGCTAGACTCAGAGCAGAAGAGGGACAGGTCCAGGGTCAGGACTGGAACTTCTGGATCTAGCCATGCCTGAAGCTTTGGGGATATGTGAGAATCTCATTTCATTTAGGCCAGTTTGAAGTGGGCACTCTGTCACTTGCAACCAAAAGTCCTAATACGTGTACCTTCTAACAGTTATAATTCTGAATGAATATTTTAATATTGAGTGATTGTTTCAATAGAAGGGTACACAGAAAACTATATGATATGAGGGAAGGAGGGGCAAGTTCTTTGAGAAAAGGGATATAGGAAGGAAAAACGGAAGTTTCCATTTCCAGGATGTTGAAGCTGAGTCTAAAAGGATGACTAGAAGCTTGTCAGGCAGACAGTGCATGGAAAGGCATTACATCCATATGGAACAGCATGTGTAAAGGCGTGAAGGTGAGAAGCACAACAGCGAAAGTCAACTTACTGAAGGGCTTGGGCTTCTTCGGAAGGATGGTGAGGAGGGACATGAAACTAAATAAATCCCTTTGCGGGGTATGGGTTCAAGGGGGAGAGGTTAGAGGCAGGGGGACAGTGCTTCTGGAGAAAGGGAACGGCAGGTCTGGAGGCCTGTGGTGGACAGTCGGTACTTCTCTCTGCCCTGTATACAGCAAGGGGTGGGATGGGAGAGAAGAAATGTGTTGGGGAGACGTATGGGTGAGGTATGACGGCGACGCAGGGTCAAAGTCAACACCCAGATTCCTAGCTTGGGCATTGGATGGATGGTAGTGCCATTTACCTACCTGGGGACCCAAGAAGAGGTACAGGGTGTAAGGAGAGACGACCCGGCCCCTTTTGGATGTGCTGGGGTACGGAGCCTCGGGGATGCTCAGGAGAAGCATCCAGGAGGCTATAAGAGTCTGGCTGGAGGCCCGGCTCCAGGAGGGAGAGGTGGGGAGAGAGTGGGTTGAAGAGGGAAGCCTGGGCAGAGCCCTGGGCATGTGGATATTTATGGGCAGAAGCAAAGGCCAGCAAAGGAGAGGGAGAAGGAGCCACTGGAGCAGTGGGAAGAGGCCTGGCGAGCTCCCTGCCCACAGCTGCAAGCTGCGTTCCGCAGCCCCTCCCCTGCAGGTCCTTCCTGGGGATCTGCCATCTGCCCTGTCCTGCCACAGTGAGTTAGGACCTGCTCCTGCCTCCCCAAGGACCTGAGATAACATAAGAATGGCACTTCTTAGCAAAAAGGAATCCCAAATGAGCACCAAGCTTCATGTTCAAAGATGTTCATCGCAGCATTATTTATGAGAACAATGAGCAAACCAAAACTCCAAACAAATATTAAGGTAAATGTCCAAAATTGGGAGCTGCCTAAAAATGCATGGCTTTGCATGTGCTACCAGGCAGCCTTTAAAGGACATGTTTACAAGCAATGATGTTAACATTTGTTAGTCAAGCAAAAAGTAGGTTCTCGTGGCACCTGGGGGGCTCAGTCAGTTAAGCGCTGACTTCGGCTCAGGTCATGATCTCGCGGTTCGGGAATTCCAGCCCCATGTGGGGCTCTGTGCTGACCGCTCAGAGCCTGGAGCCTGCTTCGGATTCTGTGTCTCCCTCTTTCTCTGCCCGTCTCCTGCTCATGTTCTGTCTCTCTCTGTCTCTCAAAAAATAAATAAATGCTAAAAAAGAAATTAAAAAAAAAAGTAGGTTCTCAAAGTATATATGTAGTATGAACCCTGTAATGTGAGCGCAACACACAGCTAGAAAAATGCCCAGGGGCGCCTGGGTGGCTCAGTCCATTAAGAGTCTGACTTCGGCTCAGGTCATGATCCCTCACGGTTTGGGGGTTCAAGCCCCACATCAGGCTCTGCGCTGACAGCTGGGAGCCTGGAGCTTGCTTCGGATTCTGTCTCCCTCTCTCTGCCCCTCTACCGTTCACGCTCTGTCTGTGTCTCTCAAAAGTAAACATTAAAAAATTTTTTTTAAAGAAACAGAAAAATGACTGGAAGGACACATGCCAACATGCCACCATTAATTGTTGCCACCTCTGAGTGTTGGAGGTACGGGCCAACTTTATTTCCCTTTTCGTTTTGTTTTCCACAATTTCTACAACATGCTTGAATATAATAAGGGAAAATACCGTTTTCTGCAGGGCCCAACACATAGGTTCGGAGTCACATGTGCGTTTGAATCCAGCTCCCTGCCCTGCCTCTGCGCTGGGCACCTTCTAGCTCCTTCCAGTCTGGTTTTCCCCCCAAAGGTTCATCCCAGCCCCTCGCACAGGCCTACGTGGGTACCAGACGGGTGGATGTAGGCAGCGCGCCAGGAAGAGGGGGTGCGCCAGACAGGTGTTGCACAAAGATGACCAGCATCCTCAGAGGTCACAAAATCAGGATGCTGTGAAGGCGACCCTTTGAGCACAATGTGTAACTGGCTGGGCGCTGGCCGCAGCCTGAGTGGGTCCTGCTGAACCGAGCGTCCGTGGTGCACAAAAGCGCCACCTTCGGTACCCTGGAAGCCTGGGAGCCAGACCCTGTGTTACCGATGGGGACTGAGGCTGGGCATGAAGCCCTGAGGCCACGTCTGGAGCCTCCCTACAAAACTCGTTCCTAGGCTGAAGGGCGTGTGGGAGTCTGGGCCTAGAGTGAGGCTCCGCTGGGCTCCAGAAGGGGGGAGTGGCTGTCCTAGTTCTTTCTGTCAGGACCCAGACCCGGAGGCCAGGTGGGGCCTGAGGACAGGACCACCGACAAGGCTGACCCTGGGAGCCCGGGCCCTGTGGTCTCCTCTCCCCATGTCTCCAGGTGGCTCTGGGCCTGAGTTTTCCTGTCTGTCACCCGCTTGTCCTTACTGTAGAGGGGATTTGGAAGGTGATTCTTCTCTGGGCTGGCTGGGGCTGATCTGGCCGGTGAGCTGGGCTGCCAGTGGGGCCCTTGTGGGAGGGCTGGCGTCTGGAGTCACTCCGCCCAGAGAGACATAGTCTGTCTGGTCTGATGAGGGCTGTTCCCAGGGCAGACTGGGCTGGGGCAGACTGGGGACACAGCAGACACAGACTCTGTTCTCAGGCCTCAGTTCCTCAGTTCAGGTCTCCACCAACCACTTACCTGCTGTGTGACCTTGGGCAAGGGACTGCCCGTCTCTGTGCCTCAGTTCCTACCCTGGAAAATGGGAAAAGCAGACCCCCACTGGGAACAGACACAAGAAGGGTTACAGGAGATGTGCCTGCCACAGCACACACTAGGGGAAGCCTGGGCTCAGGGAGGGCATGCAAAATAGTAGTCCTCGGCCTTGAGAGGTCTGTCCCTGTCTCCATGCTGGCTCAGACTCGGGAGAGGGGTCTGGAGGAGGCTAGATGTGCAGAGACACCCCCAGGAGTGAGAACCAGAGGAATCTCTTCTGGGAGGGTCAGGATCTTCCTCTACCCTAGTCGGGGTTACTGCCAACTCAGACTGGCACGTCATCTCGCACAAACACAAATCAGATCTGTCCTTCTCTAGCTTCCCAGCCCTCAGAATAGAACCCACATGCCTGGCTTGGCCTCACGGCTCTGCCAGGCTCATTCATCCCTTCGCCCGCTCTGTTCCATGCCAACCTGTTCCTGCCTCAGAGCCTTTGCACATGATATTCCCCTTGTCAGAACACCCTCCCCGCCACACCCCCCCCCCCAATCTCTGCACGGCTCACTCTCTAGGTCTCAGCTCAGAGATTACCTCTTTGGGAGGCATTTCCTGAGCACCCTTGGTGAAATGTTCCTCACCCCCTGCCCTGGGCCCATTTTATTTCATCCAGAGTATTTTAAATCAATCTGTTTAGTTGTTTTTTTTCTTCTTCTTCTTTTTCAACATCTGTCTGCCATCAAGAGAATGTTGGGTCCCCAGGGACAGAGTCACTACCTGTCTTGGTCATCACAGCATCTCCCAGTGCACTGATGTTGCCTGGCATACAGTAGGTGCCTAATAAATGTTCACCAGCTGAAAACATAAATGGATGATCTCAAGCCACACTACCTGGCTCATCCCCACTGGATCCGAGGGAACATGGGTTCCCGCAGCTTCTCATTATTTCCACATGTCACAACCTCTGTGGGTTTGGTAAAAATCCCAGCCCAGGCGAACGTTCTTCCCACAGTCTAAGTCTGCACAGGGCAATTACTTGCGCATCCGCACTAATAATAGGTCTTATGATTATAGTTTATTTGCTGCGATTTTAGTTAATAGACCGGATGGAATATTTGCATGTGGAAAGTTCCCCTGCTATTTCGGAGAGCTCCTAAATTCACCGCTCATGGGAGAAAAGGCTCTTGGTGCAGAAAGAGCCTCAAGTGCACGCAGGAGGCCTGGAGGCAAGCCCTTTACCTCCCTCAGTCTCCAGTTCTTCATCTGTAAAGTGGGGTGATAACACCTACCTCTCCAGGAAGGAGTCCATGAGCCAATCTCAACCCTCTGCCACCATGAACACTGTGCCCTTTGCACCAGTATCCATGTAATGGCTCACTTTAAGGTGATTTTTTTTTTAACTTGGATGTTTTTGGTTGTTTGTTTTAATTTTTTTAACGTTTGTTTATTTTTGAGACAGAGAGAGACAGAGCATGAACAGGGGAGGGGCAGAGAGAGAGAGGGAGACACAGAGTAGCTCTCGCTACTCAGCACCTCCATATGCCACCCTGGTCCCGGCCTCCCTCTGAGCTCCGGATGACCGTAAGCCTCCCTGTTCCCCGGGTTGGCTCTCAATAGCCTATCTACAGAGAGCAGCCAGATTGTATTCTTGGGCTAAAAGTAAGCAAGGCACGTTGACTGCTCTGCTCAGCACCCTCCAGGGCTCCTGGCCCTTTCAGGGTAAAAGCTGAAGTCCTTGCAATGACCCACAAGGCCCTGAGTGATCCCCCTGACCTGTCTCCCACCCCTCTCCCCCTCATTCACTCTGCCCCAAGCGTAGGGTCTCTTCTTCCCTCCAGCCTGCCCAGCCCTCTCCTGCCCCAGGGCTTTTGCATGTGCTGTGGACTTTGCCCAGGGGAATATTAAAACAAGGGCACTGACCCTGAGCACTCAGAAACACCTCCTGCTCTGCTAAGTACTAACTCCTTTGTTGCAAGTCCTGGGGATGTGTGAAGGGGCCAATAGTGGGGCTGGACAGCACAGCAGCAGCATGGGGACGTTCTAGGGGCTCAGGCATGGTCTTCAACTCACTGGCATGAAAGTATTTTAATATTTTAACAAAGGTACGTACCTGCTGAACATCAGCCCTGCCTTGGCCTGGCCGCTCCTCTCCCAACTACCTGCTTGTATCTTTGTCTCCTTTGGGCCTTTGCTCAGGGCCCCATCCTCAGTGAGGCCCTGCTGTATGCCCTCCCCAGTCCACACTGCCAGACCCCATCCTTGCCTTTTCTCCTTAGCGCTTATCATCATCAAAACTCTCCCTAGCCCCAAAGTGGAAACAACTCAAACATCCATCAACAGGTGAATGGATAAAGAAACATGGCCTGTCCATGCGATGGAATATTATGTGGCCATAAAAAATGAAGGGCTGACCTGTTACAATGTGGATGAACCTTGAAAACATTGTGCTTAGTGAAAGAAGTCACAGAAGACCATGTATGCTTCTACTTATATGAAAGGTCTAGAATAAGTAAATCCATAGGGACAGAGTAGGTCAGTGACTGCCAGGAGCTTGGGGCCCGGGGAGGGTGAGGAGTGAGTTCATGGGTACAGGGTTTCTGTTTGGGGTGATGAGGATGTTCTAAAATTGATTGTGGTGATGGTCGTGCAACTCAGTGATTATGGTATAAACCATTGAGGGGCCCCTGGGTGGCTCAGTCAGTTGAGTGTCTGACTTCAGCTCAGGTCTGATCTCACTGTTCGTGAGTTCGAGCTCCACATCAGGCTCTGTGCTGTCAGCTCAGAGCCTGGAGCCTACTTCGGATTCTCTGTCTCCCTCTCACTCTGCCCTTCCTCTGCTCACACTCTTTCTCTCTCTGTCTCTCTCTCAAAAATGAATAAACATTAAAAAAAAAATTTAAACCACTTAATTGTACACCTTAACAAAATTCATGTATTTTTAGTTATGGATTCTAGTGTCTGGCCTGTCCCCTCCTCCCATTACTGTGTCAACTCCACGCAGATAAGGTTTCTATCTGTTTTGTTGACTGCTATATTCCCAGTGGTCGCGACACAGTAGATGCTCAACAAAACACTGAATGAGCGAGTGGATGAAATTTGAGCTCACGGCACAGCTCCATGGTGGTCCCACCATTCAGGCACATCCCCCACATTGTCCCCCACATTGTCCTGCTCTGTGTCGGCATCTGCCTCCCCTGCTGGCTGTGAGCTCTCTCTGCAGGACACGCCCATGAGGCGAGGAGGGTGAGGCCACAGGCCTCTCGCAGGGTAGGTCCTGGCCCAGACCACAGGTCCTCCTCTGACCCACACCTCCTCCCCATACCACTGCAAGAGGCACCTTTGCTCAACACGCATCTCCTGGGCACCTGCTGGGAATTTGGCGATACAGGGCAGGACCTCACACCCAGAGACCAGGAGAGTCTCAATGGAGAGCTCGGATCTGGAACCCTGGGCCCACGAGGTTCACCTCCCCCCCCTCCCCATGCCACGCTTGCTTGGTTGATGACCCCCGGGGCAGAAGGGCTGGGACTATACCCACCATCCCCCTGGCTGCCTTGACCAAGAAGCCAGGCTGCAAGGGCAGCACGTGGACGATACTGTCCTTCCCCTTCTCACAGCCCAGGTTTCTATCTCCTGGGCCTGACGCCTACTGCCTTCCTCCCAGGTGGTTTTTATATAAGATTTAACTGAGGGGGTGTGGCAGGACAATGATCTGAATCAAGGGAGTTCCCTCCTGGCTGAGTGAATGACCCAGACGAGGACAACCTGGCGGGGACGGGGTGGGGGACCGCGGTCACCCACACCAGCCAGGAACCAACTGCGTTTCTGGAATCAAGCTTCAGCTATCACTTCCAGGGACTGCTGAGGGCTGGTCTGGATGACTTGGTGCAGTTTGCTCATGTTAGCTCTTTTCTTATTCTTTTTTTTTTTGTTGTTAAAAAGGTTTTTTTTAACATTTATTTGTTTTTGAGAGCGAGCGAGCACAAGTGGGGGAGGGGCAGAGAGAGGGACACAGAGGATCCAAAGCAGGCTCAGCACTGTGAGCGCAGAGCCCAACATGGGGCTCGAACTCACGAACCAGGAGATCATGACCTGAGCCGAAACTGAGAGTCAGCCACTGGACCGACTGAGCCACCCAGGTGCCCCACATTTGCTCTCTAAAACTGCACTTGCATAGTGTATTTGCAGGATTCAAAACCACAAGATATGAAAGGTTTATACTGAAAAGTCTGGTCCCCACCTCTCCTCCTCCCTTCTCAGCTCTGTGACTCCTATTCATAAAAGCAACCACTTCTATTAAGTTTTCTGCAGGCTTCCTGTGCAGGAAGTCATTTTGTTTTCACAAACAAGCAAATACGGGGCAAAGACTCTGAACGGACATTTCTCCAAAGAGAGGTCCGAACGGCCAAGAGGCACACAAAAAGGTGCTCGGCTTCAGCCCTCGTTAGAAAAACGCAAATCTAAGCCACAATGAGAAGCTAGTTCACACCCACCAGGACAGCTCAAAGGAAAACTGGATGGCAACAAGTGTTGACGAGGAGGTGGAGAAGCAGGAGCCCTCGCACACTGCTGGTGGGAACGTGCACGGTGCAGCCACTGTGGCAGGTGGTCTGGCAGTTCCTCAAATTATGAAACATGGAGCTGTCACCGGACCCGTGACTCCACCCCTAGTGCGCACAAGAACCGGAGACGTGTGGACGGAGAAACCTGTGCACGGATGCTCGCAGCAACGTTACCCAGAATCGCCCAAAAGTGGGAAAGACCCAAATGTCCACCGACTGATGAGTGTATCAACAAACTGTGTCACATACATCCAATGGCACGTGACTTTGCCGCAAAAAGGAGTGAGAGGCTGACACATGTTGCAAGGTGGACGAGCCTTGAAGACATGACGTTCAGCGAAAAGAAGCCGGTCACAGAAGGCCACAGATTGTAAGATGCCGTTTACGTGAAATGTCCAGAAGAGGCCAATCCATAGAGACCGAGAGTAGATCGGTGGTTGCCGGGGGCTGAGGGGAGAGCGGGGTGAGGGAGACGGCTAGCGGATATGGGGGTTTCTTTTTTAAAATAAATTTATTGTTGGGGTGCTCAGTTGGTTAAACGTCCGACTTCGGCTCAGGTCATGATCTCACGATTCATGGGTTCGAGCCCCACTTCAGCCTCTGTGCCGACAGCTCGGAGCCTGGAGCCTGCTTCGGATTCTGTGTCTCCCTCTCTCTCTGCCCCTTCCCTATTCACGCTCTTTCGCTCTCCAAAGTAAAGAAACATTAAAATTTTTTTAAAAAAATTATTATTGAAGTATAGTTGAGGTGCAATGTTCTGTTTGTTTCAGGTGTGCAACACAGTGATTTGACACTTCTATGCATTACACGATGCTCGCCATGATAAATGTAGTGACCATCTGTCGCCATACAACGTTAATTCAAGACTCGGACCATATCCCCAATGCCGCACTTTTCATCCCTGTGACTTATTCTATAACCGGAAGTCTGTACCTCTTAATGTCCTATTTCACACCCCCCACCTCCTCCCCTCTGGCCACCACCAGTTTGTTCTTCGTACTTAACATTTTCTCTTCTCCAGCTTACTTTATTGCAAGAATACAGTATAAAGTCCATATAACATACAAGATGTGTTAAGTGCCTGTTTATGTTACCAGTAAGGCTTCTGGTCAACAGGAGGTGATTAGTAGTTAAGTGTTTGGGGAGTCAAGAGTTACATGTGGATTTCTGACGACACAGGGAGCCCTGGCCCTCAAGCTGTTCAAGGATCGACTGTGTACTTAGTACATTGCCTTGGATTTTCACCAGGCCCGTTCTTCTCAGCATGTAGGTGTCTTCTCACAGGGGCTTTTCCTGCCCACCTGTCCCCTGACATCATCCACCCCATCCCCCTCAAGCCACTATCTTTGGAGCACTTACCACTTTCTGAAAGCATCTCTTTGCTGACTGTTTCCCTCATTCAGGTATAGACTCCGTAAAGGGGAGGGGATTCTGCTTGTTTTACTCACCGGTATAGACTCAAGCCTCGGGACCGCGCCTGGCACATAGTAGGCACGCCTCACAGGTAGTGTGGGTTTGGCTCCAGGCCATGACGATAAAGCTGGTGTCGCAATAAAATCAAACGAATATTTTGGTTTGTGCGTATAACAGTGCATCTAAAAGTTACGTTTACATGCCATGGTTGACTCTCGAGCAAGGTGGGCGTTAGGGGCTCTGACCCCCATTCAGTTCAAAATCTGCACCTACGTTTTGACTCCCCCTAAACTTAACTGCTAATAGCCTACTGCGGACCAGAGCCTTACCGGTAACATAAACAGTCGGTTAACCCATACGTTGTGTGTTGTATCTATTATGTACTATATTCTTACAGCTATAGCTGTAAGCAGGCTATAGAAAAAAAAACTTTATTAAGAAAATGATAAAGAAGGAACTAAATTAAAGCAAGCTATAGAAAAAACCTTTATTAAGAAAATGATAAAGAAGGGAAAATACACTTATAGTACTGTAAAAACTCCACACATATGTGGACCCACACAGTTCGAACACGTGTAGTTCAAGGATCAGTCACACTGTTGTCTATCGAGTGTGCAATTGCATTGTGTCCAAAAAAGCAATATATATACCTTAGCTTAAAAATACTTTGGGGGTGCCTGGGTGGCTCAGTTGGTTAAGCGTCCAACTTCGGCTCAGGTCATGATCTCGCGGTCCGTGAGTTTGAGCCCCGCATCAGGCTCTGTGCTGACAGCTCAGAGCCTGGAGCCTGCTTCGGATTCTGTTGTCTCCCTCTCTCTCTCTCTCTCTGCCCCTCCCCTGCTCACTCTCTCTCTCTCTGTCTCAAAAATAAAACATTAAGAAGAAATTTTTAAAAAGTAGACAATAATGCATTGATTGAAGCTTCCTTTCACAAGCCATTTCTCTGTAGCCTGCAATGCTGTTCGAGAACATTTCACCCACAGGAGAACTTCGTTCAAAATTGAAATCAATCCTTGCAAACCCGGCCGCTGCTTTATCAATTAAGTTTATGTAATATTCTAAACCCTCGGTTGTCATTTCAACAATCTTCACGGCATCTCCACTAGGAGCTCATTCCATCTCAGGAAACCACTTTCTTGGCTCATCAGTCGGAAGCAACTTCTCATCTGTTCAAGATTGATCATGAGATTCCGGTAATGCTGCTTCACCTTGTACTCGTATGTTGGGGAGACAGCTTCTCTCCTTAAACCTCATGAACCAATCTCCGCTAGCTTCAGACCTTTCTTATGTGGCTTTCTCACCTCTCTCAGCCTTCACAGAATTGAAGAGAGTCAGGGCCTTGCTCTGGACTAGGCTTTGGCTTAAGAGAATGTTGCGGCTGGTTTGATCTCTTATCCAGACCACTAAAACCTTCTCCATATCTGCGTTCAGGCTGCGTGACTTTCTTACCGTTTTTGTGTTCACTGGCGGAGCACTTTGGATTTCCTTCCAGAACTTTTCCTTCGCATTCGCATCACAGCCACGTTCCTTGGCTATTTGTTGCACAAGGACTGGCTTGGGGCCTTTCTCAGTTTTTGACACCCTTGCCTCGCTAAGCGGAATCACTTCTACCTTTTCACGTAAAGTGAGAGACGTGGGAGTCCTCATTTCACTCGAACGCGTAGAGGCCACTGTAGGCCTCTTCACTGGCCTGATTTCAATATTATTGTGTCTCGGGGAACAGGGAGGCCCGAGGAGAGGAAGGGGGGAAGGGGAGGGGCTAGTCGCTGGACACACACATCTTTCGATTAAATTCCCCATCTTTTATGGACGCGGTTCACGGCACCTCGAATCAGTTACAGCAGCAACATTCAACAATCTCTGATCACGGATCGCCAGAGCAAATAGATTAACAACGAAAAAATTTGAAATACTGCGAGAATTACCAAGATGTGACACAGGGACGTGAAGCGAGCAAATGCTGCAGAA
This sequence comes from Prionailurus bengalensis, assembly GCF_016509475.1. Taxonomy (NCBI): domain Eukaryota; kingdom Metazoa; phylum Chordata; class Mammalia; order Carnivora; family Felidae; genus Prionailurus; species Prionailurus bengalensis. The sequence goes on along the minus strand of NC_057348.1, from coordinate 56,420,018 downwards.
GAAAGGGTGCCGACCGACTTGCTTAAAGCAGGGTCACCACGAACCTTCGATTGGTAAAAAAAAAAAAAAAAAAAAAAAAAAAAAAAAAAAAAAAAATGCAGTATCTGCAAAGCGCAATAAGGTAAGGTGTGCTTGTACTCAAAAAATATTTGAGGAACGAGCAAATGAACGAGTCTGCTTACATGATGACGGATAAAGTCGCTGGGCTTTTTACTCAAGTGATCGGTCCTCTTCCTTCACCACCAAGCCTGCCAACTTCCCCCTCCCCTCTCCTTTCTCCTTGGCCTCCCTGAGAATACCCTGAACTTGGGCGTGGAAGGTCCTGAGAGCCCCCTGTGGGGCCTGCCCATGATGCTCCAGAGAAGTCCCAGCTCCCGGCTGTGCTGCGGCCTCACCCTGGCTGGCCTCTCTGAGCCGGCCACTCACCCCTTTGTCCATATCCAGCCTTTCCTCAACTCCTGGCCCATTGTCAGCCTCCCTTTGGATCCAGGGACACTGAGCATCTCTGGCATAGAAACAAAGACACAGGCACGTCTGGGAGATCTGCAGGGATTTTCCTGAGAAATCCTTACCCTCCAGGGGAGGGGGGGTGGTGCTCAGCTGTTTGGAGCTCCTGCCAGGTCTCTTTGGTCTGGAGCTCCCCCATGGAAGATGAACAGGCATAAAGAAGCTTGTGTAGGGCTAGGGTGGGCAGGGCCTGGAGGAACCGGACAGCCCGGTCTGGACCAGAGCAGCCTGGTGGAGGGCAGCGTAGCACCCCCAGGCTCTACAGGCAGTCCTGAAACCCAGAGAGCAGAGATGACACCAGGAGGGAGCCAACTGCAACGCCTTCTGGGCCAAGCTGATCCACGCTGTGCAGGGTTGAAGCTGACTGCAAAAAGGAGTGAGCTCCCCGTCTCCGTGACTAAGAAAGCAAGGGTCTATCAGGGGCAGAAGAAGGCCTTGGGAGCCTCTGCAAGCCCTGAGGACTCTGGACCCCAGGGATGTCCCCATGAAGTTCTCAGGGAAGCCCTGGTGTTGCCCCAAGCCCAATGTCATGGGGTGTAATACTACGATGTCCCAGCAGAGGGCAGAATGTGGCTGCCACACAGTCCTGGAAAGAGTTGCTGGCAAAACCCCAAACCTCTGGGATTCAAGGAGGTCCAGAGAGGCCCAACAGACCTGGCTCCCTCCCAGGCCTGCCCATGAGACCACTCACCACCTCCACACCCACGCCAGTCTCTAGCATCTTGTTTCTAGATTCGATCCTTTTGGCAACATCTCTGTGCGTGGGATTGTTTTAGCCCCACCCAGGTCCAAAGTCACCCCTCAGTGGCCTCACCCATGCACTAAGTCAGACTTGAAGGTCCCACTCAGATACTGTCACTTCTCAGTGACCCACCCAGGTCCTAAGTCACACGGTGTCCCTCGGCAGTCTGCTCTGAGAGCCCAGGGAGGTGGGCCACGCTGTGCCTGGTCAGCTGCCATATCCTACCTTGAGGACACTAATTTCGCATTTATCAATTTCCACTGTCCGGTTTTCTTATGTATTTTAATCCAAGGCATTTTGAATCCTGCCTCCCACAGCCCTGTGAGGAGCTTATAGGCCTGGCCCTGCCCTGCCTGTGCTCAGGAAGATCCTCACCCCGGCTCTGATACCAGGTTCAGGGTGAACACAGCCTGCACGCGGTCTCCCAGGAGGCCACGAGCCTCTAAAAGCAGCTTCCAGAGGAGGAGCGATGTCTCAGGGAAGGGACTGCACTGTGTGACCCTGAGGACTGCCTCACCCTGACCCTCAGGCTCCTCGTCTCTCAGGTTTGCCATAAGGAGGTGGTGGCAGAGAAGCAGCCACGTCCACTGATGGGGTGTTGAGCATGAGTGGTCACAGCAGCCTCTTTCTTCTCCTCAGGCCCATAGTGCAGAAGTAGAAACTGAGGACAGTGAAGCTCGGGGTCTGTCTCTCGCCACACGGCTGAGCAGAGGGGCCCAGGAGCCAAACCCAGGCCAACTGATTCCAGCAACCACGTGTTCGAGAGGGCCTTCTCTCAGTGAGTCCTGCACCTGCTAAGCTGTGTGACCTGGGGTAGAGTGCATGCCCTCTCTGGGCTTCTACTGGAAATTCAGGGAGGGTGGGAGTTCAGTTCAATCATTACCTCCCCAGAAAGCAGAGGGGCACATTCAGATTATTCACGGACAAAGACTTCACTGATGTCAAATCAGACCCTAAGCGAGGTAGGTGTTCTGTACTTGGTGCACGGTAGGGGTTCAGAGGGGCCACTGCTGCTGTTTCACCATGGTAGTGACCATGGTCATCAGTGAGCTGGCACCAGTCAGATCTTGCTCTCTGAGCACCCTCCCTCTTCCTCACCTTGCGCTAGGCTTACTGCACAGGTGAATGAGCCAGAGACTGCCACCATCCCTGTCCCTGGGTTCCCCTGGGCTGCGTGTGACCCCGTCCAGATGGTCACTGCCTTCCCCAGAGGCGAGCCCAGCTGGGCAGGGTCTCGCCCTTCCTGAAGCCTCCTCATGGTTCCCCTAACCAAAGCATCAAATGTCCACCCCAGGCTTCTTGAACCAGAACCCCGGGGCAGGTCCAGCCCTCGGGGTGTTAACAGCCTTCCCGCCGACATCCTTGCAGCCCTATTAGGGAGACACTACCTCTCAAGAGGCAGGAACACAGGCTTTGGCGGCCGATGGAGCAAAGGATATTGTAATGCATGCCCTGTACTTCCCAGAGGCCAAGCTCCCTTCCTGCTCCATCACCCCTCCCTCCCCAGCCATCTGGGGCTTTTTCTGCCACTCCAAGGCTCCAGGTAGGCCCCAATGGGGATGCTGAGGACACAATCACCAGCCTTTTAGGAACGCGTGTTTGTGAGTGAAGCCTGGACGTCTTCTTGCAGAGAATTCTGAGTGAGCCTTTTGGGGCTGGCAATTTGCAGAGCAGTCCAGATGTGGCAGGACAATGGGGGTCTGATTGGCAGGGGAGCAGGAAGGGCCAGCAGCGGCAGAGCAAGGAAAGGTAGGGTGAAGGAGGGGGGTGGCATGCAGGAAAATCTGAAGGGAGGTAGGAGTCCTGCGAAGGGATGGGGCGGGCCAGGTCTCATTCTACAGCCCCAAATAAAAGCGCTGACCCGGCTGTACCGGTGAAAGGCCTGGGCAGGAGGCAGAGGGACTGGCGTGAGAGAGGAAGGAGGCAGCAGACTTCTCCTGAGAACTATGGAATTCATTGATTTATCTGTGTACTCATTAAGTCACTCATGCGTGCATGAACGCCTTTGGAAGGCATCATCATGAAACGGCAACAGCTCTCAAGGGTCATTCAGACCCTGTGGTTTAAATTCTGGCTCCTGCACATATCTGGGTCCTTCTGCCGCAGTACCCACATCTGCACTATGAGCTTGGTATGACGCTAAGAAAGGGGTCATACAGGTAAAAACGCTCAGCACCACCCTTGCCTCTTAGTAGGTGCTCACTAAGCATGGGCTCAGCTTTCCCGTCTCCCCTTTTCCCTCTCGGTCATTCTGACACCTTTTGAGTAGCTAGTATGTATCAAGAACGGACCTGGCCAGTGGGAGACAGACAAAGCCAAGACCCCTAAACCAGGCTCTGGCTCTTGAGAAGTTCACAGTCATGGAGGCAAAGGATGGCGAGGGACAGGCCTCTAAGTGACATCAGGGAAGGGGTAAATGGCCATTCATTTATTTACTCATCCCTTTAGTTATTCATCCAATTAAAGGTATTATGTCACTGCCTATGAGGCGGCACAAAGCAAGGCCCTTCCCACAAGGGATTCACAATCTAGCAAGAATCCAGTATGTTTGGAACACAGAAGTCAAGCAACTGACAGTACTGGCAAGGCAGCACAGAGGGGTTGCTGTATGAGCTAGGTTTTGAAGGATATGTAAGAGTTCCCTAGGGGAAGGAGACAAGAAAGCACACTCCCAGAAAAGAAACAGGACAAGCAAAAACATAGCAGGCTTCTCGTACTTGGAAAGACTGTCCTAGCAGAGGGCAAACCTGCTTGGCTCTAGACTCAAAATACATCCTCATGCCCTCCGGAGACACAGAAGAAACACCAGCCGTGGTCTGTGACCAGTTCTGGGCCTTCAGAGATAGTTCTCATTTACTGAGCATCTATTCTCTGCCTAGTCTCCCAGGCCTTCGTATACGTGGCCTCCTTCCATGCTTGCAAACCTTTGAGAGTGGTCTGGTTTTCTCCTGGCTCAGGAGGAAGTTGAGGCTCCAAGACAGAAAGCGACTTACCCGCTAATACCACTGGTGGGGAGAAGAGCTGGGATTTGAATCCAGATCTGCCTAACTCCAAAGCAATGGTCTTCTCCTGCCCTGCACTTGGACCTAGATCCACTGCCTCTGGTCACTAAGTCCTCCACATGGGATCTTCGTTCTGTCTGCTGGCACCTTATGCAAGCTCCCCCCCCGCTCCCCCCCCCACCACCACTCCTGGGCCTGGGGGCTCGAGCCTCTGGCCATGCTTCTGGGCTGGCATGAACCCTTCTGCATTTCACACCATCGCCCTTCACCTTTGAGGATCTGGCCTCAGCCCCTCCCTCTGTGAAATGGGGCCTGGCCCCTCAGCTCTGCCATTCCTGACACCCCTCTCCCCACCCTTTGCCTCCGCATCTGCAAAACCCTGATAAACCATCTCTGGGCCTTTAAGGGCTCCTTATTTCTCCAGTCACGCTTTTCTCTACATTTTAATAAGCTGCCTGCAAAATTGGTGATTGACGAGTAAGAATGAGGAGGATGCGGGGCTGAACATTTTTTTCCTCGGAATCGCTTCTGGCTGTGCACTCGACTTTAAATTGATTAATAACGTGCGGGTCCAACATTAATTATCAGCCATTTGTCACCGGGGAAGGCTGAGGCCTGAACCCTGCTTGCAGACCTTGTCCTCATGGCCAGCTCCATGGCACTGTGGGAGATGCCCAGCTGCCCTTCGTGGGCACCGAAGGCCCCGGACACTTAAGGCCCTTGCTGAGCTCGGCCCCTAGAACCCTGAGCACTGTGGCGGCATCTAGAGGCCGAAACTGAGCATCCCAGGGTGATAGAGCTCCTGATGCATGCCTGCCCCCAGGTGGCTCATGGCCTCACCAGACCCGAGGCTGGCTCTGAATAAGGTTAAAAGGATCCTGGAAGACCCTGGAATTTCTTCATTCAACCAACACAGAGCAGCTATTACATGCAGCCATTTTCAGGGGGCACTGAGCAGTGAGACAAGGTCCCTGACTTTTGGGGAGGCTGATAACAGAATCTTAGGGAAGTGCAGCAATGTCGGGGAGGGGGGGGAAGCTAAGATCTCTGAAGAAAAGCAAAGCTGGTAAGGTTGGAAGGGCCAGGAAGAGGGCGAGAATTACCCATTTAAATAGGGGTTGGGGAAGCCCTTGCTGAGGAGGGGAGTGAAGGAAGGAGCCGCAGGGGTATCTGAGGAAGAACATTCACGGCAAAGGGAGCAGCAGTGCAAGGGCCCTGAGGTAGGGGGAAATGGATGATTAGAAATAACACTTTGCTCCATGAACGAAGTCGGTCACAAAAGACCACAGAGCGCATGGTCCCCTTTATAGGAATATCCAGGACAGGCGAGTCCACAGAGACAGGAAATGGGTAAGTGGTTGCCAGGGGCTTGGAAGATGGGAGTAATAACGGGGAATGACTATTAATGGGTATAGGTTTATGGGTGATGCAAACATCACAAAATTAGACAGTGGTGATGGTTGCACAACTCTGAATATGCTAAAACCGTTGCCTTGCATGCTTTAAGAGGGTGAGCTTTCTAGTATGTAAATTACCTACCGACGAAGCTGTTGCATAATGACTATGTCACATGTCAGGTAGCCAACAGTGCCCTGAAGGAGAAGGAACTGGGATACGATGGGGAGAGGGGTTAGGAGGGGACACTTGAGCAGAGACCTGAGTGGAGTTTCAGGTCCAGGAATGGGTGCAGCTGGACTAGGCTGCCTGTGTCTGCCACCTGGGGAAGTTGATGCCAGAGTTGGGCACATGGGCGTGTCAGACTCCGGCCTGGGGGTGCTGGCAAGTACTCGGTGGGGTGGGAGGGGATGCCACTTCAGGTGTGCTGGATGGCATTTCATGAGAATCTGATGCTTTAAAACCACTAAGACTTGCATCCTCTCAGAGCTAGTGGGGCAAATGCTTTTCAGGCTCAGGTCCCTCGGGTGGTCATGGAGGTCACTACTGTCCTCTGTTCAGAAAGAGCGGAGGCGGCACCAGGTAGGGCTTACGGGTAGTGGCCATTCTGTGCCTGAGTGCTGGTCCAGGCATCCGTAGCCCTTAGAGGCCCTGCTTAAGTCACATCACTGGCAGAGCTCGATCTTTTGGGAAGCCAAAGTCAGTACTTACAGGAATGAAGCAGGCCAAGGTAAATGGGACTTCTCCCAGATCACCCTGGGGCTCCAGCTCTGGGAGGGCTTCTTGGCCCTAAGTTTTAGGAAAATAGCCATCAGTGTTCCCCAAAAGGTCTCCCTTGGGGCAGCTTTAGATACCAGGAAAGTCCCCTCAACCTCAAAGTGCTCCCTGTTCGTGCCCAGCTCACCTTGTCTCCCTATAAAAGCAGAACCAGCAATGAAGGAGGTGGTTCTGGGCTGAGGGCTCAGCACGTGCAAAGGCCCTGAGTGAGGTAGGAGTGTGCCTGGTGTGTTCCAGGATCAGCGAGGAGGCCGCTGTGCTGGTGCAGAGGGAGTGATGGGGACAGTTGAGGAGGGGTGGTCAGAGGACTGGCTGGTGCAGGCTTTGGATGGCCTTGGCCTTTAAGGTGGGAGCCTTGGGAGGGCCCCTCTGGCTTTGTGCTGAGAACAGATAGCAGGGTGGCAAGGGCAGGAACAGGGAGGGCAGGGAGGAGGCTGGTACAAGGGGCTATGGGAGAAGACTTCCCCATGACCTTGAGGGAAGCTCCACCGACTCCTCCTTAGCATAGAGTGGTGGGGGAGATCCAATGAGGCAGACGAAGACCATAGTCCTCCTTCCAAAATGAGGTTTGGCTGGCTCTTTCCTCTTCTGTCTTTATACCAGGCTCTTCCTACATCTAGGCCTTTGCACACACTGTTCCCTCTGCCCAGGACACTCTTCCCTCTCTCCTCATCTGCCTGGTGAAACTTCATCCTCAAGTCCTAACCCCTTGGGTGTTGGGGTGGTTTCCTCTGCTGGGGTTGGCAGCCCAGGGTGAGGCATTTCCCCTCAACACACACAGAGGGCTTGGACTTTCCGTGCAGACCGGCCTCCAGGACATCCCCTTGAGGCCCGCCTTCCGAGCAGGGACAGAGCCAGGGGCTGAAGACACCACAGGGTTACCTATCCTCAGGTCAGCGGTTTGGGACCGGTGGAGGGGGTGGCGGGCAGACCCAGCACAATGCCACCAAGTGCGGGTAAATCCAGCAAAGCCCAGAATTCCGGGCCAAGTCAGGTTGTGTCTCTGGCTGAATTTTTGCAGAACCTCACACTCTGTTCATTGATTAATTGTACAAATGCTTACCGAACCCCGGCCTAGGCCCTGGGGATTGGGCGGTAAGTAGGAAAGACAGTTCCTGCTACCATGGGGGTAGGGATAGACGGGAAGCTTGTGCACAGGTGCACACTCAATACTTGGAGAGGGCATTACGCACTGCGAAGGTGTGTGGGGATGGTCCAGGAGTGTTTCCCAAGGAGGTGACCTGTGAGCTGACACTTGAAGAGTGTCTGAAGGGGAGTGCCCCTTCAGAGGAGGTAGAGGGGGAGGCAGGGCAGGTGTGATGGGGAATCTAGATTTTGGGCAAAGTGCAAAGCATCGGGTGTTCCAAACCAGCAACATGATGTGGTTTGTGCTTATAAAAGCTCCCCCTGCTGAGACAGTAGAAAGGAAATGGAGACCCAGGAGGCCCTTGGGTGGATGGGCAGTGTGATGCCTGAAGGGCCACTGGTGCTAAAAAGCCTGGAATTGGGGGGGGGGGAGGCGGTGGAGATATAGGCTGGAGATATAAATTTAGAGGCCATCTTTCAGTTTTATTGTTTCAGAGATAAACCCTTATAAAGTCCAGCGATCAATAAGCAGACTAACACTGGCCATCTTCCCCACCCAAATCCTGAGAGAGCACTTCACAAGTAAGTGCTTTCAAAATGACTCTGGTCTAGGGAGGGAAGGAGGGGGTGCGGTGAGACAGGAGCCCAGGCACCAGCCAGAGCTTGATAAAGTCTGCCCACGCCTCAATGGCATCCACTCACCAGGGGCAGTGTGAACAGTCACCTGCCTACATTCTAGAGCAGCGCAGCCCAAGATGGGCCGGGGCTGGTGAGCCAGGCCCTGGGCCCAGCCCTGCTGTGATAGTGCGGGGACACCAAAGGAATACAGCCACGCCCGCTCCGTGAGCTGTGGCAAAGCACTGCACTGGAGGCTCGGTTTCCTAGCTGTGTGGTCTTCAGCCCTGGCCAAGCGTCTCTGAGCTTTACTTTGTTTATCTGTGTAATGCGCATAAAATTACGTGTATGCTGCAGGGACTCCGTGAAAAGGAAACGAGCAGATCCACATCACTGGTTCTCTGCAATGGTGCCGCAGTCCCCTGGAGGTGTGGGGATCTGAAATTTGGGGGGTATTTGTGGATTGCCACGGTGATGTCTATTCACATCACAGGCTACTGTGGCCAACTGCAGGCCACCGGGTCCTCCCCCCACAAGGCCTTTGCACAGGCAGTTCTCCCTGAAACTGCATCTGCTCCTTGTGTGTCACACCCACTAGAGTGTGAGCTCCAGGAGGGGCTGAGACGTGGGCCAGGGTATTTACTACCATGTACCCAGCACTGAGGCCGGTATTTGTCACAACCCACTTAACCTGACAATAATACCAGGGGTCAGGAGTTTCCAGATGAGGAAACTGACGCAGGATAGGAGCTCCTCTCATGAGGACCCCAAGCAGAAACGCAGCGGGCTCCCCAGCTCTGAGCCAGAGTCAGTACCCCAGGGCCCCACTGGGAGGCTCTGGGCAACTCCTCGGCCCCTCCCCGACCAATGTTCCCAGTGCACCTGGGGCCGATGAGCTCAGGGAAGGGGCCACATCGATTCCTGCCACCTGCCTGAGCCGGAGCTGTCTGCACGCTCAGATACCATCGGCTTCCCATTAGGCAGATCGATAGCTTCCACTGGTTTCCAATTTGTGTTTCCAGAAATTCATCTCCCAGCCACCTTTTTAATTAACCCCCCTCCACCACACCTGGGGCACAGATAGATCACCCGCCCTGGGCCGCCTCTGCAGACCGCAGACCACGAGGCTCCATGAGCCACAGGGGAGCTGCAGGTGTGTTTAAAGCTGACCAGCTGCTTCCCGGTCACCGCAGGAGCTGACCCTGCTGGCTGGATGCCATCCACTCTGTCCCCTGCTCCTCGCTGAACCCCCGTGGAAGGGGCTGGGTCCTCCCTCACAGAAAGAAAGCAGGCGATGAGAGGCCAAGGCAGTGTCCTGAGGTCCCCCAGCTGGCAAGAGCTAGGACAAGTGCACCTTTGAGGCAGGCAATTGGCAAAGCGCTCCCCAGATGCCACAGGACAATGGGGTCTGGCTGGCAGGTGAGCAGGAGGGGCCAGCAGCTGTAGGTTCAGGGCAGGGAAAGGTGGAGGGAGTGTGTGCCCCAGGAGCCTCTGCTTTCCCACACCTGGGGTCTCCTGGGTATTCCGCACTGCTCACCTATCTACCCCTCCGGGGCGTACTGCTGCATCCCTGGTGCCTGGCACATAGTAGGTGCTCAGTAATGGCCGCTAAATGAGCATTAAATACTTGCCGCACTTTGCCCTGGGCAGTGTTCCCAGAGCTTCTCTAAATGACCTTATTTCAATTTCACAGCTGTCCTCGAGGCGGGCATCACTAGTGTATGCATTTTATAGGTGGGAAGACTGAGGCCCCGAGAGGTTAAGTGACTTCCCCAAGGTCACACGGTGAGTAAGTGGTAGAGCTGCGATCTGAACCTGACTCTGGAACTGCACTCCACGCTCCCTTACCTATTCCCGGTGGCCTCAGCTCTCAAGGGCAGGAACTGGGTCCTGTGCCCCATGGAACCTCCACCATATATACCATCATGTAAACGTGTTTGTTGAGTGAATAAATAAATGAGTGAATTATGTACTCCTTGTCCTTTAAAACACAGTACAGTCAACCAGTCTGCTGGCACAAATCTGGAGTGTTTCTGGTCAGGGATGAAGGGGAGAGAGGAGTGAATCTCCTGGGGGACCCAGAGGTGACAAGCCTCTCAGTAGTTACAACTCGGGGGCCATTACTAGGGACCCTCTGATCTCACCCCACCTCCTTCCTCACCAATCTGTTATATTGGGGTTCTCTGTCATCTATACAGAGGGCACAGAGCCATGATTTGGTTTTATGTGGTGTCTTAAGACTTTCCAGTGAGATAAGTGGATTACTGTTGACCCAACATCTGGGCAAAAAGGGCCTGCTATGCGTGGTCATCCAAGTCACCTTTTGGAGGTGGCCAAAGTGAGACATGAAGGGAAGGGGGCCATGATGGACCCTGCACCTGTGGCCAGTGAGAGCGGGTGAGTCCAGAGCCAGGGCAGAAGGGGGGATGGGGGAGGGTGGGGTAGGGAGAGCTGGGGCATCCACTGGCTGAGGTCTGGTCCCCAGTGGCTGCACAGGAAAGAGAGGGTGATATCCAGAGTGTTTCCACCCAGCTCATTCCGTCCCCACCAGGTGGGCAGTCCCTGGAAGGGGACCTGGGGCTCCCACTGCCCACACCCCATTGTGACCCACCCCCCGGGCTCCTGTTGCCCACACGCCATTGTGACCCACCCCCCGGGCTCCCGCTGCCCATACCCCATTGTGACCCACCCGGGGCCCCCTGATGCCCACACCCCATTGTGACCCACCCCCCCGGGCTCCCACTGCCCATACCCCATTGTGACCCACCCCCCCCAGGGACCCCGCTACCCAGACCCCATTGTGACCCACCCCCAGGGCTCCCGCTGCCCACACCCCATTGTGACCCACCCCCGGGGCTCCCTCTGCCCACACCCCATTGTGACCCACCCCCGGGGCTCCCGCTGCACACACCCCATTGTGACCCACCCCCCCCGGGCTCCTGCCGCCCACACCCCATTGTGACCCACCCCCGGGGCTCCCGCTGCACACACCCCATTGTGACCCACCCCCGGGGCTCCCACTGCCCATACCCCATTGTGACCCGCCCCCCCCGGGCTCCTGCTGCCCACACCCCATTGTGACCCACCCCCCCAGGGACCCCGCTGCCCAGACCCCATTGTGACCCACCCCCAGGGCTCCCGCTGCCCATACCCCATTGTGACCCACCCGGGGCCCCCTGATGCCCATACCCCATTGTGACCCACCCCCCCAGGGACCCCGCTGCCCACACCCCATTGTGACCCACCCCCAGGGCTCCCGCTGCCCACACCCCATTGTGACCCACCCCTGGGGCTCCCGCTGCACACACCCCATTGTGACCCACCCCCAGGGCTCCCGCTGCCCAGACCCCATTATGACCCACCCCCCGGGCTCCTGCTGCCCATACCCCATTGTGACCCACCCCCGGGGCTCCCGCTGCACACACCCCATTGTGACCCACCCCCCGGGCTCCCGTTGCCCACATGCCATTATGACAAATAATGACCAATCTACTTCATCTCAACCCCCGCAACATATATGCTGGCAATCATCCTCCATGCTTATGGCCTGCCCAGATCCATCTAAAGGGTCTCATGGCTGAGGTTTCATTAAACAGCAAGAAATGGCGTTTTCCTGGCAACAGCTAGCCCCTCAAGGTCCTGGAACCTTGAGTCCTAGAGTAAATCTCCAAGGAATTCTGTCTCTCCCCCTAACCCCCTCCCAACCTGAGGGTATATAATGAGCTACCCGTCACGACACCAGTGCAGCTCTCCCTGCCCATGGACCTGTCCCCGTGCTTTAATAACATCACCTTTTTGCACCAAAGACTTCTTCACGAATTCTTCCTTGGCCATCGGCTCCAGACCCACGAACCCCCCATCACTCCAAAACTTCACCATCTCCACCTTGTGCTTCCTACAACTCCAAATCCAGCAGGTCACTATCCCACCGACACTCCTCCAGCCTGTGAAGCTGTTCTGGATCTGGTCCCACCCGTCGCCCTGGCCAATCTCCTGTGCCATGTCCCCAGGCTTCCTGGAGCTCAGCATCGTTCCCTGCACTTAAAACGCAGGGACGGGGCTCCTGGGTGAGCCTCAGTGGCCCAAACGTCCCACTCTTGGTCTTGCTCAGGTCGCCATCTCAGTTTTGTGAGCTGGAGCCTCGCGTCGGGCTCCGAGCTGATAGCACAGAGTAGACTTGGGATTCTCTCTCTGTCCCTCCCCCACTCGCACTGTCCCTTCTCTTTCAAAACAAACATTTAAGTTCCTTTAAAGTTAAAAAACAAAATAAAATAAAGGCACGGACACGTGGCTCGCTTATGGCTCTCATTTATTTGCATTTTTTTGGGGTTGTATTTTATTATTATTTTTAAATACATTTTTTAATTTATCAAGATGTTTGAGAACCTGATTTTTTGGCTCTAGGGACATCCTCCCTGGCTGCCTGTATTCACTGCTGGTGTCGGAGTTTGTGGCTGGCGAGTTGCATCTGGGCCCGCTAATCGTGGTCACTATGCGGGTCCCTTCGGGGGTCAGACTACTCCGCTTTGAGGACAGGCCTGTGCTGGAACAGGTTGCGATGGATCTCCAGGAGCGGACTGTGCTTGGTGTGCTGATTGTGGGCTGGATAGTTGTCAACGTGTACCACATGTTTTCACTCTCCAGGGACATGAAAACCAAAGCACTGTGTTCCCTGTTTTCGATATTTCGTTCCGTGTCCCAGAAGACATCTCCCTCAAACGGCTCCAACCCGGTGGCCAAGCAGTACCAAACCACCCCCAGACTCCAAGCTTTTGCAGAAGGGGTGTCCTCCCTTTGCTGCAGGAAGAGTCGTGGGGCAGAATAAGAGGGGCTGTCCCAGAAAGTGTTGAGTTCGTAGCCAGCAAACTGGATGCTCAGTCCAACACCCGTGCGTTTTACATTCAGCTCCTTGTCAAAAAGCAGTGTCTCTAGCTTCTGATACCTGCCGAGAATACCTTGTTGGTGGCAGTACTCCACAACTGATAACAACTGGCAGAATTTGTCTGGAACCTCCTCCGTCACTTGGCCACGGTACGTAAAATCGTCACACAGGTTGTCTCTGCTTACATATTCTGAAAGGAGGACTAACATTTCCTTGGTGTTGATCACCTCGAGTGACTTGACAATATTTGGGTGACTTGAGGTCTTCATATTCTGGGCTTCACGACAAAGTCCCTGGAGGCCAGTGGGGTCCTTCTGGGTTTTCCTGATGAACTTCACATCAGACTGCTTCCTGGTTAGGATGTGCGGGGCCAGCTTCATCGTGGGGACGCTGCCCTCACTGGTGGTCTCAGGGATCTCATAAATACAGATGTCTTCCTCACCAGCGGTAATGACCTTATGCCCCTGAAGCATGGTGACCTACTAACTATACTAACGCTAAATAATGCTAACTACACGGACTATGCTAACCAACAATACCAACCTACAAAATTTGCCACTACTAACAATACTATGCTTATGAACTATACTAACAATATGAACTACACTAACAATATGAACTGTATTAACAATATGAACTATACTAACAATATGAACTATACTAACTGTACTAAAACGCTAACACAAAAGAAACAAATGAAAAATACACACACGTGCACACACACACACACACACACAAAGAAAATGAAGGGAGGAAATGGAAGAAAAATTGAGAAAAAGAAAAACTAAAAAAGGAGAAAAAAAGAAAAAAGTAAAAACAGAAAAAGGCAAAAAAAATTGGGAGAGAAAAGGAGTAGAGAAAAAAGAAAAATGAAAATAAAAAAATAAATAAACAAAATGAAAAAAAGAGAAGTCGAAAACAAACTAGCTAGGGTCAAAGGCCGACAGGTCACCAAAGCTTCCTGGGCTGTAACGACCAAACATCCAGCTGAGCCAGGGTCTTATATAGACAGGTCTTGCCATGACTTCACAATGGGGCTTTGTGAGGGCACAGCAAGAAATGGGCCAATTATGCAATCATGGCTGGGGATGTCTGAGACCACAGTGGTTTCCTCACTTTTTATTCCCAAAACCCCTTTACTCAATTAAAAAAAAAAAAAGGCCCCCAATGGGCTTTTTGTTTGTTTGTGTGGGCTTTTCAAGATTGATATTTACTTTGTTAGAAATCAAAATCTATAAGATGGTTCAGTGGCCTTTTCACTTCAAGTTTAGAAAACTGTAATTTCGGCTTGTATAGCCCTCGTAATGTCTACACTTAAAATACTCAGTTCCTGGTCTCAAAATGGTGCTACAACGTATAAGGAAATGTTGTGTTGTGTAAAATACGATAAGGCTCATTATTAACATCTATAAAGCTCAGAGGAAGATTGCTTTTCATCATATTTTCACTGATAAGGTTGTGAGGAGATTTCCCATCAGAAACCTTGGAGGCTAGAAGGCATGGGTTGATGTGTTTAAAGCATTGAAGGAAAAAAGCTGTCAACCAAGAATCCTACATTTGGGAAAACTGTCCTTCAAAAATGAGGAAGAAATGAAGACATTCCCAGATCAACCAAAGCTGAAAGCCTTGCCCTGATGACTAGACTGGCCCTGCAGTGAAGGGGGCCCTTCAGGTTGAAATGAAAGGGCACTGAACAAGTAACTTGAAGCCTTCTGAAGACATAGTCTCTGGTAAAAGTAAATAGACAATTATGAATGCTAGTACTGTTATGACTTTGGTCTGTAGCTCTACTTTTTGTTCTCTATGTTAAGAGACTGATATATTTAAAAATCTAATTATTCATCTATGCTTTTCAACACAAGATGCATAAAGATGTAATTTTGTGACATTAACAACTGAAAGAAGGTGGGGTCAGGGCTGTAAAGTAGCTGAGTTTTCATGTGTTACTGAGGTTAAGCTGGTATAAATTGACATTACAATGATGTAACTTTAGGATGTTAAAAGCAATCCCATGGTAACCACACACAACCACACACACACACACACACACACGCCACAGAACATACACAAAAGGAAATGAGAAGGGAATTAAAATGTTTCACTACAAAAAAATCAACTAAATGCAAAAGAAGATAGTCATGCAGAAAATTTGAGACAGAAAGCAATTAAGGCATATAGAAAACAAAGAGCAAACCACAGAAGGAATTCCTTCCTTATCAGTAATGACTTTAAATGTAAGCAGATTAAACAGATTAGTGAAATGGATAAAAACATAGGATCCAACTATCTGTTACCTACAAGGGACTCAGATCCAAAGACACAAAAAAGTTGAACATGAAAGGAAGGAAAAAGATAATCCATGCAAATAGTAACCAAAAGAAAGGGTGGAGTGGCTGTAATAATACCAGACAAAACAGCCGTTAAATCAGAAAATGTTACAAGAGACAAAGAAGGACATTTTATATGAATTAAGAGGTTCAGTACAGCAAGAAGAAAAAATGATAAACATTTACACACATAATGAGAGGCCATTATTGACAGAACTGAACGGAAAAATAGTTCTATAATAATCGTTGTAGCCTTCAATATCCCACTGTCAATAATGGACAGAACAACCAGACAGAAGGTAAGTAAGGACACAGATGATTTGAAGAACACGATAACCCAACCAGATCTAACAGACGGGCATGGGACCCCACCCAACAATAACGGCACGCGGGACCTTCTCTGAGACAGTCTTTGCATTAGGTCACGAGTTAAGTCTCAGTAGATTTTACAAGATAGATATCATACAAAGTATCTTTTCCAATCACAAGAAGATGAAGTCAGAAATCGGTAACAGAAGGAAGAGTAGAAAATTTAAAAATCTGTGAAAACTGAAAACACACTCTCAAAGAACCAATGTGTTGAAGAAGAAATCACAGTGGAATGCGAAAATACGTAGAGGTGAAGGGAAATGAAACAATACACATCAAAACTCCTGGAAAACAACAAAGCAGTGGTGAGGGGGAAATTTATAGCTGTAAACGCTCACAGTAAACATCAAGACAGATCTTAAATCAACACCATAGACGTGCAACTTAAGAAACTAGAAAAAGCCAAAGGTAGCAAAGGGAAGGAAATAATAAAGATTAGAGCAGAGATAAATGGAACAGAGGCTAGAAAAACGAAAGAGAAAATCAATGGACCCAAGAGCTGGTCCTTTGAAAACACCAAACTGCTAGCCAGATTGCCAGTGGAGGCAGAGAAGACTCAATGACTGCATTGCCACTGACTCCTTACAGACGTAGAAAGGGTTAGAGTGCTATCAACAAATGTATTCCAACTAATTGGAGAATCCAGATACAATGGACAAATTTCTAGACCTAGAAAACCTACCAAGACTAAATCACAAAGAAAGAGAAAATCGGAAGAGATTCGTACACAACTAGGGAAGAGATTGAGGCTGTAATCAAAGACCACTTGACAAAAATAAGCCCCGGATCTGACAGCCTCACTGGTGAATTCTACCAAACATTGGAAGAATTGACACCAATCTTCTCAAACTCTTCCAAAAAATTCAGAAGAAAGGACACTTCCTAACTAATTCTATCAGGCTGGCATTGCTTTGATGCACCCTAAATATCTCTGGGCCACCTTCCAGACAGTCACCAGAGGAGTTTTCTAAAATATCCAGCCAGATTAGTTATTTTCTCAG
Organism: Prionailurus bengalensis; assembly: GCF_016509475.1. Taxonomy (NCBI): domain Eukaryota; kingdom Metazoa; phylum Chordata; class Mammalia; order Carnivora; family Felidae; genus Prionailurus; species Prionailurus bengalensis. The sequence continues at coordinate 56,403,315 of NC_057348.1, read as the reverse complement.
TGACAAAAGAGACCTTTCTCTTGTCTGTGGAAAGAGAGGACCAGTAGTGTCTCCAGAATCAGGCTGAACATCTATGGACCTCTTCTGAGAGCCTCCGTCCACAACGGATGGGCCACACTGCAGACTGGACACAGCTGAAGCGGGGCAGGGGGTGGGGTGGGGAGGGGAAAATTCACGGAGGTAACCTGGGCTTCAATTGGTCTGTCAGCTGCTTTGACTGCTTTGGGCATCTTTGAATACAACAAGCCATGTCCTCGTTGGACACTGGGCAAGGACAATCTATCTGCACATCCAGCCCTATGGGCTGGAGTCTCCCAAACGAGGCCATCTTTTTTTTTTTTTTTTTTTTGTCAACTCTGCTCCACCACAATATTCATCAGACTCCTGAGAAAGACAACCGATGAAGGGATCCATAAATGGTAAGACCATCTTGCACTTAGCTGTGTTTTGTAAAAGGGAGATATTAGGAAACTGGGCCCTTAAGGCTTTGCTTGCACCCTGTTTGTGTAATGGTATGTGTGTCTATGTATGTTGTAAATGTGAGATAGTTTACCTCTGGGTGGTGTTTGTGAAAATTAATTTGTAAAAGTGCTCTACTTAGCTGGTTTGAAGGCAAGTGCTTGTAAGAACTGGGTGTTCTAGGGGCGCCTGGGTGGCTCAGTCGGTTAAGCGTCTGACTTCAGCTCAGGTCATGCTCTTGTGGTCTGTGGGTTCGTGCCCCACGTAGGGCTCTGTGCTGAGGCCTCAGAGCCTGGAGCCTGCTTGAGATTCTGTGTCTCCCTCTCTCTGTAATCCTCCCCCATTCATGCTCTGTCTCTCTCTGTCTCTCTGTCTCTCTCTCAAAAGTAAACATTAAAAAATTTAAAAGAAAAAAAAAAAGAACTGGGAATTCTAAAACTCAGAAAGATAGAAACTAACCCCAGGTGTCTTTCAAGTTCAAGTGATCTTGGAAAATATTTGGTATGAAAGCTAATGTAACGTTGTTTGTTTAGTTAAAATGGAGATAAGTCTTTAGAATTGTCAACATTAAATATGGTAGTTTCACTCTGCTTGTGTTTACTATAAGTCAAACCAGCTGTTGGTGTTGTGACTGTCACAAAATGTGATGGAAAAGAAAACGACGTTAGAGCCCTGTCCAATGGCTTCTGAAGCTTTATGGGCAAGCGAAGGACAGACAGACAGATGTAAATAATTTTAATAAATGTAATTAAGGCTACTTGAAAAAATAAGGGAAAAATTCTGTATTTAATGAAAGTGTGACCGGTTATTCAAAGAGGGAAAACTTGGGGTACCTGGGTGGCTCAGTCTGTTGAGCATCCCACTCCTGACCTCTGCGCAAGTCATAATCCCAGAGTTGTGGGATTGAGCCCCGTGTCAGGCTCCAAGTGGAGCCTGCTTGAGATTCTCTCTCTGTGTGTCTCTCTCTATCCCCCTCTCCCACTTGTGCTCTCTCTCTCTCAAACAAAATTAAAAAAAAATAAAGAGGGGAAAACGTAGGACAAAATCTGAAGGAATGCGAAAGGGAAAATTGCAGAAGGTTTGCGAGAAGGGAATCTTTCGAAAGAAATGCTATGCATGGTCGGGACCGAGATTCTGGAGTTTCGCATGTAAGAAACAAGTTTATGAGGGCAGCGATCGACCCCCGGGGAAGAGAAGGGGGAGGCAGAGAAAGATGCCAGGCAGAAGTTGAGCAGTGACACTTCAACGGAAGCCTTAGCCGACTCTCTGAGCCGTCCCAAAAGTTGGACTGCCCTTCGGAAGCATCCAAACTTAGGTGAAAGGGGCTGGCTTTTCGTAAGCGTCTTTGGATGTGACCACCTGGGCAGCGGGCAATGCCCTTGGCAAGGCCGCTGCCTACAGTCAAGGCGATCCCTGATGACGTCTGAGCGTCGAAGGCTGTAGGCAGCATTGCTATGGCTGGGAGACCCGGGTTCCTGCCGGAGATTCTGGTCAGCACATCCCAACACCCGTCACAAGAACTCAGACCCATGCAGCGTCCTGGATGTCCTTGTCCAAATAAGTATGTATGTATCAACGTGGGAGGTGACACGGAGGAAGAAAGAACGGACTGCATATCTTTTTAAAAATTCATCCTGTTGCAACGAATGAGTTTTAATATCCAAAGTACAGCGGTATAAGACTGGAATTTGGGTTTTCTCACTGTTCATGTGACAGAGGCTTCTTAGATGATGGGTCTACATTATCAACAGAGGTTTTTCTTTATCTTTAATCTGCCTAGAAAAACGAAGTTCCTATGTCTTGTCTTTGTTAGGTCTTTGCTTATTTAAGAAAGTTGAATCTGCTCAGTGTGAAGAGAGCTAAGGTTTGCTCACAGCTCCAGTTACCTTGCTGTCTGCATTTACCTTGAGAATCTCTTCTCGCCATCCCGGCTAAATAAGTATCCTGTTTTGTAATGATCTGTAATCCTATTTAGGCACCTGTTTTGAAACCTTCTGGTATTTCACCAACTTCCAAAAACCCAGCTTGTGAATGGAAGTCTTTTTGACGAATTAGGCTTATTCCCTGGTGTGTCAAATGACACGGGAGGCATCGTCAAATAAGCGATGAGGAACCTTCTTAGGCTTTGTTGTATGGGTGATTGCTCTAAGTGTCCTAGAGATTTTATAAGATTCCTAAGGTTTTGATATGTCCTGGTATAGCGTCATCGCTTGTAATACTAACTACTGAAGTATCGTGTGTCACAGAATCTCCTTGCCAGCTGCACTGCATTGACAAATACAGCTCTCTGATCCCTTCAGGATCATAAAGCTAAGCTTAGTAAGAATTCCCAGAACTAATGGGGAACCTGCTTTCAAACAGACACTTGTGTAAACATTGCTGGTCCTCTAATGTTTGCTCTTCTAAATTTAAGTCTGCCCATGACATTTGGCAGACGTTTGGTAACTAATTTCTTCATAAACAGATAGGAAACATTTATCCCTTTCTCCCTACCTGGTACCACCAGAATTCAAAACTCTCAGGGAGTATTCTTGTACTTTCACGGCAGTGTATTTATTTGCAGAAGTTCGATACGAATCCGTTCTCCTTGCAACAGGACGCCACTGGAAACATTGGTCATGTTGCCAAGGCTTTGACTGGAATGTCATAGTTGAGGGAGATATGCCTAGACTCAGCTACAATCAGAGAGCTTTAAGGAGCTAATTAAGGTTGACTTTGCCGAGCCAATGAAGCCCCTTGGAAAACTTGCCTGGTACCTTGCTTACAAAGTTTCCAGCAGCCCTACCAGGCGAATAAGGAAGGTTGTCACTTCCTGGCAGGTGCAGGAACCTCAGGGTATTTGGGGGATCTCGAGAAGAGAGGGAGCCACCCAAATCTATAGGTATGGCAGGCAAAGGCTGATGGCCAGTATCTGGCTTGGCTTCTTTAGCCTGACAAGGCTGTTAGAAGTTCAATCTGACATTCCTTACGAAAAGTTCCAGCGAAGCAGATTGAAAAAAACAAACACCTATATGACCAATCACCGTTGTGATGGCGCTTGTGTAAACAGGGCCCAGCTTCAACTGGACAATTTTACAAACAAATGTGTCCTAATTTGGCTATCTTTGGTGGAAATGAGGGTGGTTTCAGAGAGGGAGATTTTTCCAGTAACACACCTGTGAACATGTAAGATCATAGTTCCGAGGAACCGTCTTTGAGTGTTCGTTGGTTGTCTATACACCTGGGCTGGGTCCTGAATTCTTCTGGTTTCCTTGAATGTCTGACCCTGACTCTCCAAACTAAGGTTTCCAGTTTTCTCCCACCGTGTTGACTGGAAGCACTGAGAACGGAAACTGCTTTTCCCTGAAGCCCCGCAAACCGAAGCCAGGCCACCCGAGGTACACGGGAGAGAAAAGTGGCCCGGTGATCTGAGGGCCACTCAGAAAGATCACCAGAGACACACGGATAGCTGAACAAGCTGATCACAGCCATCCCGACTGGACAAGCTGCCATCGGAGCATCCAGACGTGGACGTGTTCACGGATGGGGACGGTGTCACGGGTCAAAGACAAGGAAGAGCTGGGTGCAGCGGTGACCCATCAGCCATCGTCCACTGCGGAAGACGCCACACAGTGGACCGACTGCCCAAGGGAACCATGCTGGCAGCCCGTCAAAGACTCCAAGACCCTCTGGAAGAGCTTTAGTGCCAAAGATAGACTTAACTACATATCAACCCCAACGTCCCTTGGAGGACCAAAGAGGAGTTAAGTAAGGAGTGGGGGTTTGGACACCGTGCTGGCATTGACCCCGGCTGGAAACAGAATGAATCCTTACCCTAGGGCATCTGATGAAAGAAATAATTAGCCACATTCTTCGAAGCACCCTTTATGGGAAAGATGCCACTCTCTAGTGGATCCAGAAGTATACTGCGGGCTCTGATTTCAGCGAAATGCTACAAAAGGCAACGCTTGTGCTACAAACCAATCCTAAGACTGGGTGCCCACAAGTTCTCAAGGGTATACAACTGAGAGGCCCCAAACCTGGGGAAGACCGGCACGCAGCCTTTCCCGGAATGCAAAGAACAATGGGTAATTCTCGGGGTTTGCTTGTATCTGTAGACACCTTTATCAACAGGGTTGAGGTTCCTCCCTGCTGTTCAGAGAAGGCCTCAGGAGTTGTCAAAATGCTTTTAAGCGAGATCATTTCTAGGTTTGAAGTGCCACTAATAATTCAGAGTGACAATGGAGTGACAACCACAGTGTCCAAGGCCTTGGGCATTCAGTGGAAATCACAGGCTTCCGGGAGACACCGAGAGAGTGGAAAAAGGGGAAAAAATGAACTTTGGCAAAGCTCTGCCAAGAAACCCACTTCACTTGGGAACAACCCGTGCCATCTGCCCTGCTTTGGGAAAGAGTGGTCCCTAGAAGAGGGCTTGGTTTAGGCCCCTGTGGAATGTTATATGGAAGACTTTCTATGTTCTTTTCGTGACCTAGGAGTCGCTGGCGGGGCTCCCACCAGCGATTTGGATAGTATCAGGTACATCCAGGGCCTGAGTTTGCTTCCGGCAGGCTGATGTACCTCACAGATGTGTCTTCACGCTGCCTGAATCCCTTAGTGACATCAAAAGGTGTCACTAAAGATGTCACTAAAGACCTGAAGAGCGGGAGCCCAGAGGACCAGCTCCAGCCTCACTGGACAGGTCAGACCCTGTGCGGTGCTGTTGACCCCCCACTCCTCCGAAACTACAGGGAATTGAGCCGTGGATTCACACTGGAATGACAAGAATCCATAGGTTCCCTACACCCTGTCAACAGGGAGGAGGTCGAAAGGGACCTGGCTCAGACCAGTGAGCCTCTGCCGGACCTGAACCTCCGACTCGGGGGAACTGGTCCAAGGGAATCAAGCCATGAGTACAACATGCTACCTGTTGTTCTCTAGTACCCCTAAAACCCTAGACACAACATGGTACAGGAACTATTGACCAAAGTACAAAAATCCCGGTAATGCAGAACATTCCTTTCCACCCCAAAGTTTCCACTTGTCTAACCCCAGTCTTCACCCCACCTCAGCAGGAAGTAACGGCCGCGGCCGGTCGTGGTCCCAATACCCACAAGAATGAGGACGGATCAAAAGACCCTGGGGACTGAAAAGGGTAACCAAAGGGTTAGCAGCCACAACTTTGTACCCTGACCTTTTTCCTTTGCCGCTAAGTACCCCTGGCTCTCCTCCTCTAGGGAGGTGGATGTGAGGCTCGCCCTCCTGCCTCTGGAATAAACTCTTGCTTTGCTTTATACTCCATGTCTCAGTGATGGTCTTTATGCGCATCAGGCAGATGAACTTGGGTTCACTACATATGGCAGGCACTCAGTAAAGACCGCTGAACCCACGTGGACTCTGACGCTTGGAGAGTTAAGTGTCTGGTCCGTGGTGACACAGGGTAGGACGAGGAGAAGGGTTTGATTTCAGAACTGTAGTGCCTCTACTCCCATCCACAGTGCTAAGAAGTTTCTGCTCTCCTCCCAAGGCCACCTGCTCAGCCCTCGGCACAGCACCTCCGTGGCCCCAGCCCCCATCCCTGCTTTGGAGCCAGCTCCCCATTCTGACCTGGAGGTGACAGACAGCTCAGCCCTGTTTACCCAGCTCCACCAACATCCCAGCCTCATCTGCCAACTTTGGCAATTTTCATACCACCTCGCACACAAAACAAATTGCACGCTCCCATTTTGGGTTTGGGGGGAGCAAAGGCCCAGTCAGTTAATTACAAAGGCTGCCTCGCCTTGGCGTGGAGTGGTGGGAGATGTTCACAGGAAAACGGATTAATTTGGACTCATTGCTTTCACTTCCACGTCCTTGTGCCAATTAAGACAACACTTGTAACCAAGCCCACCTTCTCCAGAAGCAGTCCCCACGCTCCCCAAACAAGCAGTCCTCAGGTTTCACTGGCTGGCTGCTCAGCGTCCCGAGAAGCTTGCTGGGACCTTTGGAAAATGCCAGTCAGGGTTTTAGGATTCTTCTGCCAGGGGTGGGGGGTGGGGGGACCTACGGGAACTGCTTGTTCGGTGTTTCTGAGCTCACACCGGTGAGCTGGGCACAGCCCAATACTGGACACCGGCCTGCTTGGACAGAGGCTAGGTGTCCAGGCTGCCTGCTGGGATCACGCGGGAAGGGGGCAAAATTCAGAGTCTCGGGCCCCGCCCCCCGACCCTACTGAGTCATACATGTCAAGGACAGGGCTTGGAAGTCTGTACCTTCCACAGGCACGAAGGACAGGACCTGGAAAGGCTTTGGGTGGGAAGTCTCAGATCTGCATTTGAAAGCCGTGGGGCGCACCATAACCCTCTTGAAAGGGTGGGGTTGGTTGCACAGGTGCGGTGAGGCCCCGACCCATGGCGAACACTCATCACGTGGCACTGATTCCTATCAGTGAACATGACTGAGTTCGTGTCAAGGGGTCGATGAGAAGCAAAAGGTGATGCTTTGGTGCTGCGGAAAGTCCTTGTGCCTTAACTACAGCATCAGCACTGGCCCCGGGCCCTCCATGCAGCTAATCATTCCTTCAGACTCCACACTCTGCATCACTCTTATTGTCCCACCTCCCCCCGCCACCCCCACCCCGAACCCCCTGAAACCAGTAAATCTATATCATTAGAAGGTTGAAAGTTGGGAGCCTCCACAGGCTCCTTCGGATTGGAGTGAAAACCAGACACACGCCCCCCGGGAACAAGGGAGCCAAGTCCTAGGTCCGCAACATGGTCAAAACCGAGTTGTTTCGTTTGTGGAAAATGAATACATCTGAGTTTGCACCTGTCTCGCCCGGGGGAAAAGTAGCGCGCGCCATCGCAAACGGGCGTCTCCCGGCAAAACCCGTCCCCTGCTGCTCCGGGAGGCTCAGACTGCCAGAAAGGCTGCGGCCTTCAAAACCTGTTTCATGCGGTTTGTCCATTTTTGGGCCGTTTCAGCTGTCCCATTCTGTTGGAAGCCTGGGTTTGAACATCAAATGGGTTTTGTTTCTCCAGCAAATTTCAAGGAACGCCAGGGGATCCTGGAACTGGATCCCACATTACAAGCAGATGCTCCCTTCACACCTGAATCTCCTCCCCATGACCCCAGAAAGTGTGGGTCACCCCTCTGCTTTCTGAATACAAAAACGGGGAGGGGGTTGGAGCTCTTTTTAGAGATAAGAAAATGACACGTGTTTCTCTTGATGTCAACATTGCCGTGGCCAATGAACTTGCAGTTCAGGGATAACACTTGGAATGTCTAACCAGATGGGCCCTTTAGCACCTGTTGTGACCAGAGGGCTGTGGCAATGGAGCAAAGGCTGGGAGAGCCATCCTAGCTGGCCAGCAGCCTTGCAACGGCCTCCCACTCTGTCCAGGCTGTTGCAAGCATGGATTCAGAACATGTACCCAGATGATGGAGCTGGAATTTGCAGGAAGCTAACTTCCTGTCAGTGTGAAATGTCTCAGGCAGTGATGAGCCCTCATCCCTGGAAAGGTGCAAGCAGGAGCTGATCCTCTAGCAGGGACGTAACAGGAGATGCTGAACTACATGGTGCGCTCTGCCTCTTCCATGTGGTACAGATCTCACGACCACGTGCTGGGAGTGAGAATCCCACTTCATGGACTCACAGACCCTTCTCCCTTCTGGAGTGCATTTCCACAGAAATGCCATGCCCAGACCTGCGGCACCTCCCTGCATTGTCCCCGTGGTCCTGGGTGGCTACCATCCACGCCAGGCCTGGCACACACTGCCTCACTGAGGGGACTGGGCCATGCCTCACGCAGTCAGTTACATAACTGGCCGCTTCTGAGAAGGCGCTGTACCGAGTCACAAGGGTTAGCAAACTAGTTCAAGGTAATTTATGACTCTGGGATGCTCGGGTTTCTAAATACAACAGACCACTACAAACTGCAAAAGCTTGAAGCTCTCTCCCCAAGGGAGACTGCCCGGCCCAGCCCGGGGCAATGGTGCTGACGCCAGGTGGGCAGGACGAGCTGGCACACCAGCAGGCCTGGCTGGCTTAACTCATTATGAGCCCCAGGGAGGCACTCCTGGAGGCCTCGTGAAGACCGCCCCCCAACCAGCTTCCATTCTTCCCTCCCTTGTCTCTGGTATGCATGAGAAGGTGATGAAGATTTTTCTCCTGCACTGTGATGGCACCGAAACCACAGTGCATTCGGGGTTGCTACATCCTAGTTGGCTTGTTTCTCTTTTTTAATGCTAATAATATTGATTTTGGGTACAGTGGATCTCAGGGAAGGGAAACTCCAGTAAACAAAAGCTGACCATAGCCAAACGTGGCTGATGTTTCTTTTTTCCTCAGGATTGGCAGGCCCTGCCTGCCTTTCCATCTGCCCAGTGCTGGCCTTGAACACCCGGAGTGGCTTCTCTGCATGCTCTCCTGTGGGCTGCCTTCCTGCTTTGGTGCTGGCGCCCAGAGCTTGAGACCCATTTCTGTCTGCAAGAGGACTGTGGTCTCTGCCCTTGCTCCGCTGAGCTCTGGCTGCCGCCTGCATCCAGCATCCATTCCCAGCACCCCCCGTCCCGGCTCCAGGCCAAGCTCATCTGGGGCCTGCTACCAGGTACAGTGACCCTCCCCTTCCCTTGCAGACATCAACTGTGAGTCAGCACTGAATGCATGTCCCCAGCATACCCATACCTTGCCAGCCTCATCCTCAGTGCACACTCCCAGCTAGGAGTAGGGATTCGGGGTGAGTGAGACACAGCCCCATCCTCAGGCCTTGGCTTTTCTGAATCAGGAGGCTGACACACGTGCACCAATGAGGGACACAAGTACACTGTCTTCTGTGACAGGGGTGGGGGGGTGAGCCTGGGAGAGCCCAGAAGAAGCCTGGAGGGCTTTCTGGAAGAGGTGGTGCCAAAGGTGTGTGATGTTCCATATGATCTGTGCAGTCCTTGGGTGTAAGCATCCCAGAGAAAAGACACCTCCATGGGGACTGTTGAGTCTATCGCTACTGGATAGGTGGCATTTGGTGACAAAGTAACAAATGGTCCGAGCTTCCTCTGCCTAGTCCTGGATTGTTGGGGGTCTGGTTTCTTCAGGGTGACAGAGACACAGCCATGACTGACTATTCTGGGGCCCTGGCTCCTGCCTTGCTCCTCTCTCAAGAAGATGGGACACTGCGGTTGACCCCTAAACAGCTCTGTTCCTCCACCCCCCTGTCTCCGTACCCTTTGCACTATGATGGGGCAGCTCTTCCCATCAGAGGTGGGGTCTAGATCCCCCTGCTTTGAATCTGCGCTGGCTCCGTGACTTGCTCTGGCCGACAGAATGTGGTGGAAATGATGCCGTGCCAATTTCAGGCATAGGCCTCAAAGAGCCTCATGGCCTTGCGTGCCCACCCTCTCGGGACCCTGGCACCACCATGTGCAGAAGCCCAGACAGCTTCCTGGAAGAATGGGACACATGTAGCCCACTCACCACCACCCCTAGTCGCCCCGGCCAACAGCCAGCCAGCAATGAACCGATCCCTGCCATTGACCACACATGCTTGAGGGAGCCCAGAAGACCTGCCCGACCAGCTAGCTGCTCAGCTAAGTCAACAGTTGGTGCAAGCTGCTACATTTCGGGGTGGTTAATCTGCAGCAGAAACTAACTGATCCAGGCATCTCAGCATTCTGGGCAGGATGCACAAGCTGCAGGATTTATAGGCAGGGGCCTGGCTGCAGACAGATGGACTGGCTGGCCTCAGGACCTTCACCTGGCCCTCATGTTTGCTGTTACCTGGGCTCTGCTCTACAGCTAGGATCTACAGTCAGAATGGTCAGTACAGTCAGTACAGTCAGTTACGACCAAGGTATAGTTGGCCCGGTAGTGGCTGAGCCTAAGCCATCGGGCCTCCTCTATGGTTTCCTGGACCTACCCAGGGCCTTCCAGCCGCTTTCCATGACACTCCAGGTGAAAGCCAAATGCCTCACCATCCCACACGATGCTCCCTACTCCCACCCTGCTCCCAGCTTTGCGCCTCTCACTGCACTCCAGACACACCTGCCTCCAACCCCTAAGACCGAACCTGACCTCCGGGCCTTTGCATGTGCAGCTCTCCTGACTAGCATGCTATTCCCGGATACCCGCACGGCTCCCCCCCATTTCCTTCAGGCTCTGACCCAGTAGGCTTTGTTAAACAAACCGGAGATCACAGATCATTCTTACAAATGGCCTGTGTCACTCCCTGCACACTCCTCCCGCTTTATTTCTTTTCAGAGCAATTAGCATGACTGGGTGCAAAAGTGTCCACATTGTGAGACATCCAGCGGGAGCCAGCAAAGGTTAGGAAGGGAGGGTGGGATGCTGAGAAAGATGTCGGTGTTGGGACCTTCATAGCACACAGCCACTGACTGGGAGCTGATGTGTTCTGAAGCACCCTGGCACCCCCCACTGCCAGACAAACCATCAGAGGCACTGTTGGCAGTGCTTCAGCCACATGTAGGAGCCGGTATCACACTCAGCAGCACAAGCCCAGATTTATGGCCATGGCGTAACTGCTTACAAGTGTCATGCAGGTGACACATGTTTGTCAAAAACACCTCGTCTTGAGGTGGCCACAGAGAGCAGTTCCCTGGAACACAAGAGGCTTCAGAAAGCAAGGCGTCCCTGGGGCTCCTGCCTTCTGGAACCCCTTAATTGAGGGCCCACCATTTAGGGCCCTTCTCAGAGTTTCTAGAGCCTACAAAAGAGAGAAGTCTATAACTGGAGCTGGGACTCCCCGGCCACAAACAGGAGCAACACCAGCTGGCCTGGCTCAGCCTTGGAAGCTGAGGATAGAAGAGGGGGATATTCTGGGGGAATATCTTTGCAAACTTGGCGTTGGGAACAATTTCTTTACCAAGGTGTTAAAAGCTCAGTAAGCATAAAAAAAAATCGATAGGTTTGACTGCTGTAAATTGTAAATTTTCTTTCACCAAATGACGGGTGAAAAGACAAATCACTAAAAGCAGAAGGCCTCTGGCATATGTACAACTAGCAAAGGATCAGTATCCAGAATACATAAAGAAGTCCTACAAATCCACAGGAAGAAGAGAGGCAATGAGCAAAAAGACCACAGCAGGCATGTGGTAGAGGAGGAAACGGAGTGCACAGATGAACACGGGAAAAGCTGCCCGATGTCACGAGGATGCAGGGAAGTGCAAGGTAAGGTCCCCGTGAGAGATTTCACATCCATCAGGCTCACAGTGAGGAAGACATGTGACATCTGACAGCACCGAGGGTCTGAGAGGATGCAGATCAGCTGGCACCCACGGTTGATGAGTGTGAAACCTGGTCTGGCCACGCTGAAAACCGCTTTGGCCTTTTCTTGTTAGGTTGACCAGTCCCATGCCTTAGAACCCTGCAAATCCACTCCCAGGAGCCACACAAGGCACACCCAAGAAGAGTTCGTCGCAGCACTCTTAGCAAGAGGAGGGGGAGAGAGGAAATGACCCAGATACTCATTGACAGAGCAATGCAAAAAGAAATTGTAGCACAGTCACACAATTTCTTTCCACACCGGTGACAGCAAACTCCAGCTACACAGCAGCACAGCTCAAGCTCAGAGAGAGGGAAATGTTGGGTACAAAAATGCAAATTTTAGAGATCTACATACAGAGAGCAAGTTTTTAGAGCTTGAGAACAAAGAAGCAATCTAATGTTTAGGCTTATTCAGTCGGCCTGTGAGCAAGACAATGGCAAACAAACAAACACCAAATTGCAGAGAGGGGTGACCTCCAGGCAAGGAGAAGATGGAAGTGACTGGGAATGTTCTAGTTCTGGAGTTGAGCTGCGGGCCCAGGGATGTTCATTGTCCCACCATCCTTCATAATGCACGAAACACACCAAGTATTAAAACAGAACAGAGGCAAAGGAGAAAAACAAGAAGAGAACATGGTGTGGGTCCAGACACATCCACTATGATTTCCTTGTCACACACATAGTTGACTGTTTTCACGTGGTGTCACGGGGGGTACCAAGAGTTCCGTCGAGAGGCCAGAGCGGGAAGTGAAAGGACAGGCAATTGGACGAGGGCATTCTTCCCTCTGGGCCTCAGTTTCTCCATATGCAAAATGAGGGGGTGTACCAGGAGTGGCAAATGGCTGGCGTGCATAACCCAGGTCTCCCCTTCCTCACCCGCTGCGGACACTACTCATGGATTGCAGCACTGTTTCACATGGAGCACAGACACACAGCGTTGGGCTCCGCAGCTGGGCCCTGCAGGCTGCCAGGGATGCCAGTCTGAGAGGGCACACTAAGTGATACCTTCCTGCTGATCTGGAGAGATCCAGATCCCTCCAGCTGTGGCCTGGAAGGTTCTGAAGCCTCACCAGCAGGCACTAGCTAGTCTGAGAGGCAGGGGCCCTAGGGAGGAGCCGACTGGCTTTGGAACTGACCCTAGCCGGACCCTGGCAGCGTGCAGCCTCAGCGTCTACACTGCCCATGCCTGTGGCCTCCGGTCCGCCGCGGGGGGGCCCCTGGCCCCCCCATCATCTGACCAGAGCCCGTGCTCCCATCTGTCGGGTGGGCAGGCTCACGTCTCCGCTCTGCGGGTGAGCTCTGCTGGACCTGAAAACGGCAAGACGGGCAGAGGGCCAGGCAGGAGCTCAGCTTCACCCTCTAGCCCAGAGAGCCGTGGAAGCGGCCCCGTTGTGCCAGATTCAACCAGCTCTCTGAGGCAGGAGGATGGCGTTCCTTGCACCACCGCCTAGGCCTGCGGGGCCTGCAGGCCTTTGCTCCTCTGCTCCCCTCCCTACCTGCCCCCCCTGCCCCCGCCTGTCCCCTCTTCCTCCCCTTCTGGTCCCAGCTCAAAAGACTCCTCCTTGGTTGTGCTATTCCATCTACCTCCCACCCCCCCCCCACCCCCCCAAGTGAGCGCTGACGTCCCTTCCTCTAGACAACCACCACACAGAGGTCAGCTTTCCTGAGGAGAGCTTGTGTGCTGGGTCTGGTCCAGTTTCTGTGGGTGTCTGTCCCCTCCAGTATGGGGAGCCCTGCAGGGTCCACCTCACACCTGCATGAAGATAATACCATCAAACAGCCACAATTCCTTGGAATCGATGGGCTTCTCCGAAAACTGTCCACCTACTGCCTCAGCCGCACAGCCAGTGAGGTTGGCAGTCGGGGAATGGTACCTCCCTCCCTATTCCAACAGCGAGAGACTCAAGGGCCACAGAGGGGGGTGACTTTTCCAGCATCACTGCCCACCCTCTAACCTTCTGGGAGGCTGAGTAGCTTTTCTGTCATGTCCCATCAGGGCCCTCAAACCCCAGGAAACACCTCACTTCCCCAGAGCAGGGGCCTGCTGAGTGACCACAGCCCCTAATCATGGAGCATCTGGTTTCATCCTGGTCCCTGCGGATTCTTTTAACAACAAGATCACGCGGAGAGACATCATACCCAGGGACGTGATGCTTCGGCGATTCGTCTCCCATTTTGTTCACCTGATACACGTTTTAAATGACTACTGGGCTGTGTACACAGGAAGCCTTGATTCACTAGAAAGAACCGTGGCGGGTTTTCTTAGAAGAAGACAAAGTCAGGGATTTAAGGCATCCAGACGTGTCCAATGAGCAGAGTGGAGACAAAGATGTCTCTCCCGCTGCTGTGTCCGGGAACACAGCTGCCCACACACGCCCACCACACCCTCGGATCAGAGCCTGCCACTGATATCCACTGTGTGAAAGGGCTTGGAACCCACTGTCATCGTTATCACCATCCCTCGGCCCCAAGAAGCCAACACCATGAGCTTGCAAAGGCACTCCAACAGGAACGCTCACTTGTGTTCCCAGGAATACACACAGACGCCAGCTATTTACTTCTGGTTCCAACTTCTCCTGGGTTCATCCTCTTTCAAGTCCTGGAAACTCTGGGCACCACTTCTTGCCCTACAATCCCTCCATCAGATCCCCCCATCGCCCACTCTCCCAGGAAGCTCCCCCCACCTGGACACCTCCAAATCCTCCTCAAAGCCATCTCTGACTCCCCCTCTTCCTGGCCTTCTCGCTGGCCTCTTTACACTAATTTCCTGCTAGAACGATCACAATGGGTTCAAATGCTGCTGCTTGCACACCTAGCTCCCCCGTCACGGGCAGGTTGTGGGAGCAGGGCGCAGGGCTGATGTACCCCCTTACCTCCAGCCCCTCAGCATGGGCCCGGGCACATTGGTGGGGGGTGGAGTAGGGCCTCAAAGAAGCATGATCTAAACCCTTGGGCTCTGTTTTCCTCCAACTTAGAGTGTAGTGAAAGAGCCCTAATGACAAAGAAGGTAAATTCTAGGTATTCTGAACAGGGACCAGGCCATCCTTTCCTGAGTACTTCACAGCGAAGCCAAGACCTCATTGGTGAGTAACTGTCAACTGCCCAACAGTGGGAGTGAAGAACTTTCCCAGGAGAGAGAGAGTCACAGACAAATGTTGTAAGGTGGGAGGGAGCAACTTGTGTAAGGACCGAAAGGCCAGTGGTGCCTCAGCAAAGCAATGGGGCGATGGGCAAGAGTTCATGGATTATGCGTATCGGTTAGGCTAGGATGGGTTACGCTGCATAACACACAATTCTCTAAATCTCAGTGGCCTACAATAAAGTTTCTTTATGTCTCAGACTACATGCTCATGTGGCTCTCCTTCGTCTCCTCTCCCCTCTGCACTCAGGTTGACAGAGCAGTCTGTCTCTATCTGGAATATTGCCATTGTCGTGGAAAAAGGAAAAGAAAAGTGGTAAATTACTCACTGGTTCTTCACGCGTGTGCTCACATCTGTTTTCACTGTTCAGCAGCCCCTCTGCCATGCCTGAGGACAACATGGGCCGTGCTGTATAATCCTCCAACCGAGCAGGGCACTTCGATACAGGGCACCGAATGTGGGGGAGTGGTAATCCAGTTCCACACCGTGCTTATGAGTTTGACGTCTTTCCTAGGATCAGTGAAATCTGTTGAATAAACTGTTCATTTCTAAAAATCCCTCTGGCTGTAGTGAGAGACACAGATTGGAAGTGGGCAAGGGTGGGATTCGGGAGAAAATTCAGGAGGCTGCCTCAGTTTGCCAGGCAAAAAAAAAAGAATAGTACTTTACACTAGGATCATGGCAGTGGAAATGGAGAGAAGCCAAGCGATTTAAAAGATGGAAGGGTCTAGTGATGTACAAAGGGGAGCAGAGGTGAGTGAATGTGTGACGCCAGAATGGCGAGAAGATACAGCAGGCTTGGCTTCTCATGTCTTAAACAGTTGCTGGCTCCCGTCTTTGGGGAGGACCAGCTACTCTATTCTCTGCTTGTCCTTGGGCTGTCTATGTTCTCCTAAGAAATCTCCCTTCTTGCTTGAAAAAAAAAGGCTGAGCTAAATAAAGATGGGAAGACATGGATGTGGTGAGCAGCCGAGTGAGCCGACAAATGAGTGACACAGTGACCAGGGGAATTAATTCATGTCTCCAAGTGTTCAAAGAGTGAAGAGAAACTAGACTCAACCGGAAGAAAAAGAAAGTCCTCCCACTGGGCATGCCTCCAAAGGATCCCTCGCCTCCCTAGTGACACATCAGGCATCTTTCTTCTTCCACGGGGCTACGACCAATTTCGGCTATAACAGAGAAAGGGGAGTGGGTGACAGAAGAAGAAGGGAGGGACAGGGAGGCAGAGGAAGGATGGGCTCCATGGACATATAGCAACCTGTATAGAACCCTTCCTCTCCTCCATGTGGCCTCCCTCCCTATGCCTCCTTTTTAGAGTTCCAGACTTGACTTTCAGTGGTGGGAGGGGTTGGGATTCACAAAACCTCAAAAGAGAATTTTTGTAGCAGGAGCATTAGTCCACCTTACAGGAGTTTAGAGCCTTGGGGTCCACACAGGCACAGCAAGCCACGGGGTCTCCTTTGCCCTGGGTGTTCTCAATAGCCAAGATGAGGAAGGTTCAGACACAGAACTGTATGGCACCTCCTCGGCCCCTCCCCGACCCATGTTCCCAGTGCACCTGGGGCCGATCAACTCGGGGAAGGGGCCACATCGATTCCTGCCACCTGCCTGAGCCAGAGCTCTCTGCACGCTCAGAAACCATCGGCTTCCCATTAGGCAGATCAATAGCTTCCACTGGTTTCCAATTTGTGTTTCCAGAAATTCATCTCCCAGCCACCTTTTTAATTAACCCCCGTCCACCACACCTGGGGCACAGATAGATCACCAGCCCTGGGCCACCTCTGCAGACCACAGACCACGAGGCTCCGTGAGCCACAGGGGGGCTGCAGGTGTGTTTAAAGCTGACCAGCTGCTTCCCGGTCACCGCAGGAGCTGACCCTGCTGGCTGGATGCCATCCACTCTGTCCCCTGCTCCTCGCTGAACCCCCGTGGAAGGGGCTGGGTCCTCCCTCACAGAAAGAAAGCACGTGATGAGAGGCCAAGGCAGTGTCCTGAGGCCCCCCAGCTGGCAAGAGCTAGGACAAGTGCACCTTTGAGGCAGGCAATTGGCAAAGCGCTCCCCAGATGCCGCAGGACAATGGGGTCTGGCTGGCAGGTGAGCAGGAGGGGCCAGCAGCTGTAGGTTCAGGGCAGGACAAGGTGGAGGGAGTGTGATCCCCAGGAGCCTCTGCTTTCCCACACCTGGGGTCTCCTGGGTATTCCGCACTGCTCACCTGTCTACCCCTCCGGGGCCTAGCACCCCATCAGTGTCTCCATCACTGCTGCATCCCTGGTGCCTGGCACACAGTAGGTGCTCAGTAATGGCCGCTAAATGAGCAGTAAATACTTGCCGCACTTTGCCCTGGGCAGTGTTCCCAGAGCTTCTCTAAATGACCTTATTTCAATTTCACAGCTGTCCTCGAGGCGGGCATCACTAGTGTATGCATTTTATAGGGGGGAAGACTGAGGCCCCGAGAGGTTAAGTGACTTCCCCAAGGTCACACGGCGAGTCAGCGGTAGAGCTGCGATCTGAACCTGACTCTGGAACTGCACTCCACGCTCCCTTACCTATTCCCGGTGGCCTCAGCTCTCAAGGGCAGGAACTGGGTCCTGTGCCCCATGGAACCTCCACCATATATACCATCATGTAAACGTGTTTGTTGAGTGAACAAATGAGTGAATTATGCACTCCTTGTCCTTTAAAACACAGTACAGTCAAGCAGTCTGCTGGCCCAAATCTGGAGTGTTTCTGGTCGGGGATGAAGGGGAGAGAGGAGTGAATCTCCTGGGGGACCCAGAGGTGACAAGCCTCTCAGTAGTTCCACCTCGGGGGCCATTACTAGGGACCCTCTGATCTCACCCCACCTCCTTGCTCACCAGTCTGTTATACTGGGGTTCTGTGTCATGTATACAGAGGGCACAGAGCCATGATTGGGTTTTATGTGGTGTCTTAAGACTTTCCAGTGAGATGAGTGGATTACTGTTGACCCAACCTCTGGGCAAAAAGAGCCTGCTATGCGTGGTCATCCAAGTCAGCTTCTGGAGGTGGCCAAAGTGAGACATGAAGGGAAGGGGGCCATGATGGACCCTGCACCTGTGGCCAGTGAGAGCAGGTGAGTCCGGAGCCAGGGCAGAAGGGAGGAGGGGGACAGCAGGGGGGAGGGTGGGGGAGGGAGAGCTGGGACATCCACCGGCTGAGGTCTGGTCCCCAGTGGGTGCACAGGAAAGAGAGGGTGATATCCAGAGTGTTTCCACCCAGCTCATTCCTTCCCCACCAGGTGGGCAGTCCCTGCAAGGGGACCCGGGGCTCCCATTGCCCACACGCCATTGTGACCCACCCCCGGCGACCCCGCTGCCCACACGCCATTGTGACCCAGCCCCCGGGCTCCCGTTACCCACACGCCATTGTGACCCACCCCCGGACTCCCGCTGCCCATACCCCATTGTGACCCACCCCCGGGGCTCCCGCTCCCCACACGCCATTGTGACCCACCCCCCGGGCTCCCGTTGCCCATACCCCATTGTGACCCACCCCTGGGGCCCCCGCTGCCCACACGCCACTATGACAAATAATGACAAATCTACTTCATCTCAACCCCTGCAACATATATGCTGGCAATCATCCTCCACGCTTATGGCCTGCCCAGATCCATCTAAAGGGTCTCATGGCTGAGGTTTCATTAAACGGCAAGAAATGGCATTTTCCTGGCAACAGCTAGCCCCTCAAGGTCCTGGAACCTTGAGTCCTAGAGTAAGTCTCCAAGGAATTCTGGCTCTCCCCCTAACCCGTCACGACGCCAGTGCTGCTCTCCCTGCCCATGGGACCTGTCCCCGTGCTTTAATAAAATCACCTTTTTGCACCAAAGATTTCTTCACGAATTCTTCCTTGGCCATCGGCTCCAGACCCACGAACCCCCATCACTCCAAAACTTCACCACCTCCACCTTGTGCTTCCTACAACTCCAAATCCAGCAGGTCACTATCCCACCACACTCCTCCAGCCTGTGAAGCTGATCTGGATCTGGTCCCACCCGTCGCCCTGGCCAATCTCCTGTGCCATGTCCCCGGGCTTCCTGGAGCTCAGCATCGTTCCCTGCACTTAAAACGCAGGGACGGGGCTCCTGGGTGGGCCTCAGTGGCCCAAGCGTCCCACTCTTGGTCTTGCTCAGGTCACCATCTGTTTTGTGAGCTGGAGCCCCGCGTCGGGCTCCGAGCTGATAGCACAGAGTAGACTTGAGATTCTCTCTCTGTCCCTCCCCCACTCGCACTGTCCCTTCTGTTTCAAAACAAACATTTAAGTCCCGTTAAAGTTCAAAAACAAAATAAAATAAAGGCACGGACACGTGGCTCTCTTATGGCTCTCATTTATTTGCCATTTTTTGGGGTTCTATTTTATTGTTTTTTTTTGAATAAATTTTTGAATTTCTCAAGAGGTTTGAGAACCTGATTTTTTGGCTCTAGGGACATCCTCCCTGGCTGCCTGTATTCACTGCTGGTGTCGGAGTTTGTGGCTGGTGAGTTGTATCTGGGCCCGCTAATCATGGTCACGATGCTGGTCCCTTCGGAGGTCAGACTACTCCGCTCTGAGGACAGGCCTGTGCTGGAACAGGTTGCGATGGAGCTCCAGCAGCGGACTCTGGTTGGTGTGTAGATCGTGGGCTGGATAGTGGTTAACGTGTACCACATGTTTTCACTCTCCAGGGACATGAAAATCAGGGCACTCTGTTCCCTGTTTTCCATATTTCGTTCTGCTTCCCAGAAGACTTCCCCCTCAAACGGCTCAAACCCGGTGCCCAAGCAGTACCAAACCACCCCCAGGCTCCAAGCATTTGCGGAAGGGGTGTCCTCCCTTTGCTGCAGGAAGAGTCGCGGGGCAGAATAAGGGGGGCTGTCCCAGAAAGTGTGGAGTTTGTAGCCAGCAAACCGGATGCTCAGTCCAACCCCCGTGTGTTTTACCTTCAGCTTCTTGCCAAAAAGCAGTGTCTCCAGCTTCTGATACCCGCCGATCATACCTTGTTGGTGGCAGTACTCCACAACCGATAACAGCTGGCAGAATTTCTCTGGAACCTCCTCCGTCACTTGGCCACGGTGTGTAAAATTGTCACGCAGGTTGTCTCTGCTTACATATGTTGCATGGAGGACTAACGTTTCCTTGGTGTTGATCACCTCGAGTGACTTGACAATACCTGGGTGACTTGAGGTCTTCATATTCTGGGCTTCACGACAAAGTCCCTGGAGGCCAGTGGGGTCCTTCTGGGTTTTCCTGATGAACTTCACATCAGACTGCTTCCCGGTTAGGATGTGCGGGGTCAGCTTCATCGTGGCGACGCTGCCCTCACTGGTGGTCTCGTAAATACAGATGCGGTAATGGCCTTACGCCCCTGAAGGATGGTGACCTACTAACTATACTAACGCTAAATAATGCTAATTACACGGACTATGCTAACCAACAATACCAACCTACAAAATTTGCCAATACTAACAATACTATGCTTATGAACTATACTAACAATATGAACTATACTAACAATATGAACTATACTAACTGTACTAAAACGCTAACACAAAAAAAACAAATGAAAAACACACGCGCACACACACACTCACACACACACACACACACACACACACACAAAGAAAATGAAGGGAGGAAACGAAGAAAAATTGAGAAAAAGAAAAACTAAAAAAGGAGAAAAAAAGAAAAAAGTAAAAACAGAAAAAGGCAAAAAAAATTGGGAGAGAAAAGGAGTAGAGAAAAAAGAAAAATGAAAATAAAAAAATAAACAAAATGAAAAAAAGAGAAGTCGAAATCAAACTAGCTAGGGTCAAAGGCCGACAGGTCACCAAAGCTTCCTGGGCTGTAAAGACCAAACACCCAGCCGAGCCAGGGTCTTATATAGACAGGTCTTGCCATGACGTCACAATGGGGCTTTGTGAGGGCACAGCAAGAAATGGGCCAATTAGGCAATCATGGCTGGGATGTCTGAGACCACAGTGGTTTCCTCACTTTTTATTCCCAAAACCCCTTTACTCAATAAAAAAAAAGACCCCCAATGGGCTTTTTGTTTGTTTGTGTGGGCTTTTCAAGATTGATATTTACTTTGTTAGAAATAAACATCTATAAGATGGTTCAGTGGCCTTTTCACTTCAAGTTTAGAAAACTGTAATTTTGGCTTGTATAGACCTCGTAATGTCTACACTTAAAATACCCAGTTCCTGGTCTCAAAATGGTGCTACAACGTATAAGGAAATGTTGTGTTGTGTAAAACACGATAAGGCTCATTATTAACATCTATAAAGCTCAGAGGAAGATTGCTTTTCATCATATGTTCACTGATAAGGTTGTGAGGAGATTTCTCATCAGAAACCTTGGAGGCTAGAAGGCATGGGTTGATGTGTTTAAAGCATTGAAGGAAAAAAGCTGTCAACCAAGAATCCTACATTTGGGAAAACTGTCCTTCCAAAATGAGGAAGAAATGAAGACCTTCCCAGATCAACCAAAGCTGAAAGCCTTGCCCTGATGACTAGACCGGCCCTGCAGTGAAGGGGGTCCTTCAGGTTGAAATGAAAGGGCACTGAACAAGTAACTCGAAGCCTTCTGAAGACATAATCTCCGGTAAAAGTAAACAGACAGACAATTATGAACGCTAGTACTGTTATGACTTTGGTCTGTAGCTCTACTTTTTGTTCTCTATGTTAAGAGACTGATATATTTAAAAACCTAATTATTCATCTATGCTTTTGGACCCAAGATGCATAAAGATGTAATTTTGTGACATTAACAACTGACAGAAGGTGGGGTCAGGGCTGTAAAGTAGCTGAGTTTTCATGTGTTATTGAGGTTAAGCTGGTATAAATTGACACTACGATGTTGTAACTTTAGGATGTTAAAAGCAATCCCATGGTAACCACACGCAACCACACACACACACACACACACACACACGCCACAGAACATACACAAAAGGAAATGAGAAGGGAATTAAAATGTTTCACTACAAAAAAATCAACTAAATGCAAAAGAAGATAGTCATGCAGAAAATTTGAGACAGAAAGCAATTAAGGCATATAGAAAACAAAGAGCAAACCACGGAAGGAATTCCTTCCTTATCAGTAATGACTTTAAATGTAAGCAGATTAAACAGATTAGTGAAATGGATAAAAACATAGGATCCAACTATCTGTTACCTACAAGGGACTCAGATCCAAAGACACAAAAAAGTTGAACTTGAAAGGAAGGAAAAAGATACTCCATGCAAATAGTAGCCAAAAGAAAGGGTGGAGTGGCTGTAATAATACCAGACAAAACAGACGTTAAATCAGAAAATGTTACAAGAGACAAAGAAGGACATTTTATATGAATTAAGAGGTTCAGTACAGCAAGATAAACATTTACACACATAATGAGAGGCCATTATCGACAGAACTGAAGGGAAAAATAGTTCTATAATAATCGTTGGAGCCTTCCATATCCCACTGTCAATAATGGACAGAACAACCAGACAGAAGTTAAGTAAGGACACAGAAGATTTGAAGAACACGATAGCCCAACCAGATCTAACAGACGGGCACGGGACGCCACCCAACAATAACGGCACGCGGGACCTTCTCTGAGACAGTCTTTGCATTAGGTCACGAGTTAAGTCTCAGTAGATTTTACAAGATAGATAGCATACAAAGTATCTTTTCCAACCACAAGAAGATGAAGTCAGAAATGGGTAACAGAAGGAAGAGTGGAAAATTTAAAAAGCTGTGAAAACTGAAAACACACTCTCCAAGAACCAATGTGTCGAAGAAGAAATCACAGTGGAATGCGAAAATACGTAGAGGTGAAGGGACATGAAACACGACGCGTCAAAACTCCTGGAAAACAACAAAGCAGTGGCGAGGGGGAAATTTATAGCTGTAAACGCTCACAGTAAACATCAAGACAGATCTTAAATCAACACCATAGACGTGCAACTTAAGAAACTAGAAAAAGCCAAAGGTAGCAAAGGGAAGGAAATAATAAAGATTAGAGCAGAGATAAATGAAACAGAGGCTAGAGAAACGAAAGAGAAAATCAATGGACCCAAGAGCTGGTCCTTTGAAAACACCAAACTGCTAGCCGGATTGCCGGTGGAGGCAGAGAAGACTCAATGACTGCATTGCTGCTGACTCCTTACAGACGTAGAAAGGGTTAGAGTGCTATCAGCAAGTGTATTCCAGCTAATTGGAGAATCCAGATACAATGGACAAACTTCTAGACCTAGAAAACCTACTAAGACTAAATCACAAAGAAAGAGAAAATCGGAAGAGATTCGTACATAACTAGGGAGGAGATTGAGGCTGTAATCGAAGACCACTTGACCAAAAAAAGCCCCGGATCTGACAGCCTCACTGGTGAATTCTACCAAACATTGGAAGAATTGACACCAATCTTCTCAAACTCTTCCAAAAAATTCAGGAAAGAACACTTCCTAACTAATTCTATCAGGCCGCCATTGCTTTGATGCACCCTAAATATCTCTGGGCCACCTTCCAGACAGTCACCAGAGGAGTTTTCTAAAATATCCAGCCAGATGAGTTATTTTCTCAGTGACAAAAGAGACCTTTCTCTTGTCTGTGGAAAGAGAGGACCAGCAGTGTCTCCAGAATCAGGCTGAACATCTATGGACCTCTTCTGCGAGCCTCCGTCCACAACGGATGGGCCACACCGCAGACTGGACACAGCTGAAGCGGGGCAGGGGGTGGGGTGGGGAGGGGAGAATTCACGGAGGTAACCTGGGCTTCAGTTGGTCTGTCAGCTGCTTTGACTGCTTTGGGCATCTTTGAATACAACAAGCCATGTCCTCGTTGGACACTGGGAAAGGACAATCTATCTGCACATCCAGCCCTATGGGCTGGTGTCTCCCAAACGAGGCCATCGTTTGTTTTTGGCAACTCTGCTCCACCACAATATTCATCAGACTCCTGAGAAAGACGACCGATGAAGGGATCCGTAAATGGTAAGACCATCTCGCACTTAGCTGTGTTTTGTAAAAGGGAGATATTAGGAAACTGGGCCTTTAAGGTTTTGCTTGCACCCTGCTTGTGGAATGGTACGTGTGTCTATGTATGTTGTAAATGTGAGATAGTTTCTCTACCTCCGGGTGGTGGTTGTGAAAATTAATTTGTAAAAGTGCTCTACTTAGCTGGTTTGAAGGCAAGTGCTTGTAAGAACTGGGTGTTCTAGGGGCGCCTGGGTGGCTCAGTCGGTTAAGCGTCTGACTTCAGCCCAGGTCATGATCTTGTGGTCTGTGGGTTCGAGCCCCACGTAGGGCTCTGTGCTGAGGCCTCAGAGCCTGGAGCCTGCTTGAGATTCTGTGTCTCCCTCTCTCTCTAATCCTCCCCCATTCACACTCTGTCTCTCTCTGTCTCTCTCTCTCTCTCAAAAGTAAATAAACATTAAAAAAATTAAAAGAAAAAAAGAACTGGGCATTCTAAAACTCAGAAAGATAGAAACTAACCCCAGGTGTCTTTCAAGTTCAAGTGATCTTGGAAAATATTTGGTATGAAAGCTGATGTAACGTTGTTTGTTTCGTGAAAATGGACATTAGTCTTTAGAATTGCCAACATTAAATATGATAGTTTCACTCTGCTTGTGTTTACTGTAAGTCAAACCAGCTGTTGGCGTTGTGACTGTCACAAAATGTGATGGAAAAGAAAAAGACGTTAGAGCCCTGTCCAATGGCTTCTGAAGCTTTACGGGCAAGCGAAGGACAGACAGACAGATGTAAATAATTTTAATAAATGTAATTAAGGCTACTTGAAAAAATAAGGGAAAAATTCTGTATTTAATGAAAGTGAGACTGGTTATTCAAAGAGGGAAAACTTGGGGTACCTGGGTGGCTCAGTCTGTTGAGCATCCCGCTCCTGACCTCTGCGCAAGTCATAATCCCAGAGTTGTGGGATTGAGCCCCGTGTCAGGCTCCAAGTGGAGCCTGCTTGAGATTCTCTCTCTGTGTGTCTCTCTGTGTCTCTCTCTCCCCCCCTCCCCCGCTTGTGCTCTCTCTCTCTCAAACAAAATTTAAAAAAAAACAAAGAGGGGAAAACGTAGGACAAAATCTGAAGGAATGCGAAAGGGAAAATTGCAGAAGGTTTGCGAGAAGGGAATCTTTCGAAAGAAATGCTATGCATGGTCGGGACCGAGATTCTGGAGTTTCGCATGTAAGAAACAAGTTTATGAGGGCAGCGATCGACCCCCGGGGAAGAGAAGGGGGAGGCAGAGAACGATGTCAGGCAGAAGTTGAGCAGTGACACTTCAACGGAAGCCTTAGCCGACTCTCTGAGCCGTCCCGAAAGTTGGACTGCCCTTCGGAAGCATCCAAACTTAGGTGAAAGGGGCTGGCTCTTCGTAAGCGTCTTTGGATGTGACCACCTGGGCAGCGGGCAATGCCCTTGGCAAGGCCGCTGCCTACAGTCACGGCGATCCCTGATGATGTCTGAGCGTCGAAGGCTGTAGGCAGCATTGCTATGGCTGGGAGACCCGGGTTCCTGCCGGAGATTCTGGTCAGCACATCCCAACACCCGCCCCAAGAACTCAGACCCATGCAGTGCCCTGGATGTCCTTGTCCAAATAAGTATGTATCAACGTGGGAGGTGACACGGAGGAAGAAAGAACGGACTGCATATCTTTTTAAAAATTCATCTTGTTGCAACGAATGAGTTTTAATATCCAAAGTACAGCGGTATAAGACTGGAATTTGGGTTTTCTCGCTGTTCATGTGACAGAGGCTTCTTAGATGATGGGTCTACATTATCAACAGAGGTTTTTCTTTATCTTTAATCTGCCTAGAAAAACAAAGTTCCTATGTCTTGTCTTTGTTAGGTCTTTGCTTACTTAAGAAAGTTGAATCTGCTCAGTGTGAAGAGAGCTAAGGTTTGCTCACAGCTCCAGTTACCTTGCTGTCTGCATTTACCTTGAGAATCTCTTCTCGCCATCCCGGCTAAATAAGTATCCTGTTTTGTAATGATCTGTAATCCTATTTAGGCACGTGTTTTGAAACCTTCTGGTATTTCACCAACTTCCAAAAACCCAGCTTGTGAATGGAAGTCTTTTTGACGAATTAGGCTTATTCCCCGGTGTGTCAAATGACATGGGAGGCATCGTCAAATAAGCGATGAGGAACCTTCTTAGGCTTTGTTGTATGGGTGATTGCTCTAAGTGTCCTAGAGATTTTATAAGATTCCTAAGGTTTTGATATGTCCTGGTATAGCGTCATCGCTTGTAATACTAACTACTGAAGTATCGTGTGTCACAGAATCTCCTTGCCAGCTGCACTGCATTGACAAATACAGCTCTCTGATCCCTTCAGGATCATCAAGCTAAGCTTAGTAAGAATTCCCAGAACTAATGGGGAACCTGCTTTCAAACAGACACTTGTGTAAACATTGCTGGTCCTCTAATGTTTGCTCTTCTAAATTTAAGTCTGCCCATGACATTTGGCAGACGTTTGGTAACTAATTTCTTCATAAACAGATAGGAAACATTTATCCCTTTCTCCCTACCTGGTACCACCAGAATTCAAAACTCTCAGGGAGTATTCTCGTACTTTCACGGCAGTGTATTTATTTGCAGAAGTTCGATACGAATCCGTTCTCCTTGCAACAGGACGCCACTGGAAACATTGGTCATGTTGCCAAGGCTTTGACTGGAATGTCATAGTTGAGGGAGATATGCCTAGACTCAGCTACAATCAGAGAGCTTTAAGGAGCTAATTAAGGTTGACTTTGCCGAGCCAATGAAGCCCCTTGGAAAACTTGCCTCGTACCTTGCTTACAAAGTTTCCAGCAGCCCTACCAGGCGAATAAGGAAGGTCATCACTTCCTGGCAGGTGCAGGAACCTCAGGGTATTTGGGGGATCTCGAGAAGAGAGGGAGCCACCCACACCTATAGGTATGGCAGGCAAAGGCTGATGGCCAGTATCTGGCTTGGCTTCTTTAGCCTGACAAGGCTGTTAAAAGTTCAATCTGACATTCCTTACGAAAAGTTCCAGCGAAGCAGATTGAAAAAAACAAACACCTATATGACCAATCACCGTTGTGATGGCGCTTGTGTAAACAGGCCCAGCTTCAACTGGACAATTTTACAAACAAACGTGTCCTAATCTGGCTGTCTTTGGTGGAGATGAGGGTGGTTTCAGAGAGAGAGACTGTTCCAGTAACACGCCTGTGAAAATGTAAGATCAGAGTTTTGACGAACCGTCTTGGAGGGTTCGTTGGTTGTCTATACACCTGGGCTGGGTCCTGAATTCTTCTGGTTTCCTTGAATATCTGACCCTGACTCTCCAAACTAAGGTTTCCAGTTTTCTCCCACCGTGTTGACTGGAAGCACTGAGAACGAACACTGCTTTTCCCTGAAGCCCCGCAAACCGAAGCCAGACCACCCGAGGTACACGGGAGAGAAAAGTGGCCCGGTGATCTGAGGGCCACTCAGAAGATCACCAGAGACACACGGAAAGCTGAACAAGCTGATCGCAGCCATCCCGACTGGACAAGCTGCCATCGGAGCATCCAGACGTGGACGTGTTCACGGATGGGGACGGTGTCACGGGTCAAAGACAAGGAAGAGCTGGGTGCAGCGGTGACCCATCAGCCATCGTCCACTGCGGAAGACGCCACACAGTGGACCGACTGCCCAAGGGAACCATGCTGGCAGCCCGTCAAAGACTCCAAGACCCTCTGGAAGAGCTTTCGTGCCAAAGATAGACTTAACTACATATCGACCCCAACGTCCCTTGGAGGACCAAAGAGGAGTTAAGTAAGGAGTGGGGGTTTGGACACCGTGCTGGCATTGACCCCGGCTGGAAACAGAATGAATCCTTACCCTAGGGCATCTGATGAAAGAAATAATTAGCCACATTCCTCGAAGCACCCGTTATGGGAAAGATGCCACTCTCCAGTGGATCCAGAAGTATACTGCGGGCTCCGATTTCGGCGAAATGCTACAAAAGGCAACGCTTGTGCTAAAACCAATCCTAAGACTGGGTGCCCACAAGTTCTCAAGGGTATACAACTGAGACGCCCCAAACCTGGGGAAGACCGGCACGCAGCCTTTCCCAGAATGCAAAGAACAATGGGAAATTCTCGGGGTTTGCTTGTATCTGTAGACACCTTTATCAACGGGGTTGAGGTTCCTCCCTGCTGTTCAGGGAAGGCCTCGGGAGTGGTCAAAATGCTTTGAAGCGAGATCATTTCTAGGTTTGAAGTGCCGCTAATAATTCAGAGTGACAATGGAGTGACAACCACAGTGTCCAAGGCCTTGGGCATTCAGTGGAAATCACAGGCTTCCTGGAGACACCGAGAGAGTGGAAAAAGGGGAAAAAATGAACTTTGGCAAAGCTCTGCCAAGAAACCCACTTCATTGGGAACAACCTGTGCCATCTGCCCTGCTTTGGGAAAGAGTGGTCCCTAGAAGAGGGCTTGGTTTAAGCCCCTGTGGAATGTTATATGCAAGACTTTCTATGTTCTTTTCGTGACCTAGGAGTCGCTGGCGGGGCTCCCACCAGCGATTTGGATACTATCAGGTACATCCAGGGCCTGAGTTTGCTTCCGGCAGGCTGATGTACCTCACAGATGTGTCTTCACGCTGCCTGAATCCCTTGGTGACATCCAAAGGTGTCACTAAAGATGTCACTAAAGACCTGAAGAGCGGGAGCCCAGAGGACCAGCTCCAGCCTCACTGGACACGTCAGACCCTGCGAGGTGCCGTTGACCCCCCACTCCCCCGAGACTACAGGGAATTGAGCCGTGGATTCACACTGGAATGACAAGAATCCACAGGTTCCCTACACCCTGTCAGCAGGGAGGAGGTCGAAAGGGACCCGGCTCAGACCAGTGAGCCTCTGCCGGACCTGAACCTCCGACGCGGGGGAACTGGTCCAAGGGAATCAAGCCCTGAGGACAACATGCTGCCTGTCGTTCTCCAGTACCCCTAAAACCCTAGACACAACATGGTACAGGAACTATTGACCAAAGTACAAAAATCCCGGTAATGCAGGACATTCCTTTCCACCCCAAAGTTTCCACTTGTCTAACCCCAGTCTTCACCCCACCTCAGCAGGAAGTAACGGCCGCGGCCGGGTCGTGGTCCCAATACCCACAAGAATGAGGACGGATCAAAAGACCCTGGGGACTGAAAAGGGTAACCAAAGGGCTAGCAGCCGCAACTTTGTACCCTGACCTTTTTCCTTCGCCACTAAGTACCCCTGACTCTCCTCCTCTAGGGAGGTGGATGTGAGGCTCGCCCTCCTGCCTCTGGAATAAACTCTTGCTTTGCTTTATACCCCGTGTCTCAGTGATGGTCTTTATGCGCATCAGGCAGATGAACTTGGGTCCACTACATACGGCAGGCACTCAGTAAAGACCGCTGAACCCGCGTGGACTCTGACGCTTGGAGAGGTCAGTGTCTGGTCCGTGGTGACACAGGGTAGGACGAGGAGAAGGGTTTGATTTCAGAACTGTAGTGCCTCTACTCCCATCCACAGTGCTAAGAAGTTTCTGCTCTCCTCCCAAGGCCACCTGCTCAGCCCTGGGCACAGCACCTCCGTGGCCCCAGCCCCTGTCCCTGCTTTGGAGCCAGCTCCCCATTCCGACCTGGAGGTGACAGACAGCTCAGCCCTGTTTACCCAGCTCCACCAACATCCCAGCCTCATCTGCCAACTTTGGCAATTTTCATACCACCTCGCACACAAAATAAATCGCACGCTCCCATTTTGGGTTTGGGGGGAGCAAAGGCCCAGTCGGTTAATTACAAAGGCTGCCTCGCCTCGGCACGGGGTGGTGGGAGATGTTCACAGGAAAACGGATTAATTTGGACTCATTGCTTTCCCTTCCACGTCCTCGTTCCAATCAAGACAACACTTGTAACCAAGCCCACCTGCTCCAGAAGCAGCCCCCACACTCCCCAAACAAGCAGTCCTCAGGTTTCACTGGCTGGCTGCTCAGGGTCCCGAGAAGCTTGCTGGGACCTTTGGAAAATGCCAGTCAGGGTTTTAGGATTCTTGTGCCAGGGGTGGGGGGATCTACGGGAACTGCTTGGTTCGGTGTTTCTGAGCTCACACTGGTGAGCTGGGCACAGCCGAATACTGGACGCTGGCCTGCTTGGACAGAGGCTGGGTGTCCAGGCTGCCTGCTGGAATCACGCGGGAAGGGGGCAAAATTCAGAGTCTCGGGCCCCGCCCCCGACCCTACCGAGTCAGACACGTCAAGGACAGGGCCTGGAAATCTGTACCTTCCACAGGCACCAAGGACAGGACCTGGAAAGGCTTTGGGTGGGAAGTCTCAGATCTGCATTTGAAAGCCGTGTTGTCTAGGGAAGCTGTTCAGCATTTCTCTACCCCAGTCTCCCAGAGCTCAAACACTGGGGCGCACCATAACCCTCTTGAACGGGTGGGGTTGGTTGTACAGGTGCGGTGAGGCCCCGACCCATGGCGGACACTCATTACGTGGTACTGATTCCTATCAGTGAACATGACTGAGTTCGTTTCCAGGGGTTGATGAGAAGCAAAAGGTGATGCTTTGGCGCTGCGGAAAGTCCTTGTGCCTTAACTACAGCATCAGCACTGGCCCCGGGCCCTCCACGCAGCTAATCATTCCTTCAGACTGCAAACTCTGCATCACTCTTCTTGTCCCACCTCCCCCCGCCACCCCACCCCGAACCCCCTGAAACCAGTAAATCATTATCATTAGAAGGTTCAAAGTTGGGAGCCTCCACAGGCTCCTTCGGAATGGAGTGAAAACCAGACGCACACCCCCCGGGAACAAGGGAGCCAAGTCCTAAGTCTGCAACATGGTCAAAACCGAGTTGTTTCGTTTGTGGAAAATGAATCCATCTGAGTTTGCACCTGTCTCGGCCGGGGGAAAAGGAGCGCGCGCGCCATCGCAAACGGGCGTCTCCCGGCAAAACCCGTTCCCTGCTGCTCGGGGAGGCTCAGACTGCCAGAAAGGCTGCGGCCTTCAAAACCTGTTTCATGTGGCTTGTCTGTTTTTGGGGTGTTTCAGCTGTCCCATTCTGTTGGAAGCCTGGGTTTTGAACATCAAATGGGTTCTGTTTCTCCAGCAAATTTCAAGGAACGCCAGGGGATCCTGGAACTGGATCCCACATCACAAGCAGATGCTCCCTTCACACCTGAATCTCATGACCCCAGACCATGACCCCAGAAAGTGTGGGTCGCCCCTCTGCTTTCTGAATACAACAACGGGGAGGGGGTTGGAGCTCTTTGTAGAGATGAGAAAATGACACGTGTTTCTCTTGATGTCAACATTGCCGTGGCCAATGAACTTGCAGTGCAGGGGTAACACTCGGAATGTGTAACCAGATGGGCCCTTTAGCACCTGTTGTGCCCAGAGGGCTGTGGCAATGGAGGAAAGGCTGGGAGAGCCGTCCTAGCTGGCCAGCAGCCTTGCAACGGCCTCCCACTCTGTCCAGGCCGTTGCAAGCACGGATTCAGAACATGTACCCAGATGATGGAGCTGGAATTTGCGGGAAGCTAACTTCCTGTCAGTGTGCAATGTCTCAGGCAGCGATGAGCCCCCATCCCTGGGAAGGTGCAAGCAGGAGCTGATCCTCCAGCAGGGACGTAACAGGAATGCTGAACTACACGGGGCGCTCTGCCTCTTCCATGTGGTACAGCTCTCACGACCACGTGCTGGGAGTGAGAATCCCACTTCATGGACTCACAGACCCTTCTCCCCTCTGGAGTGCATTTCCACAGAAATGCCGTGCACAGACCTGCGGCACCTCCCTGCATCGTCCCCGTGGTCCTGGGTGGCTACCATCCACGCCAGGCCTGGCACACGCTGCCTCACTGCGGGGACTGGGCCACGCCTCCCTCAGTCCGTGACATAACTGGCCGCTTCTGAGAAGGCGCTGTACCGAGTCACAAGGGTTAGCAAACTAGTTCAAGGTAATTTATGACCCTGGGATGCTCGGGTTTCTAAATACAACAGACCACTACAAACTGCAAAAGCTTCAAGCTCTCTCCCCAAGGGAGACGGCCCGGCCCAGCCCGGCGCAATGGTGCTGACGCCAGGTGGGCAGGACGAGCTGGCACACTAGCAGGCCTGGCTGGCTTAACTCACTATGAGCCCCAGGGAGGCACTCCTGGAGGCCTCGTGAAGACAGCACCCCCCACCCCCCGCCGCCATTCTTCCCTCCCTTGTCTCTGGTATGCATGAGAAGGTGATGAAGATTTTTCTCCTGCCCTGTGATGGCACCGAAACCACAGTGCATTCGGGGTTGCTACATCCTACTTGGCTTCATTCTCTTTTTTAATGCTAATAATATTGATTTTGGGTACAGTGGATCTCAGGCAAGGGAAACTCCAGTAAACGAAAGCTGACTATAGCCAAACGTGGCTGATGTTTCTTTCTTCCTCAGGGTTGGCAGGCTCTGCCTGCCTTTCCATCTGCCCAGTGCTGGCCTTGAACACCCGGAGTGGCTTCTCTGCATGCTCTCCTGTGGGCTGCCTTCCTGCCTTGGTGCTGGCGCCCAGAGCTTGAGACCCATTTCTGTCTGCAAGAGGACTGTGGTCTCTGCCCTTGCTCCGCTGAGCTCTGGCTGCCGCCTGCATCCGGCATCCGTTCCCAGCACCCCCCGTCCCGGCTCCAGGCCGAGCTCATCTGGGGCCTGCTACCAGGTACAGTGACCCTCCCCTTCCCTTGCAGACATCAACTGTGAGTCAGCACTGAATGCAGGTCCCCAGTATACCCATACCTTGCCAGCCTCATCCTCAGTGCACACTCCCAGCTAGGAGTAGGGATTCGGGGTGAGTGAGACACAGCCCCGTCCTCAGGCCTTGGCCTTTCTGACTCAGGAGGCTGACACACACATGCGCCAATGAGGGACACAAGTACACTGTCTTCCGTGATGGGGGCAGGGTGGTGAGCCTGGGAGAGCCCAGAAGAAGCCTGGAGGGCTTCCTGGAAGAGGTGGTGCCAAAGGTGTGCGATGTTCCATATGATCTCCACAGTCCTCCGCAGTCCTGGGTGTAAGCATCCCAGAGAAAAGACACCTCCATGGGGACTGTTGAGTCTATCGCTACTGGCTAGGTGGCATTTGGTGACAAAGGAACAAATGGTCCGAGCTTCCTCTGCCTAGTCCTGGATTGTTGGGGGTCTGGTTTCTTCAGGGCGACAGAGACACAGCCATGGCTGACTGTTCTGGGGCCCTGGCTCCTGCCTTGCTCCTCTCTCCAGAACACGGGACACTGCGGTTGACCCCTAAACAGCTCTGTTCCTCCACCCCCCTGTCTCCGTACCCTTTGCACTATGATGGGGCAGCTCTTCCCATCAGGGGTGGGGTCTAGATCCCCCCGCTTTGAATCTGCGCTGGCTCCGTGACTTGCTCTGGCCGACAGAATGTGGTGGAAATGATGCCGTGCCAATTTCAGGCGTAGGCCTCAAAGAGCCTCGTGGCCTTGCGTGCCCACCCTCTCGGGACCCTGGCACCACCATGTGCAGAAGCCCAGACGGCCTCCTGGAAGAATGGGACACGTGTAGCCTACTCACCACCGCCCCTAGTCGCCCCGGCCAACAGCCAGCCGGCAATCAGCCAACCCCTGCCATTGACCACACATGCTTGAGGGAGCCTGGAAGACCTGCCCGACCAGCTAGCTGCTCAGCTAAGTCAACAGTTGGTGCAAGCTGCTACGTTTCGGGGTGGTTATTCCGCAGCAGAAACTAACTGATCCCGGCATCCCAGCATTCTGGGCAGGATGCACAGGCTGCAGGATCTATAGGCAGAGGCCTGGCTGCAGACAGATGGACTGGCTGGCCTCGGGACCGTCACCTGGCCCTCATGTTTGCTGTTACCTGGGTTCTGCTCTACAGCTAGGATCTACAGTCAGCACAGTTACGACCAAGGTATAGTTGGCCCGGGAGTGGCTGAGCCTAAGCCATCTGGCCTCCTCTGTGGTTTCCTGGACCTACCCAGGGCCTTCCAGCCGCTTTCCATGACACTCCAGGTGAAAGCCAAATGCCTCACCATCCCACACGATGCTCCCTACTCCCACCCTGCTCCCAGCTTTGCGCCTCTCACTGCACTCCAGACACACCTGCCTCCAACCCATAAGACCCAACCTGACCTCCGGGCCTTTGCATGTGCAGCTCTCCTGACTGGCATGCTCTTCCCGGATACCCGCACAGCTCCCCACCCTTTGCTTCAGGCTCTGACCCAGTAGGTTTGTTAAACAAACCGGAGATCACAGATCATTCTTACAAATGGCCTGCGTCACTCCCTGCACACTCCTCCCGCTTTATTTCTTTTCAGAGCAATTAGCATGACTGGGTGCAAAAGTGTCGACATTGTGAGACATCCAGTGGGAGCCAGGAAGGTTAGGAAGGGGGAGTGGGATGCTGAGAAAGACGTCGTCGTTGGGACCTTCATAGCATACAGCCACTGACTGGGAGCCGATGTGTCCTGAAGCAGCCTGGCACCCCCCACTGCCAGACAAACCAGCACAGACACTGTTGGCAGTGCTTCAGCCACATGCAGGAGCCGGTATCGCACTCGGCAGCACAAGCCCAGATTTATGGCCATGGCATAACTGCTTACAAGTGTCATGCAGGTGACACATGTTTGTCAAAAACACCTCGTCTTGAGGTGGCCACAGAGAGCAGTTCCCTGGAACACAAGGGGCTTCCCAAAGCAAGGCGTCCCTGGGGCTCCTGCCTTCTGAAACCCCTTAATCGAGGGCCCACCATTTAGGGCCCTTCTCAGAGTTTCTAGAGCCTACAAAAGAGAGAAGTCTCTAACTGGAGCTGGGACTCCCCGGCCGCAAACAGGAGCAACACCGGCTGGCCTGGCTCAGCCTCAGAAACCGGGGAGGGCACCCTCCAGGGCCAAGGAGGCCCAGGGCAGGCCCAGACCCACCATGGATCCAGGGTTCAGGGACAAATCTCTTCTGTACTCCGTGAGGGGCCCCATGGCAGACCCATCCCTGGGTTCTGGACCAGTCACCAGGAGGGAGAGCTAGGGCCTGGTCGGGGTCCAAAGGGACCATGCAGTCTCGTGGTACAAACTCAACCCTCCTCTGTGCTCCTGTTTCCTCATCCTCACAAAAACATCCATGGATGGGGCGCCTGGGTGACTCCGTTGGTTAAGCGTCTGACTCTTGCTGTCAGCCCAGGTCACGATCTCATAGTCAGGGGACCGAGCCCCACATCGGGCTCTGCACCGACAGCATGGAGCCTGCTTCGGAGATTCTCTGTCTCTGCCCCTTCCCCACTCTCTCTCTCTCTCTCTCCTTCTCAAAAAATGATAAAGAAAGAAACATAGAAAAAAAAATCCATACATGGCTACACAGGGCCTCCTGGGGCACCTGCACGTACCAGGGATTGCAATGGTAAAAAGAGGGAGAGGGGAGAACACGCGGACAGCAGGCATCAATGACTGCAGGTGTGCTACAAATGATCAGAGATCTGAAGAGCTCAATACTTAGGAGTTTTAAAAAGGCTTCTTGACATGTGACTGGAGAAAGGCGGCCCAGTTAGTAAACGGTGCTGGGACATCGGAACCCATTCCAGACACATTAAAAATCTATATTGGAAAGAGAGAAGTTGAAGAGGGGGATATTCTGGGGGAATATCTTTCCAAACTTGGCGTTGGGAACAATTTCTTTACCAAGGTGTTAAAAGCTCAGTAAGCATAAAAAAAAAAATCGATAGGTTTGACTGCAGTAAAATGTAAATTTCCTTTCACCAAATGACGGGTGAAAAGACAAATCACTAAAAGCAGAAGGCCTCTGGCATATGTACAACTAGCAAAGGATCAGTATCCAGAATACATAAAGAAGTCCTACAAATCCACAGGAAGAAGAGAGGCAATGAGAAAAAAGACCACAGCAGGCATGTCGTAGAGGAGGAAACGGAGTGCACAGATGAACACGGGAAAAGCTGCCCGATGTCACGAGGATGCAGGGAAGTGCAAGGTAAGGTCCCCGTGAGAGATTTCACATCCATCAGGCTCACAGTGAGGAAGACATGTGACATCTGACAGCACCGAGGGTCTGAGAGGATGGAGATCAGCTGGCACCCACGGTTGATGAGTGTGAAACCTGGTCTGGCCACACTGAAAACCGCTTTGGCCTTTTCTTGTTAGGTTGACCAGTCCCATGCCTTAGAACCCTGCAAATCCACTCCCAGGAGCCACACAAGGCACACCCAAGAAGAGTTCGTCGCAGCACTCTTAGCAAGAGGAGGGGGAGAGAGGAAATGACCCAGATACTCATTGACAGAGCAATGCAAAAAGAAATTGTAGCACAGTCACACAATTTCTTTCCACACCGGTGACAGCAAACTCCAGCTACACAGCAGCACAGCTCAAGCTCAGAGAGAGGGAAATGTTGAGTACAAAAATGCAAATTTTAGAGATCTACATACAGAGAGCAAGTTTTTAGAGCTTGAGAACAAAGAAGCAATCTAATGTTTAGGCTTATTCAGTCGGCCTGTGAGCAAGACAATGGCAAACAAACAAACACCAAATTGCAGAGAGGGGTGACCTCCAGGCAAGGAGAAGATGGAAGTGACTGGGAATGTTCTAGTTCTGGAGTTGAGCTGCGGGCCCAGGGATGTTCATTGTCCCACCATCCTTCATAATGCACGAAACACACCAAGTATTAAAACAGAACAGAGGCAAAGGAGAAAAACAA
Source organism: Prionailurus bengalensis (assembly GCF_016509475.1). NCBI lineage: Eukaryota > Metazoa > Chordata > Mammalia > Carnivora > Felidae > Prionailurus > Prionailurus bengalensis. Next base: position 56,366,836 of record NC_057348.1, on the reverse strand, counting down.
GAAGAGAAACATGGTGTGGGTCCAGACACATCCACTATGATTTCCTTGTCACACACATAGTTGACTGTTTTCACGTGGTGTCACGGGGGGTACCAAGAGTTCCGTCGAGAGGCCAGAGCGGGAAGTGAAAGGACAGGCAATTGGACGAGGGCATTCTTCCCTCTGGGCCTCAGTTTCTCCATATGCAAAATGAGGGGGTGTACCAGGAGTGGCAAATGGCTGGCGTGCATAACCCAGGTCTCCCCTTCCTCACCCGCTGCGGACACTACTCATGGATTGCAGCACTGTTTCACATGGAGCACAGACACGCAGCGTTGGGCTCCGCAGCTGGGCCCTGCAGGCTGCCAGGGATGCCAGTCTGAGAGGGCACACTAAGTGATACCTACGTGCTGATCTGGAGAGATCCAGATCCCTCCAGCTGTGGCCTGGAAGGTTCTGAAGCCTCACCAGCAGGCACTAGCTAGTCTGAGAGGCAGGGGCCCTAGGGAGGAGCCGACTGGCTTTGGAACTGACCCTAGCCGGACCCTGGCAGCGTGCAGCCTCAGCGTCTACACTGCCCACGCCTGTGGCCTCCGGTCTGCCGCGGGGGGGCCCCTGGCCCCCCCATCATCTGACCAGAGCCCGTGCTCCCATCCGTCGGGTGGGCAGGCTCATGTCTCCGCTCTGCGGGTGAGCTCTGCTGGACCTGAAAACGGCAAGACGGGCGGAGGGCCAGGCAGGAGCTCAGCTTCACCCTCTAGCCCAGAGAGCCGTGGAAGCGGCCCCGTTGTGCCAGATTCAACCAGCTCTCTGAGGCAGGAGGATGGCGTTCCTTGCACCACCGCCTAGGCCTGCGGGGCCTGCAGGCCTTTGCTCCTCTGCTCCCCTCCCTACCTGCCCCCCCTGCCCCCGCCTGTCCCCTCTTCCTCCCCTTCTGGTCCCAGCTCAAAAGACTCCTCCTTGGTTGTGCTATTCCATCTACCTCCCACCCCCCCCCCCCCCATCCCCTCCAGTGAGCGCTGACGTCCCTTCCTCTAGACAACCACCACACAGAGGTCAGCTTTCCGAGGAGAGCTTGTGTGCTGGGTCTGGTCCAGTTTCTGTGGGTGTCTGTCCCCTCCAGTATGGGGAGCCCAGCAGGGTCCACCTCACACCCGGCATGAAGATAATACCATCAAACAGCCACAATTCCTTGGAATCGATGGGCTTCTCCGAGAACTGTCCACCTACTGCCTCAGCCGCACAGCCAGTGACGTTGGCAGTCGGGGAATGGTACCTCCCTCCCTATTCCAACAGCGAGAGACTCAAGGGCCACAGAGGGGGGTGACTTTTCCAGCATCACTGCCCACCCTCCAACCTTCTGGGAGGCTGAGAAGCTTTTCTGTCATGTCCCATCAGGGCCCTCAAACCCCAGGAAACACCTCACTTCCCCAGAGCAGGGGCCTGCTGAGTGACCACAGCCCCTAATCATGGAGCATCTGGTTTCATCCTGGTCCCTGCGGATTCTTTTAACAACAAGATCACGCGGAGAGACATCATACCCAGGGACGTGATGCTTCGGCGATTCGTCTCTCTTTCATTTTGTTCACCTGATACACGTTTTAAATGACTACTGGGATGTGTACACAGGAAGCCTTGATTCACTAGAAAGAACCGTGGCGGGTTTTCTTAGAAGAAGACAAAGTCAGGGATTTAAGGCATCCAGACGTGTCCAATGAGCAGAGTGGAGACAAAGATGTCTCTCCCGCTGCTGTGTCCGGGAACACAGCTGCCCACACACGCCCACCACACCCTCGGATCAGAGCCTGCCACTGATATCCACGGTGTGAAAGGGCTTGGAACCCACTGTCATCGTTATCACCATCCCTCGACCCCAAGAAGCCAACACCATGAGCTTGCAAAGGCACTCCAACAGGAATGCTCACTTGTGTTCCCAGGAATACACACAGACGCCAGCTATTTACTTCTGGTTCCAACTTCTCCTGGGTTCATCCTCTTTCAAGTCCTGGAAACTCTGGGCACCACTTCTTGCTCTGCAATCCCTCCATCAGATCCCCCCATCGCCCACTCTCCCAGGAAGCTCCCCCCACCTGGACACCTCCAAATCCTCCTCAAAGCCATCTCTGACTCCCCCTCTTCCTGGCCTTCTCGCTGGCCTCTTTACACTAATTTCCTGCTAGAACGATCATAATGGGTTCAAATGCTGCTGCTTGCACACCTATCTCCCCCGTCATGGGCAGGTTGTGGGAGCAGGGCGCAGGGCTGATGTACCCCCTTACCTCCAGCCCCTCAGCATGGGCCCGGGCACATTGGTGGGGGGTGGAGTAGGGCCTCAAAGAAGCATGATCTAAACCCTTGGGCTCTGTTTTCCTCCAACTTAGAGTGTAGTGAAAGAGCTCTAATGACAAAGAAGGTAAATTCTAGGTATTCTGAACAGGGACCAGGCCATCCTTTCCTGAGTACTTCACAGCGAAGCCAAGACCTCATTGGTGAGTAACTGTCAACTGCCCAACAGTGGGAGTGAAGAACTTTCCCAGGAGAGAGAGAGTCACAGACAAATGTTGTAAGGTGGGAGGGAGCAACTTGAGTAAGGACCGAAAGGCCAGTGGTGCCTCAGCAAAGCAATGGGGCGATGGGCAAGAGTTCATGGATTATGCGTATCGGTTAGGCTAGGATGGGTTACGCTGCATAACACACAATTCTCTAAATCTCAGTGGCCTACAATAAAGTTTCTTTATGTCTCAGACTACATGCTCATGTGGCTCTCCTTCGTCTCCTCTCCCCTCTGCACTCAGGTTGACAGAGCAGTCTGTCTCTATCTGGAATATTGCCATTGTCGTGGAAAAAGGAAAAGAAAAGTGGTAAATTACTCACTGGTTCTTCACGCGTGTGCTCACATCTGTTTTCACTGTTCAGCAGCCCCTCTGCCATGCCTGAGGACAACATGGGCCGTGCTGTATAATCCTCCAACCGAGCAGGGCACTTCGATACAGGGCACCGAATGTGGGGGAGTGGTAATCCAGTTCCACACCGTGCTTATGAGTTTGACGTCTTTCCTAGGATCAGTGAAATCTGTTGAATAAACTGTTCATTTCTAAAAATCCCTCTGGCTGTAGTGAGAGACACAGATTGGAAATGGGCAAGGGTGGGATTCGGGAGAAAATTCAGGAGGCTGCCTCAGTTTCCCAGGCAAAAAAAAAAAGAATAGTACTTTACACTAGGGTCATGGCAGTGGAAACGGAGAGAAGCCAAGAGATTTAAAAGATGGAAGGGTCTAGTGATGTACAAAGGGGAGCAGAGGTGAGTGAATGTGTGACGCCAGAATGGCGAAAAGATACAGCAGGCTTGGCTTCTCATGTCTTAAACAGTTGCTGGCTCCCGTCTTTGGGGAGGACCAGCTACTCTATTCTCTGCTTGTCCTTGGGCTGTCTATGTTCTCCTAAGAAATCTCCCTTCTTGCTTGAAAAAAAAAGGCTGAGCTAAATAAAGATGGGAAGACATGGATGTGGTGAGCAGCCGAGTGAGCCGACAAATGAGTGACACAGTGACCAGGGGAATTAATTCATGTCTCCAAGTGTTCAAAGAGTGAAGAGAAACTAGACTCAACCGGAAGAAAAAGAAAGTCCTCCCACTGGGCATGCCTCCAAAGGATCCCTCGCCTCCCTAGTGACACATCAGGCATCTTTCTTCTTCCACGGGGCTATGACCAATTTCGGCTATAACAGAGAAAGGGGAGTGGGTGACAGAAGAAGAAGGAGGGACAGGGAGGCAGAGGAAGGATGGGCTCCATGGACATATAGCAACCTGTATAGAACCCTTCCTCTCCTCCATGTGGCCTCCCTCCCTATGCCTCCTTTTTAGAGTTCCAGACTTGACTTTCAGTGGTGGGAGGGCTTGGGATTCACAAACACCTCAAAAGAGAATTTTTGTAGCAGGAGCATTAGGCCACCTTACAGGAATTTAGAGCCTTGGGGTCCACACAGGCACAGAAAGCCGAGGGGTCTCCTCTGCCCTGGGTGTTCTCATTAGCCAAGAAGTGGAAGGTTCAGACACAGAACTGTATGGTTGTGGACTCAGTTCAGCGCACCCACAGGGACAGCAACCACGATGCTCCCAGGGGCAGCAGAGGGAGTGTTGTGGTCACTGTCCATGGTGCTTACAGGCTGACTCAGCTGGAGAGGCTTGTTCTAAGACCCAGCCACACAGGATGTCAGAGCTGAGAGGGCTCCAGGATATCAACTTTCCCAGTGCCTCATTTTGCAGATAAGAAAGCACAAGTCCAGAGAGGGGAAAGACTTCCCTCAGGGCCACACAGTGGGTGGCACCGAGGGACTGGAAGCTAGCCTCTAGATGCTTGCTCAGAGAAAACTCATTTCCTTGGAAGGCTCCTGGGATTTGCCCCCAGAAACCCAGAATAATTAGACCCTGAAAACTCACGGGAGTACATAGTAGGTACTCAGTGGACACTGGTTGACTGAATAAACGATTATACCGGGACGCAAAAAAACAAATCTTGAAGCTGGGCTTGGGCCCCGGATCCTGAATTCAAACAGGAAGTCGTGGTCCTTTTTGGTACGGGTGAAATGGTACGGAAGAAAGCAGTGGGGGAAGGGAAGAAGTGCTGCCACGAAGACAGTGGGGTGGCGGGAAGAGGATAAGAGCAGGTGCAACCCAGGATATTAAGCACAGAGGAGGGCAGCAACTGGACACTAACCTCTGTCCTCTCAGGTTCACTCCCACACAGGAAAACAGGTTGAACAGCTCAGGAGTTTCCTTAGGGAGGGTGGTCACACGACCTCAATCTGGCCATCCTCCCTGGCCACAGTGATTGGCTCAGCACTGGGTATGTGTCAGTTAGGTCCCAGTGGGTCCTGACCTTAGGGCTGGAATCATAGGGAATGAGGGGTTCTTTTTCTGTTGGGAGGCTGAAGGTGACTGTTGGGGGCCATCTTGCTTTCCTAACAGAAAAGCCCAGCTGAGAATGACACCAGCACAGAGGAAAGTAAGCAAGGCCAGGAGGTCGGGAAAGATGATTGCTACTGATGTCATCAAGCACCCAGGTACGGCCTTGCCTAAAACTGTCTGCCCTTAGCCTTCTTAGGTACGTAAATCATTCTCTCCTGCCTCGTTTGATTGCTTGTTTAGGCCGCTTTGGTTTTTCTGTCACTCAGTGGCTATCAAACAACAACAACAACAACAACTCCAATTGCTCCTTGAAGTTGTCTACATGGAGCATCCTGGAATTGTGACAGTATGGATTTAGGCTAGGTTCAAGGGGTACTTTGAGATAACAGTGCAAAACTCCACAGTCTAACCTGGAGATCCAAATGGATTCAAACCGTATCTGTTGGCGGCCTGCCATAGGCTGAGCCAGTCACATTACCCAAATGAATCCTCATAGGACCGACCCTGTTAAGGTAGCAACGGATGACCCCATTTTAGAGGACGTGGCGGAGGCTCAGAGAAAGGAGGTGACAGGGCTATAGCTTGGAAGTGTGGAGCCCAGATTGCACACCTGGATTCTTCTGTGTGCAGCCTGAGAAGCCTCATGGTACGGCCTGTCCGTGTGTCAGGGCACCCGGCCCCACGCCTGGCATTCTGTGGGTGCCTGAGACTTGGTAACTGTCATGTGCCTGTTACAAGACTCAAAAAAGCAATGTGCACTGAAGGCAGGCAGGGACCTTCTTTCCCCAGCACTAACACACCTTCCCAGTTCCCCGAGGACTAGAATCCCTCTCTTTCCCTTGCTTTCCTTGGCAGAGTCCTGCTCATGTGACCACAGGGCAGTCCCCCATTCACAGCCGGCATTGGGAGCTGCTACAAGGGAGGCCAAGAGCCTTCACCCCTCCACCGTGCCTGGGACATCTCTTTCCTTGGAGCCTTGGGGAACCTGACGCCCGACTTGCACACCCGAGGTCTTTTCCAGAACATGCCAAGAGTCTCACTCGGTTTGGAATGGGATGTATCCATCACTGCGCTTTCCATGTCTCACCCGTGCACTCCTTTCTGTGCACTGTGGCCTCCCGTGCCCGCCACAGGAGAGGCCGAGCTGACAAGAAATCAACAGCTTAGCACTTGAAGGGACACACGAGGCAAGAGCTGACAGCTGGAAAGCTCTATTTAGAAAAGACCTCACGCTTTACCCTGAAGAGGCTGTCGAAGCCCTCGGGGTCCGGAAGCAGTGCTTGGGCCAAAGTGAACTGGAAGGCTTCATGATGGCTGGAGGCTCTGGCCATGATGGGGGAGGAGAGGGTGTGGTGAGGTCCCTGGGGTGACCCGAAGGCCCACTGCGTGCAGGCTCAGGTTGGCCAGAGAGGAAAAGGCAGAGGCTTGTCCCAGAGGTGTTCACAGACCAAACATGAATGGGCCAACCAGACAGACAGAGCACCGTAGCTCATGGGTGTAGAGTACAGGGACAGGGGCAGAGATCCAAGTCTGCTGGGGAACTAGTTAAGAACAGAAACACTAGAGAGACTAGAAGGCTGTATCAGTTGGATGTGTTTGGCTGAAGTGACAGAAAACCCTACCAAGAGTGGCTTAAACTATGAAGGCATCTAACATTGAATGTTTAATGACGATGTGAGAGATGGGAGGTCCAGAGGTGGTCTGGTGGCTCACAAGGTCATCAGTGACCCAGGTGCCGCCTGCCTCTCCGTTCTACCGTTAACAGAATATTGGTGTCACTGGTTCACGGTTGCAGTGTGGCTGCCTCCACTCCGACCGTCACATCTGCACAGTTAGCACTCAAGTCGGAAGCAAGGGGGCACCTTCTTGAACCCTGCCCACCTCTTCTCAGGAAGGAGAATCTCTCACAGAAGCCCCCAAAGACTTCCTCTAATACCTCATTGGCCAGAACTGAGTCCCGAACCCCTTCCCCAGCCAGTCACCAGCTGCAGGAAAAGTGGTTGCCGTGACTGGCTTGGACCAACCCTGATTCCTCCAAGTGGAGCATCCACAGGAAGAAGGCAGGGTGGGCTGGACAAAGGCTACTATGTGAGCATCTGACACCATCCAGCTCTAAGGGACAAGTGGATAAGGGAGCTGAGGGCTCAAAGCACAGGGGATGGAGAGCAGAAGGAATGGCACAGAGGTGCAGAGGTGTGGGGACAGCTTGGGTGCTCGGGATTACTGCTGGTTCATTACCGTGGGAACACAGCACAGGTGGGAAAGGTGGGCAGGTCCCTCATTTTCCAGTTTAGGCCTGGAGTGGGGCAGGCCTTAGGCTATGGGGAGCTCCTAGGAGACGCTGAGCATGAGAGTGAGTGCAGGAGCAGAGGGGAAATTGCAGTTTTGTACGGGCACTTTAGGAACAGAGTAGAGCCATTCTGTGACAGCCAATAATGTCGCTAATAAAACTCTGGTGGCCTCTATTCAAACGGATGATTATAATTGACAAGAGAGAGCAAAAATGACCTTAACTCGTGCATTTGGTAGTGGCAGCTACCTGTTTCTGGATATTAGAACGCACACCCTCAGCCTGGTCCTTTAGACAGCTACTGTGTCACATCCGCGACCCTGTGGCCCCCACCGGTCCCACCCGCCCTCAGCCTGGCTTCCAGCCGGAGGCCCCAGGGGGCCTGAAATGACTCGGTGCCTGGTGTTGTCACGTACACAGGATGCCCCCAGCTCGAGGGTGGGGCTGACTGTGTCCCACTCTCCAGAAAAGACAGCAGAGGCTGCAAGTGAGTGGGGGCTTGCTGTGAGGTGTGGGGTAGGGTGTGACCCCAGAGCCTCTGCCTTTCCCCATCCACCGTGCTATGTATGACTTCAGGACTTCAGGAAGTTTGCTTATTGGCTAAACAAACCCAAGGGGGGCTCAGAACTCCTGCTCACTCCAGCGCTCCACCAGGGGGGTGCAGAGGATGGGAAGGGAGAGGACATGGGGAGGGGAGGGAGGAGGGCTCTACTCTGTGCCATGCTCACCCATGCAGAGGGGCACACATGTGACCCCATAAACGTGTCATCCATCCGTTATGCCCTGGGGCCCTCCGAGCCGAGTGTGAAGAATGCCCTGCTCTTGCAGGGACCACACGGTCCAGGGGGTGCCCAGGTGGGCAGGTGCACCGTGGGGGAGGCCCTCACGGTCCAGCCCGTGTCTGAGAGGGCAGCAGCCCTAATGAAGGCCCTCTGTTCCAGGAAATCACATCCTGGGATGGACAGGTGCCCAGGTTGCCAGGTCAGCCAATTCTGGCCTTAAAGGGCAAGCTGGTATCATCCAGGGGGCTGATTTTTTTAAATTAAATGGCACATTGAGAACCCACTAGTCAAGCCCCAATCCTGCTCTCTTGTAGCCCTCAGCCTCAGCTTTGATTTCTTCTGGGGCCACAGCTTCTGAGCTTCAAGTTGAGTCCCATTATGCACATCAATTCTGTTCCCTTCCTGTGTTGACTTTAGTGTTAAGAGGCCACCCCAATAAACTCCCCCTCGCACACAGGCCAGCAGGCCTCTTTTCATGCAGTTCTGTAAAACGTTGAGCTGAGGGTTTAGAATCACAAGGCTGGGAGGGGCCTGTCTGACCAAGCAGGGAGGGTGGGCGGGCGCTGAGGATTCACCCAGAAAACCTCAGCCAGCAAAGTGTCAGGCCGCCAGGAGAGCTGCCACCAGGGATTGAGTGGATTTAGAAGAAATCGATTAAGTGGATTCATCCAGCTGCCTCCGGGACAGCAGGCCCCGGAGGGGGGCTGTATGTGTGAAAGATGGAGTGTCCCAGCCGCCTGGACCCGCCCCTTCTCCAAACCAGGTGGCGAGACATGGCTTTGAAATAGGAACACTGGCATTCAAAGCTGGCTCCATCACTTAGTCGTCAAAAGGAAAATGAACCTCAGTTTTCTTATCTGTAAACTGGGACTCTTGAAAGCCCTCCCTCTTAGGGTGGGGGGGGGGATTAAGCGAGGTAACACCGGGTTAGCTCGGAAGCTGGTTGGGGCTGAGTGTGCTCCCAGACACGCTATCATTGCTGTCGTGATCCCTGTCTTCCAGGGCAGGGTCGGAATGCTTTCTCCATAAAGCATTTTACTCCGCCTTTGTGTCTGCCACAACTCCTCGGCTCTGCTGTTCTGATGCAAAACAAACCTTAGCCATAGGTAGTCCGCACTCTCCAGCTCTGCTTTCTGGGTGATGGGGGTTCAGGCACCTGGGACCCGCCATGTGTCACAGTTGCATTTTCAGCAGTGGGCAGGACTGTTTTCCCAACAAGTTTCACTTGGCCTTGGATCGCTAACCCTGTTCTAGGAGGCTGGCTGGGCATGAGTCCCCTGGAGTCCCCTAAAGTCCCCGGTCAGAGGCTCATGTGCCCTGGAATCCATACCTCCTGGCCCCCAAGCAGTGGGGCAATTAGTAAATCGTGCCCCTGGGAGCCTTGCAGCTAAGACCCGAGTGAGTGGCGCTCTGTCCCTTATTCAAACGACCAGGAAACCCAGTCATGGGAGACGGGGGATTCGCCCAGGTCACACAAACTCAGTTCAGACTTCCTGGGGCACTGTGACCTGCTCTTCATCACTGTCAGTGACAAGGGAAAGGCCTCAGGTGGGAGGGGTGTGCGGGCAGGAGGACCTGTTGGGTCACGCTAGCCTCACCTGTCAAGGAGCAGCTCTGGGTGACACATGGCCCACGTGTGTCACCTTTCAGCTCGTAAGAGAAGGTCCCTTTGGAAGCACTGGCTTCTGTCCTTCGATGGAGAGCCAACTGCATGCCAAGCACAGCAACCCTACGAGTCAGGTTGGGAAAGCAGGGCACAGAGAGGTCAGGGCAGTTTCCAGGTCACACAGCAGGTAGGGGCAGAGCTAGGGTCTGATGCAGACCTGATGCCCAGGCCCACACTCTCTACTTCCCCAGGAGCCATCATGACACATGCCAGTGTCCCTTGGAGAGGTACCAGCTATCAGCCCTGGGAGCCATCCCTGCCCAACAACCAGGCAGTCATAAAAGGGAGGAAGGACAGGGACGTCTCCTGGGTGCCAGGCTGGGTTTGAATCCTGGCTCTGTCTCCGGGTGAGTCGACAAGTCCTTCTGTCCCCATGGTGCTGAAATCAGCAACTACTTTTTTTTTTTTTTTTTTTTTTTTTGGGACAGAGAGAGACAGAGCATGAATGGGGGAGGGGCAGAGAGAGAGGGAGACACAGAATCAGAAACAGGCTCGAGGCTCTGAGCCATCAGCCCAGAGCCTGATGCGGGGCTCGAACTGACAGACCATGAGATCGTGACCTGGCTGAAGTCGGACGCTTAACCGACTGCGCCACCCAGACGCCCCAGCAACTACTTTTTAAAAAAATTTTTCTAATTAACGTTTTTTATTTAGTTTTGAGAGAGAGAGAGACACAGAGCGTGAGTGAGGGAAGGGCCAGAGAGAGAAGGGAGACATGGAATCCGAAGCCAGCTCCAGGCAGTGAGGCGGCTCTGCCAGTGAGGCAGAGACCTAGCAGCCTGCAGGCCACCGCACCCTGCCCAGGAGGCTGATTTTGGGGTGGTGGTGGTGGTGAAGGGGTGCCCCTGCATGTCCACAAGGAGGCCACCAGGTGGGGGCACAGGGGCTGCGCATATCCTGAATCTGGACCCTGTCTCGGGGCTCCTGGCCCTCAGCCCATCTCTAGTCAAGCGACTTTAACCAAGGGCCAGGAACTAGGCCTCAGGGGCCAAATCCAGACTTTGAAAGAATTAATTTTCACATTCAACATTGGGAGAGTTCAGATGGAAACCCAGGTGTGGCGATTTTAGCGGTGGCTGTGTGATCTGACATGAGAAGATCTAGCTGGGGAGGAGCCAACATGGAGGGAGAGCGTGCAAGTTGTTTTTGCATCTTGCATCCATGAAATACAGCCAGATCAACTCCAAACCATCCTGCACACCTAGAAAACTGATTTGAGGATTAACACAACAACATGCAAAACCTGAACCACAGAACTCAGCAGGTACACGACACGGAGAGGTGAACTGGGGGAGAGAGAAGCCGCGGAGGGCAGGGAGCTGTTTTTGCATGTAGAGAGAGGATGGAGACGCGGGCGGGGGGGGTGAGGTATGGGAAAAGGACTCCCCCCCCAAAAGCATTTGGAGAGAAAGTGAAAAAGTGGAAACAGCCACAGTGACTGAACTAAAAAGGGAGAAAGGAGAAAGGAGAGGGCTTAAATTCCATTAAGATGCTATAAACAGGTGGAACACAGAGCCTGGAAGTCCGCAGCTCAATACCTGGCAGTGCTCTGGTGGGAAGGGCAAATCCCCAGGAGCAGAGTGAAGTCCAGAGGGTCTTCGAGCCACAGGGGAGAGGCGGTTCCCCTGCTGGGAGGACATCTGGTAGAGGCGGTGCGGCCCCCACAGAGGCAAAGGTACCAGCAGACCCCGGAGAACAACCATATTCGCCGGTGCTGGAACAAGGTTGTCAAGGGTGAAGCCTGGCGCCAGAATTGTGTTGTGATTTTGCATAATCCCTGAAATGCTGCCACTATACGATTGCGTGAACTTTTTCTGGGGCGGGCTGGCACCCGGTCGCAGTCTCTGCGCATCAGCAGCAGCACGGTCCCATGAACGTTCCTGGGTGCGGTTGGCACCTGGCCATTGCTCAGTGAGACTCTCCCGTGGAAAGTCTCAGCGGGTCAAAGCCACAGACCCTCAGAAGTGAGGGGTCGGGAAACACCGCTGCATCTGAGATAAAACTCAGGAGGGAGGTGCCGCCTGGCAACCTGACGGCTTGGTCACGGACAGTGTAAAAGCAGGCAGTGAATGGAAGCCGGAGACAAAGGACAGGTGCGCGACTGCTGGTTGGGGAGAGCAGAGTTCCCATACTAGAGACTGGGTAGCTGGGAGTCGCCATTTTCACCCCTCCTGCGCATGAGCATACATACCTACAAGCACCACAACAATCCACCCCAGTAAGCTAAGCAGCACCATCTAGTGGAGAATGGAGCCGTTACACTAAGCCCCGCCCAACTGGGCCAACCTCGCTCTTCAGGAACACCACAAGTCTCTCTGCTTGCTTAGTTTATGGACTATAAAGTGCTTCATAGTTTGACTTCTAGGGAAAAAGGATGTAATTTCAACCATATTTCAGGCTGTTTGCTGGTCCATCTATTCCATTTTCTTTTTCTTTTTTTGTTTCTTTTCTTTTTCTTGACTACAGGAAGAGAAAAAATTTATTTTTATTTTCAATTTTTATTAAAAATATTTTTCTTTTTCTTTCTACTATACTTTTTACTTTTTTGTAAGTTTTCAAATTCTATTTTACTTCCATCATTTCATTTTATTCTATATTCATTTTTCATTCTATATTCATTTTTTCAAATTTTCAAATGTTTTCCTTTCCCCCCCTTTTTTTTCCCTCCAATCTATCAATCTCATTTCAAGAACCAGAACAAAACACACCTAGGATCTAGCATCATTTCTTTGATTTTTGTGTGTGTGTGTTTAATTTTTAATTTTATATTTTTTACGTGATTAATTCTCTTCTTCCTTGAAAATGACAAAACGAAGTTATTCACCCCAAAAGAAAGAGCAGGAAGAAACGACAGCCAGGGACTTTAACCAACACAGACCCAATCAAGATGTCTGAATCAGAATTTAGAATCACGATAATAAGAATACTACCTGGAGTCGAAAATAGATTAGAACTCCTTTCTGCACAGATAACAGAAGTTAAATCTAGTCAGGATGAAATAAAAAATGGTATACTGAGCTGCAATCTTGAAAGGATGCCATGGTGGCAAGGATGGATGAGGCAGAGAAGTGATTCAGGGATACAGAGGACAAACTTATGGAGAATAATGAAGCAGAAAAATAGAGGGAGACCAAGGCAAAAGAGCACAATTTAAGAATTAGAGAAATCAGTGACTCATTAAAAAGGAACAACATCAGAATCATAGGGGTCTCAGGAGATGAAGAGAGAGAGAAAGGGGTAGAAGGTTTAAGTGAGCAAATCACAGAAGAAAAGTGTCCTAATCTGGAGAAAGACACAGACATCAAAACCAGGAGGTACAGAGGACTCCCATTAGATTCAACAAAAACTGACCATCAACAAGGCATGTCACAGTCAAATTCACAAAATACTCAGGCGAGGAAAGAATCATGAAAGCAGCAAGGGAAACAAGTCCTTAACCTACAAGGGAAGACAGGTCAGGTTTTCAGCAGACCTATCACCAGAAACTTGGCAGGTCAGAAAGGAGTGGCAGAATATATTCAATGTGCTGAATTGGAAAAATATGCAGCCAAAAATTCTTTATCCAGCAAGGCTGTCATTCAAAATAGAAGGAGAGATTAAAAGTTTCTTAGACAAACAAAAATTAAAGGAGTTTGTGACCACTAAACCAGTCCTGCAAGGAAGTTTAAGGGGGACTCTCTGAGGGGAGAAAGGATGAAAAAGAGAGAGAGAGAGAGAGAGAGAGAGAGAGAGAGAGAGACCAAAAGCAACAAAGACTAGAAAGGACAAGAGAACACCACCAGAAACTCCAACTCTACAAGAAACATAATGGCAATAAATTTATATCTTTCAGTACTCACTCTAAATGTCAATGGACTAAACGCTCCAACCAAAAGACATAGGGTAACAGAATGGATGAGAAGACAAGATCCATGTATATGCTGTTTACAAGAGATCCACTTTAGAACTAAAGATATCTTCAGATTGAAAGTAAGGGGATGGAGTACCATCTACCATGCTAATGGCTGACAAAAGAAAGCCAGAGTAGCCATACTTACATCAGACCATCTAGACTTTAAAATAAAGACTGTAACAAGAGATGAAGAAGAGCATTATATCATAATGAAGGGTCTATCCACCAAGAAGACCTAACAATTGTAAAGATTTATGCTCCAAATGTAGGAGGACCCAAATATATAAGTCAATTAATCACAAACAGAAAGAAACTCATTGATAATAATACCATCATAGTAGGGGACTTCAACACCCCACTTACAACAATGGACAGATCATCTAAACAGAAAGTCAAGAAGTAAACAATGGCTTTGAATGACACACTGGACCAGATGGACTTAACAGATATATTCAGAAAATTAAATCCTAAAGCAACACGGGGTGCCTGGGTGGCTCAGTCAGTTATGCGTCCGACTTCAGCTCAGGTCATGATCTCGTGGTCCGTGAGTTTGAGCCCCACATTGGGCTCTGTGCTGACAGCTCAGAGCCTGGAGCCTGCTTCAGATTCTGTGTCTCCCTCTCTCTCTAATCCTCCCCCATTCATGCTCTGTCTCTCTCTGTCTCAAAAATAAAGAAACGTTAAAAAAATTTAAATCCTAAAGCAACGGAATATACATTCTTCTCCAGTGCGCTCAGAATTTGCTCCAGAATAGATCATGTACTGGGACACAAATAAATCCTCAACAAACACAAAAAGATCGAGATCATAACATGGATAGTTTCAGACCACAATGCTGGGAAACTCAAAATCAACCACAAGAAAAAAAATGTGGAAAGATAACAAATACTTGGAGACTAAAGAACATCCTACTAAAGAATGATTGGGCTAACCAAGAAGTTGAAGAGGAAATTTAAAAGTACATAGAAGCCAATGAAAATAACACCACAGCCCAAAACCTCTGGGACACTGCAAAGGCGGTCATAAGAGGGAAGGATATAGCAATCCAGGCCTTCTGACAGAAGGAGGAAAGGTCTCAGATACACAACCTAACCTTACACCTTGAAGAGCTGGAAAAAGGACAGCAAGGAAAACCCAACACCAGCAGAAGACAGGAAATAATAAAGATTAGAGCAGAAATCAATGCTATCGAAACCAAAAAACAAAACAAAACAAAACAAAACAAAAACCCAGTAGAACAGATCAATGAAACCAGAAGCTGGTTCTTTGAAAGCATTAACACAATTGATAAACCACTAGCCAGTTTGACCAAAAAGAAAAAGGAAAGGACCCAAATAAATAAAATCAGGAATGAAACAGGAGAGATCACAACCAACACAGCAGAAATAAAAACAATAAGAGATTATTATGAACAACTATACGCCAATAAAATGGGCACTCTGAAGAAACGGACAAATTCCCAGAAACATATAAATACCAAATCTGAAACAGGAAGAAATGGAAAATTTGAACAGACCCATAACCAGTAAAGAAATCTAATTAGTAATCAAAAATCTCCCCCAAAACAAGAGTCCAGGGCCAGATGGCTTTCCAGAGGAATTCTACCAAACATTTAAGGAAGAGTTAACACTTATTCTCTTGAAGCTGTTCCAAAAAAATAGAGGAGTGGAAGGAAAACTTCCAAACCCTTTCTATGAGGCCAGCATTACCTGGATTCCAAAACCAGACAGAGACCCCACTAAAAAGGAGAACTATAGACCAATTTCCCTGCTGAACATGGATGCAAAAGTCCTCAACAAGGTATTAGCCAACAGGACCCAACAATACATTAAAAAAATTATTTGCCACGACCAAGTGGGATTTATACCTGGGATGCAGGGCTGGTTCAATATCTGCAAACAATAGATAGGATTCATCACCTCAATAAAAGAAAGGACAAGAACCACATGATCCTCTCAATAGATGCAGAGAAAGCATTTGACAGCATCCTTTCTTGATAAAAACCGTCAAGAGAGTAGGGATAGAAGGATCACACCTTGAGATCATAAAAGCCATATATGAAAGACCCAATGCTAATATCATCCTCAATGGGGAAACACTGAGAGCTTTCCCCCTAAGGTCAGGAACACGGCAGGGATGTGCACTCTCACCATTGTTATTCAACATAGTATTGAGAGTCTTAGTCTCAGCAATCAGACCACACAAAGAAATAAAATGTATCCAAATCAGCCAGGAGGAGGTCAAACTTTCACTCTTTGCAGATGACATGATACTCTATATGGAAAACCCAAAAGATTCCATCAAAAAACTGCTAGAACTGACCCATGAGTTCAGCAAAGTCACAGGATATAAAATGAATGCACAGAAATCAGTTGCATTCCTATACACCAACAATGAAGCAACAGAAAGAGAAATCAAGGAATCGATCCCATTTACAACTGCACCAAAAACCATGAAACACCTAGGGATAATTCTAACCAAAGAGGTGAAAAATCTATACACTGAAAACTATAGAAAGCTTATGAAAGAATTTGAAGAAGACACAAAGAAATGGAAAAATATTCCATGGTCCTGGATAGGAAGAACAAATATTGCTAAAATGTCAATGCTATCCAAAGCAATCTACATAGTCAATGCAATCCCTATCAAAATAACACCAGCATTCTTCCTAGAGCTAGAACAAAGAATCTTAAAATTTGTATGGAACCACAAAAGACCCCGAAGAGCCAAAGCAATCTTGAAAAAGAAAACCAAAGCGGGAGGCATCACAATCCCAGACTTCAAACTTTATTACAAAGCTGTAATCATCAAGACAGTATGGTACTGGCACAAAAACAGACCCTCAGATCAATGGAACACAATAGAGAACCCAGAAATGGAGCCACAAATGTATGGCCAACTAATCTTTGACAAAGCAGGAAAGAATACCCAATGGAATAAAGACGGTCCCTTCAGCAATTGGTGCTGGGAAAACTGGACAGCGACATGCAGAAAAATGAACCTGGCCCACTTTCTTACACCATACACAAAACTAAACTCAAAATGGATGAAAGACCTAAACATAAGACAGGAAGCCATCAAAATCCTCCAGGAGCAAGCAGGCAAAATCTCTTTGATCTTGGCCACAGCAACTTCTTACTCAGCATGTCTCTGGAGGCAAGGAAACAAAAAGCAAAAATGAACTACTGGGGCCTCATCAAAAGGAAAATTCTGCACAGCGAAGGAAACAATCGGCAAGACTTAAAGGCAACCAACAGAATGGGAGAAGATATTTGCAAATGACATATCAGATAAAGGGTTAGTATCCAAAACCTATAAAGAACTTATCCAACTCAACACCCAAAAATCAAACAATCCAGTGAAGAAATGGGCAAAAGACATGAATAGACACTTCTCCAAAGAAGACATCCAGATGGCCAACCGACACATGAAAAAATGCTCAATGTCACTCATCATCAGGGGAATACAAATCAAAACCACAATGAGAGAACACCTCATACCTGTCAGAATGGCTAACCTTAACAACTCAGGCAACAACAGATGTTGGCGAGGATGCGGAGAAAGAGGATCTCTTTTGCATTGTTGGTGGCAATGCAAGTTGGTGCAGCCACTCTGGAAAACAGTATGGAGGTTCCTCAAAAAATTAAAAATAGAACTACCCTATGACCCAGCCATTGCACTACTAGATATTTATCCAAGGGATACAGGTATGCTGTTCTGAAGGGACACATGCACGTCGATGTTTACAGCAGCACTGTCGACAATAGCCAATGTACGGAAAGAGCCCAAATGTCCATCTCTGGATGAATGGATAAAGATGTGGTATATAGATACAATGGAGTATTACTCGGCAATCAAAAAGAATGAAATCTTGCCATTTGCAACTACGTGGATGGAACCAGAGGGTATTATGCTAAGTGAAGTTAGTCAGAGAAAGACAAATTCCTATAACTTCACTCCTATGAGGACTTTCAGATACAAAACAGAGGGGAGGGAAGCAAAAATAATATAAATACAGGGAGAGAGACAAAACATAAGAGACTCTTACACCTGGAGAACAAACAGAGGGTTACTGGAGGGGTTGTGGGAGGGGGGATGGGCTAAATGTGTAAGGGGCATTAAGGAATCTATATTGTTGCACTATATGCTAACTAACTTGCATATAAAGTCAAGAAAATAAATATAAACAAAAAAAGAAGATCCAGACGCTTGGGAGACATTCCCTCCGGGCCGCTCTCTTCTGGGGCTGAGCTGGAGCCATCCTGTGGACAGAGCTTGTGTCCCCAGACCTCCACAGTCGGCACTGCTCCCTAAGCTCCCCCTGCCTCTCCAGACTCGGCCCCTGGAGTCATCTGAGTTTGCTGTCCTCCCTGCTGCCTCATGGAGCTTCACCTCCTCATCTGGGCATGAGCCACAGCCATGTCAGCCTGCCCCAGTCCCTGGCCAGGGGTCTCAATGGGCTGAGAAGGTAGCCCTCAAGGCCGGCCCTGCAGAGGCAGCTGAGAAGGGGAGGAGGTGGGCCAGGCGTTGGGAACAAGGGCTCTGGGAAGTGTCCCCAAGGTATGCCACGGCTTCTGACTTCCCAAGATCCACCCTAACAGTCCCTCATACGGCCCTCCATCAGGCATTTGCAGACCCCAGCCAGCGGGTGTCTGTGGTCCCAAGGTCAACACTGAGGGCACACAGCAGCAGACGCCCGGCCCAATGCTCCAGTTCTGGCATGTATAGCTCATGTATGGCACATGTGCTCATGTATAGCACAGCATCCTGTGAGGTGGCTGTGGCCAGGCCCACTTGCAGGGAGACAAGGGGCTTGCCCGAGGTCATGCACATTAATAGGGGTTAGAACCTCAGTCTGCCAGTCTATAAAGCTGCCCCTCAAAAAGCAGACCATGTCCCCAGGAGACTGGTCATCAGGCAGTTACAATCAGGTGATTTGAGTATAGGTGGGGTGAGTGTGTCAGGGTGGGGGGTGGGCAGTGGGCAGGCAGGGTCGGAAGAGCAGAGTCCTGAAGGGGGAGGGGCTTTGCTAGGTGCTGAGGACCCAGCTTGTGCAAAGGCCCAGGGGTGGGATGCAATGGGGGCGACAGGGCTCGCATGCTAAGGCAGGAGCAGTGGGGTGGGACAGAAGGTGACGCTGGGTGCACTCGCCCCCATGTGGAAGCCCCCAGATTCCCCCCTCCTCCCGGCTCCACCCACGTCCTGGCAGCCCTGTCTCCACGTCTCCATCTGTCTCCTGCCCCGAGGCCCGGCCCCCTAGCCGTCTCCTCAGCATCCTGAGCTTCCACACTGTCCTGTCTTGGCTCAGACACAACAGATGGATTCCCGCCCTTGAAGTGATAATTAGTTTCTCATTACTGAGAGGTACCATCCTGACATGTCCTCAAAGTTTAAAATAAATTAAAATTGGAAAAAAAAAATCCAGACTGTTAATGGTGTAAATGAGCACGGAAGTAAGATAGGTCCCTCGGCTCCTATTAATGATGGAGCCCTTCTGGTCCTAGAGAGAGGGAGGAGGTGGGCTTGACCCACAGGTGGCCTGTGTCTATTCAGTATTCTATCTATCGTCACATTTTTCTCAGCCCGTTTCTGCATCTGGCCCAGAGCCCTTAGAGAGCTCACGGACTGGAGAGGAACCAGGGTAATCACAGCCCTGTGCCGGAGGGGGTCTCGGTGAGGCGAGAGGGGACTGTGGAAGGCGGTGGGAATCAAGAAGGGCTTCGAGGAGGAGGGTCTCCCAGGATGAGCCATCATCTGGCCACAGGGAAGCAATGGGAATATATGATGATGAGTAAGTGAATGAACGAATGAACGAATGAACAAATGGGTGCCCATCCAACAGAGAGCAAGGAGGAGCAGCCAGCCCAGGCCTGGGTGGAAACGCGAGGCACCCTGAGTGGGAGGGCTGTAGTGTGATAACTGCCACACACCTGTCCTTATGGCCCTCTCGCTGCCACACCTAGCCTGAGCCGGCTGCATGGGAGCCCTGCTCTGTCCTCTGCTCCGGGACACTGCTCAGCATTCCTAGCAACATCCCCCAGGGTGGCCTCAGTATCCCCACGTGTACTTGTACCTGCCCCCTGGGGGTCGGCTGAGTTCAACAGATTGATAACGCAGACTCGGGCTAATTAGCTAGAAAGGTGAAACCAAGGAGTACCGAATGCACAAAATACAGACTCGAGACAAAGCTAAGATTCCACACTAATAATTAAGACACGGGCATCCCGCTGCGGCCTCAGGGCCTTTGCACTTGCTCTTCTCACAACCTGGAACTCTGCCCAGTGCATCACTTGCTCCCGAAACACCTTTAGGAACTGCGTCCAACATCCTTCCTGATTTTATTTTTCTCCACTCTATACGCCGCCACCTGATTTGCGTACACGTCACTTCTTTTTTTTTCCATCTCTCCCACTAGACCGTTGGCTACATGAGAATGGAGACCCCTGCTGGCTTGAGCCACCGCTGTGCCCTGGTGTCTGGAACCAGCCCGGCATGCGAGGGCCTCAGTGAATGTGCCCTGGGTGAGTGAATGTTGTAGACCACAAACCAGAATGTCCTGGGTAGTGCTGAGGGCTGTTTATTCACCCTTTATTGACCCCCCTACGTGTGCCTGGCACCGACCTAGGCGTAGACACAGCAATGAATGAGACAAAACAAACAAACAAACAAACAAACAAACAACAACCCCCAGATACCTCTGTGCCCTGCTCCTGAGGCAAAGACACTGTGGAGGGCAGACAGTGAGCACACTGTGTTAGAAGGGGCATGCGCGGCAGAGGAAAGGCAGGAGTCAGGAGGCTCAGAAGTGCCAGGGTGGGGCTGGAGGAGGCTGGGGGCCAGCCACGGCTGGGGCGTGGGGGAACAATCATGGGAGAAGAGATTGCACAGGACCTGGTGTCCTTGTGCATGAGGACTCTTCCTCCGGATGGGGGAGCCGTGCCTGGGTGCTTGAGCAGGGGTGGAGCCCTGAATGCCCCGAAGGGATGAAGTTGGTAATGGCAAGGGAGACTAGGGGTGGGGGACGCTGTGACTGGGGGTTGGGTAGGCGGGGATGGTTCCTCCGAGAAGGTGACATGTAAGATGAGGCCGGTGTGCGTGCGTCTGTCTGCCTGACAGGTCGTGTGCCGAGTCACTTTGACTTGACCTCTCTGGCTTGTCACTACCCCCTCCCGCCCCCAGGAAGAATCCTCCTTCTAGGGGCCCACTCGCCAAATAGAAACGACCAACGCAGAGCCCACATCCCCCCACCTCCTTTCAGGCTGTCAGACTCTCTGACTCCGGGCCACTGTCTACCTGGCGTAATCACCCCCGGGCCAGGTACCAGATCATTCGGGACAGCCCCCACCCAGGCCCCAGGGTCCTGAAATTATCCACACTAGCCAATCCTAAGCGTGTCACCTGCCTTGCTTGTTCCCTCCTGCAGAAACCACAAGTAAGGCGCCTGTCACAATTGTCCCTCCTCCTGGGGTTTCTTCACGTGGCCCTGCACGGTGTGGCGTGCCCCTTCCTCCTGGGAACCGTGAGTAACAAACTCTTCTCAAAGGCATCGTCTCCTGATCTGTAGGCCTTACTGAACCTCAGATTTTCTCTAGATACACTTTATTTTAAAGCAGCACTACCAGACCCTTTGCAGACAATTAAGAGTAACAAACAAATGGACTGTATATGTTGTCATGACATCTTCAGCAAAGTTAATGTCATTAGAAGTCCTTCCCCCCATAAAATGGCAGGTTCCGTAAGAGCGGAGGGCGTATAGGAAATGACCCTGAGCAGACCAGGCACCTGCGAAGTCCTCGGTATCTGTCTCCCCAGACTGAGAGCTCAGGCCCAGTCGTCCCCAAGTCCCAGGCTCCACCTTCCTACCGTGCTTGCTGTTTGGTCGGTTTGTCAAATTCAGCTTTTAAGCTTGTCAGCTTCGCAGGGAACTTGTCAGCTCCAAACTCATCTTTCGAGCAATAATCAAGTTACACCGTGCGCGAGACGGCCTGTTCCCGGAGTTATTTAATTAGAATCCGCAGCTATTAGCGGGGCGAGAGTCAGCACAGCCTATTTCAAAGCCAGCTACGTCTCTGGCGGAGGGTGGGAATGCACGGTGTGGGAGGGAAGAGGATGAAGTCCCTGAAGATACGAGGTGGACTCCTTACGTTGGGAGCGTGGAGCCTCTTGCATTTCCAGGGAAGCCCCTGGAGAGGACAGGGCTAGAGCCGAGCTTGGCTGTTCACCCCACGGAAGGAAGGGCTGAGAATTTCGGAGGGCTGTGGTTCTGGGAGCAGCCTGGCCCAAAGGAAGCACACGGAAAAGTCTGCCCCAAGACTGCTGTCCTGGTTACGACAAGGTTCAGCTGCTGTCACGGAGGTGCCCCGCATGAGTTTGCATCTCTCTCCGGCTCGGTCTACAGGCAGACGGTCCAGGGCTGGCCTGGCAGGGCTGCCCCAGGAAGCTCCTCTCCCCAAAGCCCTGTCATCCCAGAGGAGCCCCCTGGGGCCAGGGTGGGAGTTTGCGTTCCCAGCAGCAGGACAGGGAGAGAAGCACAAAGGGCCTGGTTCTCTGCTAGGAGACATCCCAGAAGGACAAATCGCTTCCCGTCCCATCCAGGGGGGAGAGTCTGGTCACTCAACCGGCCCTGCCGCAGAGGATGCCGGGAACCCTAGGGTCTTGGGCGGCCACACGCGCACTTCAGAGTCCGATGTCTGGTTACTCCGAGTAGTGGATAATGCCACCGGGAGCCACATGGACACGTCTGCCACATCCCCTTTAATGTCCTCTCTCGGCACTGACCGCTCTCTACCCTGAGTTCATGTTTTACGAGAGACTGTTCATCACACAAGCTGCATGAAGTAATTTCATAATTCAGGAAGCAGGTGAGAACCCACCAGGGGTGTCAAATCGCTGAGGGACGCGATGACTGTCTCTGAAGCTCCCCACCCAGAGCCCACTGTGCACCTGCAGCCAAAGGTGTCTTGAGTCGCAGAAGTCATCACGTTGGTCCCCACTCTTTAGAACATGAAGACTGTCCCCGAGAACCCGCTTGGACTAAGGAGACCAGAGGCAGCCAGGGGCCCTGAGCTCACAGGAGAAAGTCTCATTGGTGGAGCATCCCATGCTCCCAGCAGACTGCTTCCCAGGTCCTGAGCTAGGGGACATTCAAGTTTGGGGATGCAGAGCAAAATGCACTAGTGGGCGTGGTCCTGGAAATAAGGGGTGCTGCTCCAAACGCCCACCCCTGCCTGCCTCCCCCCACCTCTGTCCTGTATGTGCACAGCTTCCTTTGGTGTGAAAACCCTCCAGGTTCCTGTGGTGGTGGGGGGGGATCCCTCCCCATGCGGGACATGGAAAAGCTAGACTCCTGCATTACAGTGGAGACTCAGCTGCAACGTTTGGGACCCCTAAGCTACTTTGGGGGCCCACCCCCACGCCATTTCCACTCCCACACAGGCTGGTTCTCAGGACTTTGTTACCCTGTTGTGAAGTCTTGGTCATAAGCAACATAGGCCACGGGACCTAAATGTTCCCCTTGGCCCTTCTGAAAATGTGGGGCAATGTTAGTGTAGAAGGTAGGATACAATCTCTACATTGCTTTCTTTTTTTTTTTTTTTTAATTTTTTTAATGTTTATTTATTTTTGAGAGACAGAGAGAGACAGAGCATGAGCATGGGAGGGGCAGAGAGAGGGGGAGAGACAGAATCCGAAGCAGGCTCCAGGGTCCGAGCTGTCAGCACAGAGCCCGACGCGGGGCTCGAACCCACAAACTGCAAGGTCACGACCTGAGCTAAATTGGGACACTTGAACAACTGAGCCACCCAGGCGCCCCACAATCTCTACATTTCTGTAAAAAAAAATTGTTTTAACATTTCTTTATTTTTGAGAGAGACAGAGACAGAGTGAGAGCTGGGGAGGGGCAGAGAGAGAGGGAGACACAGGATCTGAAGCAGGCTCCGGGCTCCGAGCCGTCAGCGCAGGGCCCGACGAGGAACTCGGACCCAGGAACTGCAAGATCGTGACCTGAGCCGAAGTCGGCCACTCACCGACTGAGCCACCCAGGCGCCTCCACAGTCTGCATTTCTGCCCTGCAATACTCCCACAACAAGTCCCTTAGGTGATTTTTCCATTTAGTTGTTCTGGTGAATTCCCTAGGACTACATCACTCCACACTCCTCCAACCGGGACATGCGCGGCCCCAATTCTGTTTGGCGAGGATGCAAACAGAGTATCTGTGATACACCTTTCTGCGGCATCGACTTCATTACAAGATCTGGAATAACGGCCTCCCTCCTCCCCATACAAAAAACACAAGAGCAGGGGAGGAGAGAGATGCCTCAGGAAAAGCAGCCCAGTCTCTAAAGCTTCACCCAGCTGGGGACAGAAGGACAGACCCGCAGCTCGGGTGGCCTCTCCTCTTGTAGGCCGCGGACACGAGATACCCTCTTGATGGGATTCCACTGCAGAGAACTCTGAGGGGTGTGCACATTCCCGTTGTCCACGGGACCGTATCTGCTTGCCCAGGCCACCGTGTCCACACGGTGCACCCACGTTGCATCACACACACCCGCGTGGGTTTGGGTCCGACTCCTGGCCAGTGTCCTGCACCTGTCCCAGGGCTTCCTGGAGCTCAGCATCTTTCGCTGCACTTAAAATGCAGGGACGGGGAACCTGGGTGGGCCTCAGTCCCTCGGCATCCCACACGTGGTTTTGCTCAGGTCGTGATCTCATGGTTTTGTGAGTTGGAGCCCCACATCGGGCTCTGAGCTGATAGCACAGAGGCTGCTTGGGTTCTCTCTCTGCCCCTCCAGCACTCGCACTGTCCCTCTCTTTCAAACAAGTATTTATTGAAGTTGCTTTAAACTTCGAAAATGAAACAAAACAAAACAAAATAAAATGGAGGCATGGAGCCTTGGCTCTCTCATTTGGGTTTTATTTTATTGTTTCGAAAACTCTTTTTTTTCAATCTGTATGCAGTTTCTACACAGCGGTTTTCTGGCTCTAGGGACGTGCTCCCTGGCTCCCAGCGTTCGCCGTGCGTGTCTGCGTCTGTGGTGAATGGGTCACACCTGGCCGGGCTAATGGTTCTCATGATGCTGGTTCCTACAGAAGTCAAAAGGCTCCGCTTTGAGAATATGCTGGAGCTGCAAAAGGCTGGAATGAGGCTCCAGGAGAGGGCTGGGCTCTAGGCTGGTGGGAGACTGCCTGGACGTTTTGCCTTCTGCTCTGTCATTACCTGAGGCAGCCGGGGGGTCCTCGGTGTCATGGCCTGGCTCCACATAAGGACTGAGTCCTTCCTCCTGCCCTATATTTTCCCATCGGTCCTTTGTAACGGCTTTGAACTCTGCTCTCTTGCTTGGGTGGACGCTCATCAATTTCCTCCAAAGGTTTTCTCATTTGAGGGTCGCAAATACTAGAACATAGTTGCATTCCCCGCTCGGTATTTGTCCTGGTGCCTCCCAGAAGACCCCCCTGCCCCAGATGGCTGGAACTTGGATTGGGGAAGGGCTGTGGCTCATGGAGTCAGCAAAAAGGAAGGGCCTCACCATGATGGTGTGGCCCTCCACCTTGTGCTTCCTACAACTCCAAATCCAGCAGGTCACTATCCCACTGACACTCCTCCAGCCTGTGAAGCTGTTCTGGATCTGGTCCCACCCGTCGCCCTGGCCAATCTCCTGTGCCATGTCCCCGGGCTTCCTGGAGCTCAGCATCGTTCCCTGCACTTAAAACGCAGGGACGGGGCTCCTGGGTGGGCCTCAGTGGCTCAAGCGTCCCACTCTTGGTCTTGCTCAGGTCGCCATCTCACAGTTTTGTGAGCTGGAGCTGCGCGTTGGGCTCCGAGCTGATAGCACAGAGTAGACTTGGGATTCTCCCTCTGTCCCTGTCCCTCCCCCACTCGCACTGTCCCTCTCTAAGTAAATATTCATTTAATTTTTTTGAAACGGTATCCCTTCCCATGTGCTATGTGTTCAGGGGTGTATATTTCTTCTCTTGACGTGGGCACTCGCTCAATGGGACAGGATCCCATCCTTGGTGTTATCTCTGGGGCTCTTTTTTAGGAGTTGGGGGGAGAGGGGAGACCCAGGAAATGGGAATTGACCTAAGCAGGGGCTGGCATGGCTGGCTGCCCAGCCTTCTACCCAGATCCATTCCTGGCATTAGAACTTCTGTTCCCAGGGAAAGTGGTCTCCTCTGCCCTGCCCCTGGGCCCCACTGTGCGACGCTGTGTCTGTATATTGTATACAAAGGTACTTGTCTTTTCACTTTGTAAACTACAATGGGCATGGATTAAACCAATATAAACAGATAAAAAGAATAATCAAATACAATGAAACCCAGGTAAAGTGAGAGAACAAAATAAAGACATGGACTGTGGCTCAGCTGCTTCCTTCGGTGCAGCTTCCTGTCTTCCTTCAGTGTAGGTTTCAAATGGTGTTATTTGATGATATTTATTAAGGTCAAAGGGGTATGATTTTATTCCCTTTTTTAGGTGTCACATAGCAAAACGCTGTTACTAAGAATCTGAATAACCTTCGTACCGGTCCCTTTTGGCTCGGGTTGCCAAATCGGGATCCTGGGGTCATTGTCCATGGCTCCCAGTATTCACTACTGGCGGTGGACCTTGTTCCCCATGACAGAGGCTGGGCCCCGTCGGTTCCCTCTGGGGCTCAGCTTAGTGCTGGGGGTGTTGCTGCCGGATGATGTGCCCGAGCTCCAGTGGGGGGGGGGGGGGGGCGGGGCGGGGCTGAACTGGAGCTGGAGGAGAAGGCTCCAGGGCTCCGCTAGGGGGCTGGGCTCCCTTTGGGGATCCTGGACTCTAGGCTGGCTGGGAGACTGTCTGGCATTTTTTCCTTGTGCTCTGTCTCCTGGTGCCCTTCGGGCCTCGGCTTCTCTTTGAAGAGTTCGGCAGGTATAGCGGGCTCGCCGGCAGTCTTTTGTCCTGCCACTGACCTGTTGTACCTCCTGGTTTGGGGAAGGACTGTGGCCGTGGGAGTCGGCAAAACGGGAGGGCCTTACCATGATGGTGTGCCCTGTGATGAGGGAGCATAAGGTAGGCTGAGGGCAAAATACAGGCCGGTACTGCACCCCTCCCGCCCCCCTGGTTGGAATATGTTTGATAACCCCAGACAGTCCTGGCTACCCAAGAAGAAAGGAAAGGGGTAAGTGCTTGCCATGGTGATGTGTGGAAAGTAAGGCCAGTGGAAAATAAATCCCCTTACTGCCTACAGCCCGTTGACAAGTCCTTGAAACAGGCAGAGTGGCCTCCCTGTGGGAGCTCAGCTGCCCCGAGGATGACATTTTGGTGGGGGACAAAAGAGAACCTTAGCTTCACATGATCCCAACCTCGAGGATCCTCGAGGATCCTTCCTTTGAGGAAGTCTGCTTCCTTTCTCTCAAGTCCCCCAAGATAGAAGCTGGCAATCACCCTGCAAGCTTCTACTTTTCTCTTTTCCTCCTTTACTCTCATTTCAGGGGCTTTTCGGGGAGTGTGGTCTTACTGGAACACTCTCCTGTCGATTGAGCAGGCTGCCACCCTCTAGCCCCGGCCACTCTGTGGGGAGGAGAGCGCCTGCCCTTTGGCTGCAAGTTGGTACCCTGGCCGGGATGGTAATGAGATCCAGAAACTTGATGTCCTGTCTTCACTCCTGTCCTTAGACAACGTTGTCTGCGTAGGGCACGGGACAGCCACCTAAGCCACGAAGCCTAAGACTCCCAAGTGAGGTTTCCTCGTCAGGGGTCTAAGGCGATCCCCTCCACAACTCTGGACTAGCCACCTCTGGCCGCAACAGCTCCACTGGGAGACGGCGGGAACCAGTACCTGAGTGAATTAAAACCCAACTGGGGACCGTTCCCTAGGGGAGTTGCTTGTGAAGACTCTATGGGTGGGACTGTCACTTGGACCATGATGGATTTCCACCTGTGCTGCTTTCTGTCAATGTCCTCTACTAACTACTACTGAAATTACAAAACTGGGCAATTGATTCCCCCTTGTGAAACTTTTCTAGTGTTTTCCGTGGGTTACAAACGGCAGGTTCTTCAAGAACCTGGAGCCTGGCCTCTGTGGCATGCTCTTCAAAGACCAGGGAATCAGGACATGACCATCAGGGCCCTTTTCAGGCACGGCCTTCGGGGTAAGGTATTTCAGTCCATTCGCCAGGCACCTGTCTGCAGTCTAGAATGCAACGGGGAAGTGGGGGGACGCTAGCATCCCTCCTTCAGGAGCCCTCAGTCGGCCAGTTGGCGGTCATGGAGATTTTATTCGAGGGACGCCTCGGGGAGCGTTGACACCAGGAAGCTCTGACATGCTGTGTGCATGGGGTGCCACCCAGGAGTCGGGGGCATGGTCAGCGGCAACGGAGCCTCTCTCTCTTTCCTTCGACTTTTCTCTCTGGGAGGAGCATGGGGGCTTCTCCTCAGTCTCCAAAGATTCTCCCTTGGGATGCCTTTGTAACCCACTGGCAACAACTGGGCTTGCAAAATGCAGAAAGGACTGATCCTGTAACACTGTGTGGCCTTAGTAAACGGACAGAGGTACCCACCTCCAGGCCTTCATGGCTACCCGGACCCTGGGGCCCCTTGGGGAACGTGCTCAGGAACCAGATCAGGAAACTCCCTCCTGATATACCCGATGATAATTGTCTCAACAGGTCTCCTTCCTCCTAAGAGAACCCAGGTTAAGGGAGGAAACACAGGCCATCCCTGACAAAGGGGACGCGGACTCTTTCTCTCTGTTCCTCCTCCTACTAGATGTGAGGGCTTCTCCCTCATTTATTTCCCGGCTTCACAGGTATGATTAGAGCCACGTGTGCTTAGTCTTCCTTGGGACAGGGACTTGAAGGAATATTCCCGAGCAGCTGCTAAAACTCCATTTGTTTTCCCCTCTTCTCTGGCCTGACCCAGATCGCCCATTTCCACTTTGGGGGAACAGAAAACATGGCATCTGTGCCTCTGACAGAGCTGATGAGGTTGGAACCAGGAAATTGTCCTTGTCTGCCTTCTGCTGGCGCCTCACCTCTTCTGCCTTCCCCTCCCCCTCCTCCTGTTTCTGCACCACCTTGGGTGTGGCCTGAGTACCTGGTTCCTATCCCATCCTCAGTGCCTCGGGCACCGCCAGCTCCTTCTCCTACCCTCCAGGTCAAGGAGCCCAGAGCACCCCTGGGACCACCCGCCCCAGATCCGCCCCCACTGGCATCCCGGGAGAACAAACGGATTTTCTTTTTTTAAGTGGACGCAGGTGAAACAATCCAGTGTTGAAACTCACCTAAGTTTGGCGGACCTGTCTTTAGACTTATCAGCATTAAATAGAAAACGTTTTTTCTACCAAGGTTTACCAAAGGTCAGAGAAGCTCATTTTATCTCGGTTGCAATTTGTTAGCACAAAGATGACTTAAAATAATGGTTAGTTGTGCCTGGTTCAAAGTTGTCACAGGTTAGGATAGCTTTCAAAGTCTTTGGTAACATGAAACTTTAAGGTTTCGTTGTTGCTGTTTTTTTTTTTTAACATTTATGCATTTTTGAAAGAGAGCAAACGGGGGAGGGCTAGAGAGAGAGGGAGACACAGAATCCGAAGCAGGCTCCGGGCTCCGAGCTGTCAGCACAGAGCCTGACGTGAGGCTCAAACTCACAGACCGGGAGGTCATGCCCTGAGCCGAAGTCCGACGCTCAACCCACCGAGCCACCCAGGCGCCCCAGTAACCTGAAACTTTAAAGTTTTCTTTCAAGTCTGCATGACAAAGGAGATGAAGTTCATTGGACATCTAGGTTTTTTTTTCCAAATAGGACCAAGTGCTCAAGCATTGATTCCTAAACATAAGGTTTGTCTGCTTTGGAAACAAGGGTTCTTTTTCTCGGTTGTCTGCCAGGAGAACCAAAGCTTTCTAAAGATCAGGTCTTTGATGACCTCAAGTGAAAACGTGTCCTTGGTAAAGGAGCTAGGCTTTGCTAACAGCTCTATGATGCTACACGTTTGCCTGTAGGATCTCTCATTGCCACCTTCAACCTTGGTTGAATAAATAAAGTTGTAAGGTTTGTAATGACCTGCAATCCTATTTGGGACAGGCTTCATAACCTTCTAAGGTTTTAGCAGACTTTCCCAAGATTTCAATTGTAAATGAAGTCTTTCTGACCAGGCAGGCCTTTTCATTTGGTATGTTAAGTTACTCAGAAAAGCTCTATCAAATGATGGTAAACCTTGGGCTGTACTGCGCGGGTAAATGTTGCAACTACCCCCACTCTACACGCGATTCCTAAAGTTTTCAGTGTTTTGGCATAAGGTCCTCACTTGATAGTCTGATTATTGAAGTGTTATGTGTCGCAGAAATAACTGAGTTTCCTCGTCAGCTGCATCCTTAAGGACCTCTTGATTCGGAAAAAGGGCTCTGTGGACAAACACGGGTATTTGATGTCTTTAAGATGAACATGAAAACGGGTAAGAATGTCCAGAATTCAGAATTAAAAAGCCGCAATCAAACTGAACAAGAGTTGGGAACGTGGGACTGAACGAACTGAGGAAGATCAGAGTTTTGGGACTCTTGTCAGAGACACTGCTGGTTCTCCGATGTTTGCTCTTTCTGGTGAAGGAAACTTCCTCTTAAGATAGCTATGATCTACGGAAATGTCATCAAGCATTCCTTTGTGAGCGGAAGCGTTTATCTTTTCTCTCTACCTAAACCCTCTGACATTCACACCCTCCCAGTGAGTATCCTTTCTCTCGTGACAATCGTACTCATTTGCGTAAGTCCTTGGAACGGGACACCATTGGAAATACTGGTTATTTTTACCAAGGGTTTGACTTGGGGACGTCCTATTTGAGAGCCATGCACAGACTCAGAGGTGTGAGCGTGTAGCTCCAAGGGACCAAGGTTGACTTTGGGAAACATGGAGCCATACAGCCCCTTGAAATGTTGACCCGATACCTTGCTTCCAGAGTTCCCAGTAGCCTCCCCAGGTGAGTCAAGAATGTCACTTCCTGGCAGGGGCAGGAACCTCAGGATATCTCGGGGACCTCGTGAAGAGGAATTCGCCCAATTCCACAGATATTGCAGGCCTGTCTGACAGAAGTAACTGGCTTGGCTTCTGGCCCGGAGAGGCTACAAAAAGTTCAGTCTGGAGATTCCTGATAAAAGGTTCCGGCAGAGCAGACTTGAAAAGATCCTTATGATCCATCGCTATTCTTGCTGAACTTATGGAAACAATTGGGCCAAGGTTGTTAAAGCTGGACTTGTCCTACGAGTGAATTAGTCTCGATTTGGCCATCTCTGGAAATGAGGGTTTTTACAGAGACAAACTATGTTTCAAGAACGCATCGTTAGGGATGGTAAATCCTAGTTATGATTGTCTTTAAAAGTTTGTTGTTTGCCTAAGCTAGACAACTCGAGGTAAACTTTGTCACAGTAGCACAGGTATGGACAATCTTCTTGCTTGTCATTCTGCGGGAATAATAACCCCATGGGTATATGATTTAAACGACTGGAAGATGGGATGGATTCACCTATCAATAGACAAAGAGGCTAGTGGTTTATTCATCCTTCACTTGAGGCTGGGTTAATTCATAAATCTCTAAGCATGCAAACATGTCCCTCCTAAACCTGATCTGACAGTTACTAGAAACCTACCCCATAGAAACCCAAAAGACCTGGTTTATTCAAAGGATGGAAAGTCGAATACAACGGGATTTGACTCCAAAATAAAAGGGCTGCAGTCAAGTTACAGGGGCATTTTTCACGGGCTCCCGTATCTAAATGAAACCTGTACCCCCTTTCGCAGGAAATCCATGAGCACACGAATGTGCCTTCTTCTTCCTGTGAACCTGTGGAACACTTGTTCACACCTCTTATGATGATGGCAACTTTCTTTTTCATTCTCTTTCCCCAAGTTCTACTAACAAGTCCTTCTTACAATGGGCCATTCAAAAGGACCACCACAGACATTTGAGGTACAAACCAGAAAGACCAACCTCATTCCTGCTGCCTCTTCCCACTCTCCTCTGAGGATGCTTCCCGCCCGACATCTAACATCTCACTGGCAGCACTGGGAAACACTAAGTTTGTGATTTGCTCTAACCAGTCACCCCTGTTTTTCTCGGTTCCAGAAGAGTACCTCTGATTAATTAGCTGATTGCTTACTGAACCAAACAGAGTCTACAGGATGGCTGTACATACATCACTTGTTACACAGTTAAGGACTTAAATGACTCTCAACATACCATTATAGTGTTAAATACGAACATAACTCGATTGCAGAAAACAGTTCTACAAAATAGAACGGCATATGTGCTAACTGCTGCACAAGGTGTAACTTATACTCTCATCAAAACAAAATGCTGTGTGTACATTCCAGATGACCACAGAAACATTTCTGGATTTCTCACTGACATGAGTACTCCAACTTGGCGCTTTAAACAATCCCTTTCCTGTAATGATTGGTTAAACTCCTGGACTGGAGGAGGTGCGTCAGCTACCAAAGGACTTCCATTTGGGCTGATCTTTCTAGTGGTTCTCATTCTGTTCTGCTTTTTCTCCCATGTCTCTCTGCCTGGCACCAAGACTCCATCACTGCAATCACTTCAAGCCAACACACGATCCTTTTTACTCAAGGAGGTTCATACACATTGCCCACGGTGGATTCAGCTGCCTCTGCCTTTTATAACTCCCTTCTATGTTCCCTGACTGACCCATATTGACCGAGATAGGTAGGGACAACTCTACGCCCTTGCTCAGCAGGAAGAAGCTATAGAAGATGAGACCTTCCGCCTGCAGCAACCCTAAAGATTCCAGGGTCAAAACTGCTCAGGGGGCAGGGGGATATGATGAGGGAGCATAAGGCAGGCTCAGGGCAAAATCCAGGCTGGCACCGTCCCTCCCAGGTGGAATGTGTGTGTTAGTCCTTGGACACTCCTGGCTCCCCAAGAACAAAGGAAAGGGGTTTAAATGCTTGCCGTGGTCATGTGGGAAACTAAGGCAAATGAAAACTTAATTCCCTTACTGCCTGCAGCCCATTGACAGGTCCATGAAACAGGCAGAGTGACCTCCCTCTAGGAGCTCAGCTGTCTGACAGGATGACATTTTGGTGGGGGCAAAAGAGAACCTTAGCTTCACATGATCCCAACCTCGAGGACCCTGCAAATCTACTTCATCTCAACCCCCGCAACATATATGCTGGCAATCATCCTCCGCGCTTATGGCCTGCCCAGATCCATCTAAAGGGTCTCATGGTGAGGTTTCATTAAACGGCAAGAAATGGCATATTCGTGGCAACAGCTAGCCCCTCAAGGTCCTGGGACCTTGAGTCCTAGAGTAAGTCTTCAAGGAATTCTGGCTCTCTCCCTAACCCCCTCTCAACCTGAGGGTATTTAATGAGCTACCCATCACGACGCCAGTGCAGCTCTCCCTGTCCATGGGACCTGTCCCCGTGCTTTAATAAAATCACCTTTTTGCACCAAAGACTTCTTCACGAATTCTTCCTTGGCCATCGGCTCCAGACCCACGAACCCCCCATCACTCCAAAACTTCACCACCTCCACCTTGTGCTTCCTACAACTCCAAATCCAGCAGGTCACTATCCCACCGACACTCCTCCAGCCTGTGAAGCTGTTCTGGATCTGGTCCCACCCGTCGCCCTGGCCAATCTCCTGTGCCATGTCACCGGGCTTCCTGGAGCTCAGCATCGTTCTCTGCACTTAAAAAACAGGGACAGGGCTCTTGGGTCGGCCTCAGTGGCTCAAGCGTCCCACTCTTGGTCTTGCTCAGGTCACCATCTGTTTTGTGAGCTGGAGCCCCGCATCGGGCTCCGAGCTGATAGCACAGAGTAGACTTGGGATTTTCCCTCTGTCCCTCCCCCACTCGCACTGTCCCTTCTGTTTCAAAACAAACATTTAAGTCCCGTTAAAGTTAAAAAACAAAATAAAATAAAGGCACGGACACGTGGCTCTCTTATGGCTCTCATTTATTTGCATTTTTTTGGGGTCCTACTTTATTGTTCTTTTTGAATACATTTTTGAATTTATTGAGATGTTTGAGAACCTGATTTTTTGGCTCTAGGGACATCCTCCCTGGCTGCCTGTATTCACTGCTGGTGTCGGAGTTTGTGGCTGGTGAGTTGTATCTGGGCCCACTAATCGTGGTCACGATGCTGGTCCCTTCGGAGGTCAGACTACTCCGCTCTGAGGACAGGCCTGTGCTGGAACAGGTTGCGATGGGGCCCCAGCAGCAGACTCTGTTTGGTGTGTAGATCGTGGGCTGGATAGTTGTCAATGTGTACCACATGTTTTCACTCTCCAGGGACATGAAAATCAAAGCACTGTGTTCCCTGTTTTCAACATTTCGTTCTGCTTCCCAGAAGACTTCCCCCTCAAACGGCTCAAACCCGGTGCCCAAGCAGTACCAAACCACCCCCAGGCTCCAAGCATTTGCGGAAGGGGTGTCCTCCCTTTGCTGCAGGAAGAGTCGCGGGGCAGAATAAGGGGGGCTGTCCCAGAAAGTGTGGAGTTCGTAGCCAGCAAACCGGATGCTCAGTCCAATGCCCGTGCGTTTCACCTTCAGCTCCTTGTCAAAAAGCAGTGTCTCTAGCTTCTGATACCTGCCGATAATACCTTGTTGGTGGCAGTACTCCACAATCAATAACAGCTGGCAGAATTTGTCTGGAACCTCCTCCGTCACTTGGCCACGGTGTGTAAAATCGTCACATAGTTTGTCTCTGCTTGCGTATTCTGCAAAGAGGACCAACATTTCCTTGGTGTTGATCACCTCGAGTGACTTGACAATACCTGGGTGACTTGAGGTCTTCATATTCTGGGCTTCACGACAAAGTCCCTGGAGGCCAGTGGGGTCCTTCTGGGTTTTCCTGATGAACTTCACATCAGACTGCTTCCTGGTTAGGATGTTCGAGGCCAGATTCATCGTGGGGACGCCGCTCTCACTGGTGGCCTCACAGGTCTTGTAAATACAGATGTCCTCCTCACCAGCGGTAATGGCCTTACGCCCCTGAAGGATGGTGACCTACTAACTATACTAACGCTAAATAATGCTAATTACACGGACTATGCTAACCAACAATACCAACCTACAAAATTTGCCAATACTAACAATACTATGCTTATGAACTATACTAACAATATGAACTATACTAACAATATGAACTATACTAACTGAACTAAAACGCTAACACAAAAGAAACAAATGAAAAACACACACACGCGTGCACACACACACACACACACACACACACAAAGAAAATGAAGGGAGGAAACGAAGAAAAATTGAGAAAAAGAAAAACTAAAAAAGGAGAAAAAAAGAAAAAAGTAAAAACAGAAAAAGGCAAAAAAAATTGGGAGAGAAAAGGAGTAGAGAAAAAAGAAAAATGAAAATAAAAAAATAAACAAAATGAAAAAAAGAGAAGTCGAAATCAAACTAGCTAGGGTCAAAGGCCGACAGGTCACCAAAGCTTCCTGGGCTGTAAGACCAAACACCCAGCCGAGCCAGGGTCTTATATAGACAGGTCTTGCCATCACTTCACAATGGGGCTTTGTGAGGGCACAGCAAGAAATGGGCCAATTGTGCAATCATGGCTGGGGATGTCTGAGACCACAGTGGTTTCCTCACTTTTTATTCCCAAAACCCCTTTACTCAATAAAAAAAAAAAGACCCCCAATGGGCTTTTTGTTTGTTTGTGTGGGCTTTTCAAGATTGATATTTACTTTGTTAGAAATAAAATCTATAAGATGGTTCAGTGGCCTTTTCACTTCAAGTTTAGAAAACTGTAATTTTGGCTTGTATAGACCTCGTAATGTCTACACTTAAAATACCCAGTTCCTGGTCTCAAAATGGTGCTACAACGTATAAGGAAATGTTGTGTTGTGTAAAACACGATAAGGCTCATTATTAACATCTATAAAGCTCAGAGGAAGATTGCTTTTCATCATATGTTCACTGATAAGGTTGTGAGGAGATTTCTCATCAGAAACCTTGGAGGCTAGAAGGCATGGGTTGATGTGTTTAAAGCATTGAAGGAAAAAAGCTGTCAACCAAGAATCCTACATTTGGGAAAACTGTCCTTCCAAAATGAGGAAGAAATGAAGACCTTCCTAGATCAACCAAAGCTGAAAGCCTTGCCCTGATGACTAGACCGGCCCTGCAGTGAAGGGGGTCCTTCAGGTTGAAATGAAAGGGCACTGAACAAGTAACTCGAAGCCTTCTGAAGACATAATCTCCGGTAAAAGTAAACAGACAGACAATTATGAACGCTAGTACTGTTATGACTTTGGTCTGTAGCTCTACTTTTTGTTCTCTATGTTAAGAGACTGATATATTTAAAAACCTAATTATTCATCTATGCTTTTGGACCCAAGATGCATAAAGATGTAATTTTGTGACATTAACAACTGACAGAAGGTGGGGTCAGGGCTGTAAAGTAGCTGAGTTTTCATGTGTTATTGAGGTTAAGCTGGTATAAATTGACACTACAATGTTGTAACTTTAGGATGTTAAAAGCAATCCCATGGTAACCACACGCAACCACACACACACACACACACACACGCCACAGAACATACACAAAAGGAAATGAGAAGGGAATTAAAATGTTTCACTACAAAAAAAAATCAACTAAATGCAAAAGAAGATAGTCATGCAGAAAATTTGAGACAGAAAGCAATTAAGGCATATAGAAAACAAAGAGCAAACCACGGAAGGAATTCCTTCCTTATCAGTAATGACTTTAAATGTAAGCAGATTAAACAGATTAGTGAGATGGATAAAAACATAGGATCCAACTATCTGTTACCTACAAGGGACTCAGATCCAAAGACACAAAAAAGTTGAACATGAAAGGAAGGAAAAAGATAATCCATGCAAATAGTAGCCAAAAGAAAGGGTGGAGTGGCTGTAATAATACCAGACAAAACAGACGTTAAATCAGAAAATGTTACAAGAGACAAAGAAGGACATTTTATATGAATTAAGAGGTTCAGTACAGCAAGAAGAAAAAATGATAAACATTTACACACATAATGAGAGGCCATTATCGACAGAACTGAAGGGAAAAATAGTTCTATAATAATCGTTGGAGCCTTCCATATCCCACTGTCAGTAACGGACAGGACAACCAGACAGAAGGTAAGTAAGGACACAGAGGATTTCAAGAACACCATAGCCCAACCAGATCTAACAGACGGGCACGGGACGCCACCCAACAATAACGGCACGCGGGACCTTCTCTGAGACAGTCTTTGCATTAGGTCACGAGGTAAGTCTCAGTAGATTTTACAAGATAGATAGCATACAAAGTATCTTTTCCAACCACAAGAAGATGAAGTCAGAAATGGGTAACAGAAGGAAGAGTGGAAAATTTAAAAAGCTGTGAAAACTGAAAACACACTCTCCAAGAACCAATGTGTCGAAGAAGAAATCACAGTGGAATGCGAAAATACGTAGAGGTGAAGGGACATGAAACACGACGCGTCAAAACTCCTGGAAAACAACAAAGCAGTGGCGAGGGGGAAATTTATAGCTGTAAACGCTCACAGTAAACATCAAGACAGATCTTAAATCAACACCATAGACGTGCAACTTAAGAAACTAGAAAAAGCCAAAGGTAGCAAAGGGAAGGAAATAATAAAGATTAGAGCAGAGATAAATGAAACAGAGGCTAGAGAAACGAAAGAGAAAATCAACGGACCCAAGAGCTGGTCCTTTGAAAACACCAAACTGCTAGCCGGATTGCCGGTGGAGGCAGAGAAGACTCAATGACTGCATTGCCGCTGACTCCTTACAGACGCAGAAAGGGTTAGAGTGCTATCAGCAAGTGTATTCCAGCTAATTGGAGAATCCAGATACAATGGACAAACTTCTAGACCTAGAAAACCTACCAAGACTAAATCACAAAGAAAGAGAAAATCGGAAGAGATTCGTACATAACTAGGGAGGAGATTGAGGCTGTAATCGAAGACCACTTGACCAAAAAAAGCCCCGGATCTGACAGCCTCACTGGTGAATTCTACCAAACATTGGAAGAATTGACACCAATCTTCTCAAACTCTTCCAAAAAATTCAGGAAAGAACACTTCCTAACTAATTCTATCAGGCCGCCATTGCTTTGATGCACCCTAAATATCTCTGGGCCACCTTCCAGACAGTCACCAGAGGAGTTTTCTAAAATATCCAGCCAGATGAGTTATTTTCTCAGCGACAAAAGAGACCTTTCTCTTGTCTGTGGAAAGAGAGGACCAGCAGTGTCTCCAGAATCAGGCTGAACATCTATGGACCTCTTCTGCGAGCCTCCGTCCACAACAGATGGGCCACACCGCAGACTGGACACAGCTGAAGCGGGGCAGGGGGTGGGGTGGGGAGGGGAGAATTCACGGAGGTAACCTGGGCTTCAGTTGGTCTGTCAGCTGCTTTGACTGCTTTGGGCATCTTTGAATACAACAAGCCATGTCCTCGTTGGACACTGGGAAAGGACAATCTATCTGCACATCCAGCCCTATGGGCTGGTGTCTCCCAAACGAGGCCATCGTTTGTTTTTGGCAACTCTGCTCCACCACAATGTTCATCAGACTCCTGAGAAAGACGACCGATGAAGGGATCCGTAAATGGTAAGACCATCTCGCACTTAGCTGTGTTTTGTAAAAGGGAGATATTAGGAAACTGGGCCTTTAAGGTTTTGCTTGCACCCTGCTTGTGGAATGGTACGTGTGTCTATGTATGTTGTAAATGTGAGATAGTTTCTCTACCTCCGGGTGGTGGTTGTGAAACTTAATTTGTAAAAGTGCTCTACTTAGCTGGTTTGAAGGCAAGTGCTTGTAAGAACTGGGTGTTCTAGGGGCGCCTGGGTGGCTCGGTCGGTTAAGCGTCTGACTTCAGCCCAGGTCATGATCTTGTGGTCTGTGGCTTCGAGCCCCACGTAGGGCTCTGTGCTGAGGGCTCAGAGCCTGGAGCCTGCTTGAGATTCTGTGTCTCCCTCTCTCTCTAATCCTCCCCCATTCACACTCTGTCTCTCTCTGTCTCTCTCTCTCTCTCTCAAAAGTAAATAAACATTAAAAAAATTAAAAGAAAAAAAAGAACTGGGCATTCTAAAACTCAGAAAGATAGAAACTAACCCCAGGTGTCTTTCAAGTTCAAGTGATCTTGGAAAATATTTGGTATGAAAGCTAATGTAACATTGTTTGTTTCGTGAAAATGGACATTAGTCTTTAGAATTGCCAACATTAAATATGATAGTTTCACTCTGCTTGTGTTTACTGTAAGTCAAACCAGCTGTTGGCGTTGTGACTGTCACAAAATGTGATGGAAAAGAAAAAGACGTTAGAGCCCTGTCCAATGGCTTCTGAAGCTTTACGGGCAAGTGAAGGACAGACAGACAGATGTAAATAATTTTAACACATGTAATTAAGGCTACTTGAAAAAATAAGGGAAAAAATTCTG
Source organism: Prionailurus bengalensis (assembly GCF_016509475.1). Classification (NCBI taxonomy): domain Eukaryota; kingdom Metazoa; phylum Chordata; class Mammalia; order Carnivora; family Felidae; genus Prionailurus; species Prionailurus bengalensis. The sequence goes on along the minus strand of NC_057348.1, from coordinate 56,327,925 downwards.
TATTTAGTGAAAGTGAGACTGGTTATTCAAAGAGGGAAAACTTGGGGTACCTGGGTGGCTCAGTCTGTTGAGCATCCCGCTCCTGACCTCTGCGCAAGTCATAATCCCAGAGTTGTGGGATTGAGCCCCGTGTCAGGCTCCAAGTGGAGCCTGCTTGAGATTCTCTCTCTGTGTGTCTCTCTGTGTCTCTCTCTCCCCCCTCCCCCGCTTGTGCTCTCTCTCTCTCAAACAAAATTTAAAAAAAAACAAAGAGGGGAAAACGTAGGACAAAATCTGAAGGAATGCGAAAGGGAAAATTGCAGAAGGTTTGCGAGAAGGGAATCTTTCGAAAGAAATGCTATGCATGGTCGGGACCGAGATTCTGGAGTTTCGCATGTAAGAAACAAGTTTATGAGGGCAGCGATCGACCCCCGGGGAAGAGAAGGGGGAGGCAGAGAACGATGTCAGGCAGAAGTTGAGCAGTGACACTTCAACGGAAGCCTTAGCCGACTCTCTGAGCCGTCCCGAAAGTTGGAGTGCCCTTCGGAAGCATCCAAACTTAGGTGAAAGGGGCTGGCTCTTCGTAAGCGTCTTTGGATGTGACTACCTGGGCAGCGGGCAATGCCCTTGGCAAGGCCGCTGCCTACAGTCACGGCGATCCCTGATGATGTCTGAGCGTCGAAGGCTGTAGGCAGCATTGCTATGGCTGGGAGACTGGAATTTGGGTTTTCTCGCTGTTCATGTGACAGAGGCTTCTTAGATGATGGGTCTACATTATCAACAGAGGTTTTTCTTTATCTTTAATCTGCCTAGAAAAACAAAGTTCCTATGTCTTGTCTTTGTTAGGTCTTTGCTTACTTAAGAAAGTTGAATCTGCTCAGTGTGAAGAGAGCTAAGGTTTGCTCACAGTATCCTGTTTTGTAATGATCTGTAATCCTATTTAGGCACGTGTTTTGAAACCTTCTGGTATTTCACCAACTTCCAAAAACCCAGCTTGTGAATGGAAGTCTTTTTGACGAATTAGGCTTATTCCCCGGTGTGTCAAATGACACGGGAGGCATCGTCAAATAAGCGATGAGGAACCTTCTTAGGCTTTGTTGTATGGGTGATTGCTCTAAGTGTCCTAGAGATTTTATAAGATTCCTAAGGTTTTGATATGTCCTGGTATAGCGTCATCGCTTGTAATACTAACTACTGAAGTATCGTGTGCCACAGAATCTCCTTGCCAGCTGCACTGCATTGACAAATACAGCTCTCTGATCCCTTCAGGATCATCAAGCTAAGCTTAGTAAGAATTCCCAGAACTAATGGGGAACCTGCTTTCAAACAGACGCTTGTGTAAACATTGCTGGTCCTCTAATGTTTGCTCTTCTAAATTTAAGTCTGCCCATGACATTTGGCAGACGTTTGGTAACTAATTTCTTCATAACAGATAGGAAACATTTATCCCTTTCTCCCTACCTGGTACCACCAGAATTCAAAACTCTCAGGGAGTATTCTCGTACTTTCACGGCAGTGTATTTATTTGCAGAAGTTCGATACGAATCCGTTCTCCTTGCAACAGGACGCCACTGGAAACATTGGTCATGTTGCCAAGGCTTTGACTGGAATGTCATAGTTGAGGGAGATATGCCTAGACTCAGCTACAATCAGAGAGCTTTAAGGAGCTAATTAAGGTTGACTTTGCCGAGCCAATGAAGCCCCTTGGAAAACTTGCCTCGTACCTTGCTTACAAAGTTTCCAGCAGCCCTACCAGGCGAATAAGGAAGGTCATCACTTCCTGGCAGGTGCAGGAACCTCAGGGTATTTGGGGGATCTCGAGAAGAGAGGGAGCCACCCACACCTATAGGTATGGCAGGCAAAGGCTGATGGCCAGTATCTGACTTGGCTTCTTTAGCCTGACAAGGCTGTTAAAAGTTCAATCTGACATTCCTTACGAAAAGTTCCAGCGAAGCAGATTGAAAAAACCAAACACCTATATGACCAATCACCGTTGTGATGGCGCTTGTGTAAACAGGGCCCAGCTTCAACTGGACAATTTTACAAACAAACGTGTCCTAATCTGGCTGTCTTTGGTGGAGATGAGGGTGGTTTCAGAGAGAGAGACTGTTCCAGTAACACGCCTGTGAAAATGCAAGATCATAGTTGCGACGAACCGTCCTGGAGGGTTCGTTGGTTGTCTATACGCCTGGGCTGGGTCCTGAATTCTTCTGGTTTCCTTGAATATCTGACCCTGACTCTCCAAACTAAGGTTTCCAGTTTTCTCCCACCGTGTTGACTGGAAGCACTGAGAACGAACACTGCTTTTCCCTGAAGCCCCGCAAACCGAAGCCAGACCACCCGAGGTACACGGGAGAGAAAAGTGGCCCGGTGATCTGAGGGCCACTCAGAGGATCACCAGAGACACACGGAAAGCTGAACAAGCTGATCGCAGCCATCCCGACTGGACAAGCTGCCATCGGAGCATCCAGACGTGGACGTGTTCACGGATGGGGACGGTGTCACGGGTCAAAGACAAGGAAGAGCTGGGTGCAGCGGTGACCCATCAGCCATCGTCCGCTGCGGAAGACGCCGCACAGTGGACCGACTGCCCAAGGGAACCATGCTGGCAGCCCGTCAAAGACTCCAAGACCCTCTGGAAGAGCTTTCGTGCCAAAGATAGACTTAACTGCATATCGACCCCAACGTCCCTTGGAGGACCAAAGAGGAGTTAAGTAAGGAGTGGGGGTTTGGACACCGTGCTGGCATTGACCCCGGCTGGAAACAGAATGAATCCTTACCCTAGGGCATCTGATGAAAGAAATAATTAGCCACATTCCTCGAAGCACCCGTTATGGGAAAGATGCCACTCTCCAGTGGATCCAGAAGTATACTGCGGGCTCCGATTTCGGCGAAATGCTACAAAAGGCAACGCTTGTGCTAAAACCAATCCTAAGACTGGGTGCCCACAAGTTCTCAAGGGTATACAACTGAGACGCCCCAAACCTGGGGAAGACCGGCACGCAGCCTTTCCCAGAATGCAAAGAACAATGGGAAATTCTCGGGGTTTGCTTGTATCTGCAGACACCTTTATCAACGGGGTTGAGGTTCCTCCCTGCTGTTCAGGGAAGGCCTCGGGAGTGGTCAAAATGCTTTGAAGCGAGATCATTTCTAGGTTTGGAGTGCCGCTAATAATTAAGAGTGACAATGGAGTGACAACCACAGTGTCCAAGGCCTTGGGCATTCAGTGGAAATCACACGCTTCCTGGAGACACCGAGAGAGTGGAAAAAGGGAAAAAAATGAACTTTGGCAAAGCTCTGCCAAGAAACCCACTTCATTGGGAACAACCTGTGCCATCTGCCCTGCTTTGGGAAAGAGTGGTCCCTAGAAGAGGGCTTGGTTTAAGCCCCTGTGGAATGTTATATGCAAGACTTTCTATGTTCTTTTCGTGACCTAGGAGTCACTGGCGGGGCTCCCACCAGCGATTTGGATACTATCAGGTACATCCAGGGCCTGAGTTTGCTTCCGGCAGGCTGATGTACCTTACAGATGTGTCTTCACGCTGCCTGAATCCCTTGGTGACATCCAAAGGTGTCACTAAAGATGTCACTAAAGACCTGAAGAGCGGGAGCCCAGAGGACCAGCTCCAGCCTCACTGGACACGTCAGACCCTGCGAGGTGCCGTTGACCCCCCACTCCCCCGAGACTACAGGGAATTGAGCCGTGGATTCACACTGGAATGACAAGAATCCACAGGTTCCCTACACCCTGTCAGCAGGGAGGTGGTCAAAAGGGACCCGGCTCAGACCAGTGAGCCTCTGCCGGACCTGAACCTCCGACGCGGGGGAACTGGTCCAAGGGAATCAAGCCCTGAGGACAACATGCTGCCTATCGTTCTCCAGTACCCCTAAAACCCTAGACACAACATGGTACAGGAACTATTGAGCAAAGTACAAAAATCCCGGTAATGCAGGATATTCCTTTCCACCCCAAAGTTTCCACTTGTCTAACCCCAGTCTTCACCCCACCTCAGCAGGAAGTAACGGCCGCGGCCGGGTCGTGGTCCCAATACCCACAAGAATGAGGACGGATCAAAAGACCCTGCGGACTGAAAAGGGTAACCAAAGGGTTAGCAGCCGCAACTTTGTACCCTGACCTTTTTCCTTCGCCACTAAGTACCCCTGACTCTCCTCCTCTAGGGAGGTGGATGTGAGGCTCACCCTCCTGCCTCTGGAATAAACTCTTGCTTTGCTTTATACCCCGTGTCTCAGTGATGGTCTTTATGCGCATCAGGCAGATGAACTTGGGTCCACTACATACGGCAGGCACTCAGTAAAGACCGCTGAACCCGCGTGGACTCTGACGCTTGGAGAGGTCAGTGTCTGGTCCGTGGTGACACAGGGTAGGATGAGGAGAAGGGTTTGATTTCAGAACTGTAGTGCCTCTACTCCCATCCACAGTGCTAAGAAGTTTCTGCTCTCCTCCCAAGGCCACCTGCTCAGCCCTGGGCACAGCACCTCCGTGGCCCCAGCCCCTGTCCCTGCTTTGGAGCCAGCTCCCCATTCCGACCTGGAGGTGACAGACAGCTCAGCCCTGTTTACCCAGCTCCACCAACATCCCAGCCTCATCTGCCAACTTTGGCAATTTTCATACCACCTCGCACACAAAATAAATCGCACGCTCCCATTTTGGGTTTGGGGGGAGCAAAGGCCCAGTCGGTTAATTACAAAGGCTGCCTCGCCTCGGCACGGGGTGGTGGGAGATGTTCACAGGAAAACGGATTAATTTGGACTCATTGCTTTCCCTTCCACGTCCTCGTTCCAATCAAGACAACACTTGTAACCAAGCCCACCTGCTCCAGAAGCAGCCCCCACACTCTCCAAACAAGCAGTCCTCAGGTTTCACTGGCTGGCTGCTCAGGGTCCCGAGAAGCTTGCTGGGACCTTTGGAAAATGCCAGTCAGGGTTTAGGATTCTTGTGCCAGGGGTGGGGGGATCTACGGGAACTGCTTGGTTCGGTGTTTCTGAGCTCACACTGGTGAGCTGGGCACAGCCGAATACTGGACGCTGGCCTGCTTGGACAGAGGCTGGGTGTCCAGGCTGCCTGCTGGAATCACGCGGGAAGGGGGCAAAATTCAGAGTCTCGGGCCCCGCCCCCGGCCCTACCGAGTCAGACACTTCAAGGACAGGGCCTGGAAATCTGTACCTTCCACAGGCACCAAGGACAGGACCTGGAAAGGCTTTGGGTGGGAAGTCTCAGATCTGCATTTGAAAGCCGTGTTGTCTAGGGAAGCTGTTCAGCATTTCTCTACCCCAGTCTCCCAGAGCTCAAACACTGGGGCGCACCATAACCCTCTTGAACGGGTGGGGTTGGTTGTACAGGTGCGGTGAGGCCCCGACCCATGGCGGACACTCATTACGTGGTACTGATTCCTATCAGTGAACATGAGTGAGTTCGTTTCCAGGGGTTGATGAGAGGCAATAGGTGATGCTTTGGCGCTGCAGAAAGTCCTTGTGCCTTAACTACAGCATCAGCACTGGCCCCGGGCCCTCCACGCAGCTAATCATTCCTTCAGACTCCAAACTCTGCATCACTCTTCTTGTCCCACCTCCCCCCGCCACCCCACCCCGAACCCCCTGAAACCAGTAAATCATTATCATTAGAAAGTTCAAAGTTGGGAGCCTCCACCAGCTCCTTCGGAATGGAGTGAAAACCAGACGCACACCCCCCGGGAACAAGGGAGCCAAGTCCTAAGTCTGCAACATGGTCAAAACCGAGTCGTTTCGTTTGTGGAAAATGAATCCATCTGAGTTTGCACCTGTCTCGGCCGGGGGAAAAGGAGCGCGCGCGCCATCGCAAACGGGCGTCTCCCGGCAAAACCCGTTCCCTGCTGCTCGGGGAGGCTCAGACTGCCAGAAAGGCTGTAGCTCACGTCCTCTGAGTGGAAAGAAAAAACCCTCACCAAGCAGGGACCCCAGGGTAGGGGTGGGGTAAGGAGGGTCTCTCAGGGTTCATTTCCTTAACCTTTAGCAAAGATCATCCGCTCTTGGTGTCCATCCAGACCTTGGCCAGTATAATGAAAGCCAGACGTCACCTTTTCTGAGTTCAGACGTGGCCCCTTCTGCCCCCTGTGTTTGGTGTTTGTTGTGGAAGGGGGGATGAAGCAGGGGAGAGGAAGGGGTCTCCAATGAGCAGGGCAGATGGTCCACTTATTTTTCCCTTCCAGTTGACAGCCTGAAAATATTCATGAGTTCCGAATCTTATTAAGCAAACATTAATTTGCACCAGTTCTGTGGGCAAGGCATTGTGCCCAGGGTGCCCGGAGAGACCAAGGTGAACTCATTCCACTACGGCCTGGCCTGTTGGGGCCTGCCCTGTGCTCTGTGCTCTGTGCTCTGTGCCGGGAGACAACCCGGGGCTTCATGCAGGCTCCTTACTCTGCCTGGGGCTAAGTGTTCAAGTCACTAGGACAGAAATCAAAGTGAACATGGATATCAGAAGCAAGCACAAGAAGCCAAAGAGGGCAAGCAGGGCCAGGGCACTTCAGCCATGACCCCCCTCAAAGCTTCAGTGGGGCCACGGCTTGAGGTTCTCACAGAGGTGTGGGTCTGCTGAACACAGGGGGCACAGGAAACAGCACTAGTCCCACAGACAAGCTGGAAGACAGGCAGGGAACCAATGGACGCACCTGAAACCAGAGGGAAGCACTGCTGGGCAGCCGCGCAAGGTGCCCCGGGGGGACAGGAGCAGGAAACTGGGCCGCACACGAGAGATGCGGCTGGCTCACGGGGCCTCAGTGAGAGCCACAGCTAGAGAGTGTTGGGCAAAGGGGCTCCATGGAGGGCAAAGCAGGGAGGGTCACAGTCAGACTTGACTTTTAGACCAGTCCTTCTGGTGGGCGGGCCCCTGGGGGAACACTCAGCAGAAGATCAGGCTCCCTTTAGGAAGGGACCTCATGGTCCTTCTTCCCTGGGAAACAGATTTTGCAGCTGTCTGGGGGTAGTGACCTGAATCGTGAAGAGTGGGTCAGATCTGAACCGTCCGGGGGGCTTCCTGGCCTGTGCCCCTGTGCCTACCTGTGCTGAGCAGAGGGTGTGACATGTGACCAAGGTCTGACCCCCGCCGTGACAGCTCCCTGAGGGCAAAACACGTGCCTGGCATAGGATAGAGACTCAGTCAACACCTGACCCCAGCATCCTAAAGTCCCTGCAAGGCCTTCTACCACGACTCCTATAGGTGTCTGGGGCTGTCCCCGAGAGTCGGCACAGCAGAGTAGAAGTCGTTATGGGGTTGGGTTTTTGAGCCTCAGAAAAATCTCAGATGCAGCCTTCTCTGCCTGGACTCACATCAGTTTTCTTCCCTGCCTGGCTCCTCACCTCTAGGAGTCCTGCTGGCAACTAGTTGGCTCCAGCTGGGGACATAGGTTCCAGTCTCCATACAGTCCCCACTCCCACCCCAGCCCCGGGCCCCATTCCGAGGCCATTCCTTATTCTCTCACCAAGCAGGTCCTTGGTGTTCCTGTCCCCCCCACTGAAATGTCTTTCCCACCCTTCCTCGGAGCAGAGAACTGCCCTCCTGCTTCACCTGGCCTGCAGAATCAGGTTCCTGACAGCCCACCGCAGGGAACCCTGAGGCAGGGGGTGGGTGGGGTTGGGCAGGGCCAGACAGCCAACCTACACACATCTCCCGGCACTTACAGGTGAAAGCCCACTGGTCTCAGGAGATCTCGGTGAAGGGCGCCCCGTCATCAGCCAGGAACACCTTCTGGAGGAGTGTATCAGACAGAGCAGGGAGGGCTCAGATCCTGGGGCTGAAGGCACCTCTCCTTCCTATGCCCCCTGTGAATCCCCTTCCAATGTCTGTGCATACCCCAGGAACGGGATGCTCACTACCCCTCAGCAACCCTCCCTGTCCTCAGATAGCTCTTCATCTTTTTTAAATGTTTTTTTTATTTATTTAATCTTGAGAGAGAGAAAGAACATGAGCGAGGGAGGGGCAGAGCGAGAGAGGGACACAGAATCTGAAGCAGGCTCCAGGCTCCAAGCCGTCAGCACAGAGCCCGACGCGGGGCTCGAACTCACAACTGCAAGATCATGACCTGAGCCGAAGTCAGATGCTCAACTGACTGAGCCACCCAGGCACCCTGGTAAATCTTCATTTTTAACAAGTTTTCTGGACAGGTAATACATGTTGCATGGTTCCGAGCTCAAGCGACAGCACAGTGCACACTACGAGGAGGCTCACAGCCACTCTTATCTCTGCCTGCCTGGCTCCTTACCTCCCAAGGGATCATTTGAACAGCTGTTCGGGTCTCCTGCCATTGCTTATGCATGCAAACGTTATAAGCAAGAAACCACATTCTTCCATGCAACTTTTCTTACCCCAAATGTAACGTAAGATACACGCTCTCCCACACCTTGCTTTGCTCAGGAAACGGCGCACCTGGGGCCTTTCCCCATCAGTCCATGGAGGGCACCTTCCCTTTGCCCTCACGGCTGCACATATTCAGAGGGGCCATGGCTCCAGAATGCCCAGCTGCCCCTCCTCCCACATCTCCTGGCCTGGGCCATTCTCCGTCTCTCAGGGCATCTCCTCTCCCCTCTCAGGCCCGGAGGCCACCTGGCCCTCACCCCATCCATAGCCCCTGTATGACACTCCTCCATCCCCTCACCCTGCGTGTGCCTCTGCTTCCTTCTGGGACCCTGCCGGACTCAGGGTCTATAGACCCAGCCCTCCCAGTGCCCCCTATTCTGCCTCCCTGGCTTGGGACCACCACTCACGTGTCCCGAGTTGCGCCCAAGCCGAGTGCGCGGGTACACACTAGGGCCTCGCCATGCTGATTCCTGGAGCCTCCCCACGATGCAGCCTACCTGTCACCCATCTGCACTTCTCTCTCCGTAGGCTGCCCAGAGGACCCCACCCAAGCCCGAAACTCCCAGCTCCAGGCTCAGGATGCACAATTTGTGTTGTGCCCAGTCACAGAGCGATTTCAGAAATCTGAAATCTGCTGCCAGTGGGGCTGGGCGTCCCTGTGGCCCTAATTGCCTCCATGCTCCTCCTCTCCTCCCCCACCCTCATCACCAGCCCGCTGTCTCCCATCCCTCATGGCCGTCCTGGTCCCCCAACTCAAGCCTTGAGACCTGCCTGGCCCCAGCCCCCTGGGCTGAGGCAGTAGCACCCTGGGATTCTGGTTCCTAGCTGCCCCTCCCTTCATCCAGTCAGGAGCCCCAGCTGTGACCCAACTCCATGCCGACCCCCCCCTCCACTGGTGGGGGTGAGGAGAGGCAGGTGTCTCAACTGCAGGCATCGTGTTCTCCACGGGCCATGGAGACACCGCATCATTCAAGGCTGCTAGGAGCCCGCCCCTCCACCAAACAGCCCAGAGATTTGCCCTGTATGGCCCCAGGGACTGCCTGAGCCGAGAAGCTTCTGGTCATAGATATGTCACAGCCTAGGACACCGCCGCTGCCCTTGAGGGGATGGAACTACCACCAAGCCAGGTGACCCCCCACGAAGGTCACTCTAGAACCGAGTAAGCCCGCACAGTAAACCGGTGCTCTCTCTCCAGGACACCAAGCCAGCAGACGGCAGGGCCAGGGTCCTCAGGTGGCAGGCCAGGGCCAGGAGCAGCAAGGGAGCAGGGCTCTGACCCAGTGCGACCTCATCACAGAGACACCAAAGCGCAAGGTTTCATTGAAGCCACCCGCTCCCAGGACCCAGACGCACAAACAGAGGCCGATGACACACATACCTGACATTCCGGGAGCTCTCACCTTCAGACCTGCAATGAGAGAGAACACAAACTTAGGATGCGAGTACCTTCCACTATGGGAGATCCACTGGAGCACATGAGCTGTGGGGACATGTGAGGTCCCCAGCTCTCCTGGGATCCCTTCTCCAGTCTCAGCAGACTGTCCCCAGGCCCAGCCCCCAAGGTGTCACATTGCTGGTCTTCTGACCTGGAATCCCACCCTGAAAGCCACGTCCTCCCAGAAGTTGGGCAGCAACCCCAGAGGGGCGTTCCAGAACTCTGTGCCCTGGGCCCTGTGAGGCAGCAACGGAAGGAAAGAGTGAGTGGGGATGGTGTAGCTGGCCTCACTGCATCCTCTACTTGGTATTTCCAGCATCTCTCCCCACTGCCGGCTCTATTTTCAAGGACCCAGAAATCAATTACACCACTTTACGAAGGAGACAAGCCTGAATGTCAAGAAACTGGACAATTAGATCCTATCGCGCATACTTGAACTTTCAACGGAGACTGTGAAATACCCGGCAGCCAAATACAAGACAGCGATGCCTTGCCGCTCTGTAAACCAAAGGAAAGGGGCTTGGGGATTAAAATGCATGCAGCTAAAGGCTTAAAGCCACAGCTGGGCTTCCTGAGTCTGAAGGAGCAAAGGGCTGTGAGCAAGCACATTTGGGAAGCTAATCCCTGGACGTCCCCAATTGGATTTTATTGCCGGCGAGTTACAGAAATAAAAACACACTTAACTCAAAGTCTTTTTTGTACTTTTTTTTTTCTTCTTCAAATTGCCTTTTTCAGTAATTGTGCAGACTAACTGCATCACCCCATGAGCACTCAAGCCCAAGGGACAGCTCCTCCCACAGAGCCACCCTCGCTGGTCTTAGGAGAGCACCCCGTGCCCTTTCCTATGTCTGCTGTGTCAATGACAGATTTTACCCCGGTTGTCTTTCAAGCTAACTGACAGCCCAGCCCAGGAAAGTTTCTCCAGGATGGCCTACAGGATCTTAAACACCAACTGTCCGCTGTCTGGAAGGCTCCCGTTGTCCCCAGCTCTCACGGCAGCTACACAACGCAGGCCAGTGCCACTGGCCACTTCCGGGCTCAGCCAGTGCAAAACTGGAAATAAAGGTCAATGATGATGATGATGAGAGACGCCCCTTACTCAGCCTTTACTAGGTGCCAAGCCCAGAGCCGGGCCCTGACACAGGCTATTGATGATTTTCACATCAACCTGGCAGGCCCAGCATGGCCCTCGCTGTGCCCAAGAGGGACCGAGGCTCCCGGAGGCTGTGTCCGCACACGGTCGCATGAGCGGCCAGCATCGAGGTGCTCTCCTGCCACACCTCGGCAGCCAGAGAGCAAACCAGACCCCATCCAGTCAGGATGGAGGTCACTTGGGCGAGTGACAGAAGGGGGCCCTGGGGGCTTGCAGGTGCTGCTCACGTTTGGTTCCTGATCCAGGTCCTGGTTACCCAGGTGCAAGATCGTGATTAATACAAAGGGCAGATTTGGCCATTCAGATTCCAAAATGTATTCCTCCTATCCCTTTGGTCTTTGTCCACAGTTCCCGGTGCAGCACCCCGAACCCTTGGGATTTTCTGAGCAAAAAGAGCAACGGGAACGTCTTCTGTTATCATATTTGGTTGCATGTCCTCCGCCCCTGAAATCACTTCAGAGCCACGGCAGGGGCAGGAAATGTTCCACCACACCCAGGATCATGTCAATGCGGTGACTCTCGGAGAGCACCTAAGGATGCGAACTCACGGTCCCGCCCCCTGAAATCAATCACCAAAAGCCAATGATTCGATCAGTCGGGTCTATGTGATGAAGCCTCCGTAAAAAACCCGAAAGGACGGGGTTCAGATTGCTTCCAGTTGGGGAACACGCGGAGATTCGGAGAGCGTGGCGTGCCCAGAGGGCATGGAAGCTCTGAGTCCCTTCCCCATGCTGTGCCCTGTGCATCTCTCCTACTTGGCTCTTCCTGAGTTACATCCTTTCAGAGTAAGTCAGTACTCCAGTGAGTAAACTGGTTTCCTGAGCTCTGTGAGCCACTCTAACAAACTGATTGACCTCAAGGGTTGGGGGCCGGGGGGGAGGAGTCACAGGAACCTCTGATTTCTGGCCGGTCAGTCAGAAGCGCAGGTTCACAAGATAGGCTTGCGACCGGCATGTGCAGTGGGTGGGGGCAGTCTTGTAGGACTGAGCCCTCCACCTGTGGGATCTGAGGCCATCTCCAGTTAGAGGGTATCAGAACTGGTGGAACTGTAGGACACGAGGCTGTGTCTTGAGAACGGCCTGGTGGTGTGGGAACTCACCCCCCCGGCATGTATGTTTTGGAACTGGGTACCAGAATCCCTACCGGCGGGGGGGGGGGGGGGGAACCAAGTGTGAAAACCCAGGCTGCCACAGGCTCACGACACAAACACGTTCAGAAATAGCGCGGTTTTATTTTAAAAAATGGGGAAGAATAGGGGTGCCTGGGTGGGTCCGAGTCAGCTAAGCATCCAACATCAGCTCAGGTCATGATCTTGGGGTTCGTGGGTTCGAGCTCCCCCGTCGGGCTCTGTGCTGACGGCTCGGAGCCTGGAGCCGGCTTCGGGTTCTGAGTCTCCCTCTCTCTCTGCCCCTCGCCCGCTGGCGTTGTGTCTCCCTATCTCTCACAAATGACTAAACGTTTGAAAAACTTGGAGAATATACAATATGACAGGGATAAGGAGGGGGGATAAGATTAGCTGTGAGCTGACCATTGTTGAAGTGGGATATGAGGGGTGGGAGGGTCTTACGCTGCTTTGCCTACTTTGGTGCACATTTGAAGTTTTCCACGAGAAGAAGCTGAAACAAACAACACACGAGGGTTAAGTGAATGTGGGTGCCTGCGTCACTGGACTCCTGCCAAGTGGCAGGTGGGGAGTTGGGCCCATGATAAACCATGGCTTCGCTGAGGTGGCCTCGGAGGGGCCAGGCCAACCACTGCCTCTCACACCCATGTCACAGAGATAGATTCAAATCAGATGTATTGTCATGACCTTGGCACCCTTCTCTGGGGGAGACACCCATCAGAGAATCTGGTCCCAGCCATGGACCTCACTCCAGGAAAACCCACACATGCCCCTACAACTCCAGTCATGGGGTTCCTGTGCACTGCCCGCCAAGACACCAGCCCCAAACAGTGGCATCTGGGACGGCCAGCTCCAACTTCCACAGCTCTGGTGTGCCCCAGCCCCATGACCTCACTCTCTGGGGCTGCACTGGCTTGAGGAGAGACCTGGCCAGCCTGTGCTTCAAAGACAAGAGGATGCGTGACCTGGGAGGTGACGGCAAACATGGCATTTCTACAGCGTTTACAAGTGTGTGGCTGAAGGAAGACGGGTCCATATGCTCACCAGGGGCTGGGAGGCGGGGGAAACGGCCAGAGGTCAGTCAGAGGGTGCAAGGTTGCCATTTATGTGGGATGAGGAAGTCTGGAGGTCCAATGTCCAGCATGGTGACCATCGTTAACAAGGCCGTATGGTGTACCGGAATGTGCTAAGAACAGATTTCAGGTGCTTGCACCATAAGAAACAAAGACAATTATGTGAGGAGACAAACACGTTAACTAGCCTGCCTATAGCAATCATGTTACAATACAACACACTATACCCCTTAAATAGACACCATTTTTATTTTAAAAAAAGAAAAAGGGCAAGGTCTGTGACATGAGTGGTCAGTGGCTGTACCTGGACTCTGTGACATCTGTGATGGCAAAAATGACCCCCTTGCCAGGTTCAGGCCTAACCTTTGAAAGGACTGGCAACTTCTGCTATCTTGCTGTTAGAAAGATAGAAGAAAGAAGATGCCAAGAGGAAGCCCTCACCACCACATGGGGGAGGAGGAAGGCTCCCGGCCCTCAGCCCCGCTGAGCTTCCGGCTGTCAGCCATGGTAAGCAAAGCCTCAGCTGATGTCACACACAGCACAGAGCGGCTGTCCCCACAGGCCCTGCCCAAAGTGGGAAACCCCGCGCAAATACACATGATGACCACTGTTTCCAATCACTCAGCTTGGGCAGGGTTTGGGAAAACCCCAAGCACTGCCTCACCTCTTGCCCCATGAATGTTCCAGCCCCTCATATCCCCCTCACCCCTGCTGCGGACCAAATGTTTGTGTCCCCCAAATCCATACGCCGAAGCCCTACTGCCCCTCCCCCAGTGTGGCCCTACTTGGAGATGGGCCTGTGGGCAGGAGCTGAAAGTTCAGTGGGGTCCTGAGGGTGGGGCCCTGAGAAGGTGGCCCGCTGCAAGCCAGGAGGAGAGGCCTCAATAGAAACCAACCCTGCCAGACCTCCATCAGGGGTTTCCAGCCTCCAGAAACGGTGAGGGAGTCCACGTCTGTTGTGCAAGCCATGCCGTCTGAGGTGCCGTGTCACGGCGGCCAGGGTCATCACCGTCTGCGGCCTCTGAGCCTCCGCACGTGCTCTTCCTCCTGCCTGCGGCGCTCTGCGTAGTCCACACCCCCTGACTACTGGTCCCTTTCGCAGCTGGGTCCCTCACGGCGGTGGCGGGGGGGGGGGGTGGGGGGGTGGGGGGGGTGGGTTGCGGCTCTCACCACCCTCTGGGAACTCGGCCAGGCCTCCCTACCTGCTCGGGCCTCTCAAGCAGACTGCCGTCTTGCACAGCAGGGCCCAGTCTACTGCTCAGATGTCTTTGAGTCACGGTTCCCTCAGTACTGCTCCCTGCCTCCCTGGCTCTTCACGGGGCCCACAGAAGTGCTCCCTCATAGGACGGACGGTGTTCCCCCGGGAAGGTCAGGACACCCTCGGACCCACAAGTTCTGCTCCTAGGTACAGGCCCCAGTGAAACACATGACTTTGTGGTAGGAAAAGACCGGATTCAGTGGGCAGAGAGGGGACGTTTAGGACCTGAAGTCCCTGGGTGGGGAAAAACACGCATTTTGGAACAATGCTGGGAGGGTCTGACCATAGCAAACCCCTTCAGGTGTGTGGTTCCCCTTAAGCGTGTACCAGGCACCAACCTCCTCCCCGTCAGGTCCCCCTCAGGAATGTGACAAAAGACCTGGCTAAAACTAAGTAGCAGGCCATAAAACGTATGACCCACAAGGGATTGATATGGCCACAGACCACCCCACACACAAGGGGGTCGAGGCAATCGGGAATGGGCAAACCAGCACCTAGAGTGATCAAGTCAATAAGGGTAGGACCTGAGAAGGAACGAGGGGGAAGGGAAGAGAGGGCTGACCGGAACCTTCTAAAACAGAGACCCTTGCCTAGAGGCCTTGGGCATTCACTTTCGAACACCCCCTCTCTGCAAAGAGACCTTTGCTACTGCCCTTCCTTTCTGATCTTCTACTCTAATCAACTGGCCTGCTGCTCATTTTGTGTCTCCCTCTTCATTCTTCGAAGTGGCGAGACAACAAACCCCGGGTACTGAGGTACTAAATAATCCCGCACCGATTTGGCCCAAGTGATGTGCTCCCTGAGCCCTGAGCTGGAAGAGGCCTCCTGTGTCTCTGCAGGAAAATGGGTGAATGTGGCCCATTCACACCAAACAAGGGATGCTAAGCGGCCAGGAGAACACACAAGCCCTGGCCACCCCCAGCAGCGGGGGGGAGTGGCTGAGGCAGCCAGAGAAGGCACATGTCACAATCCACCTGAATGAAGCAAAGCAGCCAAAACTCGGTGCCTCAGCCGAGAGATGCCCACCTGGGAGTTAAACCATGAAGCCACAAAAGTCGGGCCACCAGTCCTCCCCCAGAGAGACGTTGCTGTCGGGGGAACAGTATGTGGTCGCCGGGCTGCTGGGCACCCCCCCCTTGTGGACTTGGGTGGTGAGGGAAGGTGTCTGTACCATAGTGAATCTGTGGACCCCCCCCCCACACACACACCCTTACATATGTATACGGACACTTCGTATGTCCTCCATACGTAGAAGCCACAATTTTAAAATGGAAAAACAGGAACAGACTGTTCGGCAAGGTGACGAGTTATTTTCAAAAGAGGGCCAGAGCCCCCTCTCTGTTCCTCAAACATCCGGGCCCATCGTCATAGGTGGGTTCCTCTGGCCACACCCAGTGGCCCCTGCGCCCTCACCGGTAGCAAGTAAGGTGAAAAGTAGGTGTCTCCCAGTCACGTGTGTTCTAGTTGCCTGAACCCTCATTCTAGAAGGGCCATGGACTCCTGCCTGGCAATTCCAAGTGGCATCGGCACACGCCAACACAGGCCACACTGCCCCCCACTGTGGCAGGTGATGGATGACCAGAAGGGCCAACAGAAGCGTGTGATGCTTTCTCACCCCGGGGGATACAGCAAGGAGCCGATGAGGCCTCCATTAGCTGGAAGACACTCCAAAGCCGTCCTCCGGGGGCCTGGAGCCACAGGAGGTGCCATCCTTAGGAGCAGCTATAGAAGGTTCTTGTTTTGTTTTTGTTTTCCACTTCCTCAGAGCTGTGGCAGAAAAGCAAGCAAGCAGAGCCTGTGTGTGCACGCCCATGAGCACACGTGCATGTGCACATCTCACTCTTAATGTCCACCTTGACCTCGCCCTGCGGGAAGCCAGCCAAACTGTCCTGTGAGTGGCCCTGGAGAGACCCACGTGGTAAGGTCCTGATGCCCCGGCCACCAACCGTGTGTTGGTAGCTTACAGGTACATTTCCCAGCCCCCCGGCTGATGCAGCTCCAACCGACACCTTGCTGGCGATCTCAGAGACAGTGAGTCAGAACCACCCAGCTACCCTGCTCCAGGGCTCCTGACCCACGCTCACCAAGACAAGAAAAGGTCACCTCTGTAAACCGCTAAGTGTTGGGGTTGTTTGTTACACAGCAGTAGAAAATGCTCTTCAACGCCTCTCCCTCACATCACCCCACGGGGTAGCCTTCACTCCGCCCCATTTGAAGTGATCTTACTTGTTTACTGTATCTATTCCTCAGGAAGGGGGTGCTCCAAGGAGATAAGGGGTTTGTTAGGTTCACTGTGGCGTCTCCGGTGCTAAGACAATGTAGAGGCTGCTGGTTAGTGGCTGAGTTACAGTGACGCGTCAATGCCAGGAGCCCATCATTCTGGGATGTCCCGTGTCTGAGAAGCCAGGACATGCCAGGGAAACAAGAACAGACCCTTAGTCAGAGCTTCCTGGTCCCAGCCCCAGCACTGCCACTTCCTGCTGCCCAGTGGCCTCAGAATGTCACTCAACCTCTATGAGCCTCAGTTTCCTCATCTGTGGATCGAGGATGATAACGACCCCCACGAGTGCTATAAGGAGACAAGGCTCGAGTGTGACACACAGCAGCTGATTGATAAAGCCGCTTCTCTCGCCACCTGCCTGAGGTGTCACTTGAGAACGCGGGCTCCCGGCTGCTGGGCGGCCGCTCATGGGCAGACCTGCAGCGCAGGAGGGAAGGAGGGAGGGGTGATTCTGTAGTAGATGATGTGTCTCCAAGTGCCAGAGCCCACCGTGGGGCCTGGCATCCAGTGGGCTGCAGGGGGTGGGGGGATGTTTGTTACGTGAGCCCGTTAACAGAGCTGGCTGCCACCTCACACGCTAAGAGCGGCACACAGCGGTCCCTATTTAAACCGAGGATGGTCATGCTCATGTTTGAACCTCAAGGTATAGCGGCACAGTCTTAGGGCAGAAGGAGTAATAAATGCTGTGGGGAGAAGGAGCCGAGAGCAGCTGGGCAGAACTCTGGCAAGGGCGACACTTACACATGCACGCTTGGCCGTGGTGTCAGCATGGGTGAGGTGGCAGGTGGCTGGGAGCATACTGGAGCCCTCTGGTTCCCTGCCGAAGGGGGTGAGAACCAGGAATAGGGCGCCTTTCCAAACTGGCACGAACAGATGCAAGGTCACAAACGCAGCCTCACACCTGTTCAACCAACACCCGGAGCCAGCATGAGGCTTTACATGTGTGCACGCGTAGGCCATGGACGCGTTAGTTTGAGTGGCCCCAGACATGCCTGGAGACAAGGATTGTGGCACAAGTTGTTTATTTGGGAGGTGAAGGCGAGGGGGGAAGGGAAGTGAGAAAAGGAAGGGAAGGCAGCAAATCAAGGCTATCAAGCCACCCACCATGCAGGAGCCCACTACTGTGGAAAACAGGAACCGGGCCACTAGGAAGCCGTGTGCAGAGCTCTCCCAGCCAAGAGGCAAGGCAGCTGGCGTACTGGCTGAAGTGCCCCGGGAACACCGTCTCCACACTTCGGCCTACCGCCCAAGTGGCCAAGGGGTCTCCAGTAGCAAGGAGGTGCTGGCAGTTACAAGTCAGGCCAGTGTGTACTGAGGAGGCTAGGGCAAGGGACGCTGGTGGCCAGTGCTGTCTGGACTAAGAGAAAGCATCCCATTGTCCTTATGACAACACAATGGATGATTAAGCCTTCATGTGCCTTTCAGAAAGTCAAGGGTGTAAGGAACCATTCTGGTCACTCTTGTTTTGATTCTATGGTGGACCTTGCAGACTGAGTCATTAAACAAGGGTGCCGACCCCCTCCTTCCATGCCCTGTGGTAGTTGGTCTCTGGAAAAAACTGAAATCTACATTTCCCAGACACCCTTGCAGCTATGTTTCTGTGGGTGGTCTCACCTGCTCTAGATAGATGCCTGCCCAAGGTATAGAAGGTGGAAGTGAGCAACACAGAGCGGTGGACAGATGGGGCGCCCCGGCTGGCAGGGAACAGAAAGGTCTGGTTCTCCCACAGCAGCTGGCTCTAGTGTTTGGGCCTGAGCATCACAGACAGTGGTGTTTCCGTGGCAACAGTCTCAGGCAGGGTTAGCTGATTGTCCAGGCTATGCTGTCCCTGGCCATGGCACATCAAAGTTTATTCCCCTGGTAGTTCTGGAATCTCAATCCGAACACCCAGGAATAAATTCCACTCTGCTCAAACCAGAAAGAGTGGATTCTGGTGTCTGCGACTAATCACTGCGACTGGATACAAATTCAGATTCTGAAATCACCTCTATTGTGTTTTCTCGTGTGGAAGAAATACAGAAAAGCTTAAGAAAAACAAGTATAAATCATCTGCAATCCCACCACCTGGAGGTAATGACTATAACAGTTTTGCAGGTTTATCTCCAGGCTTTTTTTTTTTTTTAAATCTTTTTATACAGTCAAAAGACAGTTTGTACTGTTCTATGTCAGCTTTGCTCACTTAATGTGGATTAGAAACGTGCCCCAGTGACCCTGTTCCTGAGGCTTTTAGCAACCTGGACCGAATCAGAGTCCCCTCCATCGACTTTTTTCTTTAACCTCTCTACTGAGGTGTAACTGACCTACACAAAGGTGTACGTATTTAATGTATACAACCTGATGACGTATGAGATAAGTAACATCTGTAAAACCATCATGACTGTCTACACCATAAACACATCCATCACCTCCAAAAGTTTCTTCCACCCTCTTTATTTATTTATCTTTTTTTTCTTGGGGCGCCTGGGTGGCTCAGTCAGTTAAGCATCCAACTTCAGCTCAGGTCATGATCTCATGTCCCATGAGTTCAAGCCCCACGTCAGGCTCTGTGCTGACAGCTCAGAGCCTGGAGCCTGCTTTGGTTTCTGTGTCTTCCTCTCTCTGCCCCTCCCCAGCTTACACTCTGTGTGTCTGTGTCTCTCTCTCTCTCTCAAAAAATAAACATTAAAACAATTTTTTTTTAAACTGTTATTTTTTTCTGATATGAATACTTAACCTAAAAATCTACCCTCTATGCAAAGTTTTACATATATAAAAGGGCAACATTAATGATAGGCACTGTGCCATGTAAATCTCTAGGACTTACTCATCTTGTCCAACTGAAACTCTGTGCCCTTTGACCATCACCTCCCCATTTCCCCCTTTCTCCAGCCCCTGGAAACCACCATTCTACTCTCTTTTATATCTGACTATTTTCGCTCCCCCATCTAAGTGGTATTATGTAGTGTTTGTCCTTCTGTATCTGACTTATCTCACTTAGCATAATGTCCTTCAGGTTCGTCCGTGTTGTTGCAAATGGCAGGATTTCCTTCTTTTTACAGGCTTACTAATATCCCATTGAGACTATATACCACATTTTCTTTGTTCATCATGAGTCGATACGCATTTAGGTTGCTTCCATGTCTTGGCTACTGTGAACAATGCTTCAGTGAACATGGGGGTGCAGGTATCTCCTTGAGATTATTTTGATTCCTTTGGGTATGTACCAAGAGGTGGCGCTGCTGAATCATATGGTCACTCTATTTCTAATATTTTATCTGGCTTTCCTGTCAGGGTAATGTTGGCTTCATAAAATGAGTTCAAAAGTATCGTGCTTCTTCCTGTAGGTTTTGGAAGCATTTGAGGATTGCTATTAATTCTTTGAATGGTAGACTTCACCTGTGAAGACACCTGGTCTCACTTTCCCTTGTTGGGAGGTGTTTGGTTACTGATTCAATATTCTTATTTATTGTTAGTGTGTTCAAATTTTCTCTTTCTTCCAAATTCTGCCTTGGTAGGTTGTATGTTTCTAGGGATTTGTCCTATTCTTACAGGTTGTCCAATTTATTGGCATAAAATTGTTCATAGTCGTTTCTTTTCTTTTTTATTTCTGTGGCATCTGTTGTGATGTCTTCTCTTTCATTTACAATTTTCTTTATGTCCTCTCTTTTTTGTTTTAGTCTTGCTAAGGGTTTGTCAATTTTGTTTCTCTTTTCAAAGCACCAAACTTAGTTTCATCTATTTTTTTCTACTATTTTTCTATTTTCTATGTGATTTATTTCTGCTCTGATCTTCATTATTTCTTTCCTTCTGCTAAATCTGGGCTGTGCCTGTTCTTTTTCTAGAACCTTGAGGTATAAAGCTAGATTATTTATTTGAGATTTTTCTTTTTTATGGAGGTGTTTCTCAGGACCTGTTAATATTGTTTTTGCAAAGTTTTGGTATACTGTATTTTCATTTTCATGTGTCTTGAAATATTTTCTAATTTCCTTTTTAGTTTTTTCTTTCCAATGACTGTTCAAGGATATGTTGTTTAATTTCCATATATCTGTGAATTTTCCCATTTTCTTCTGTCACTGATTTCTAGCTTCATTCCACTGTGGACAGAAAAGATACCTGGGATGATTTTCATCTTGTTAAATTTGTTAAGACTTGTTTTGTGATCTGTTATGTGTTTTATCTATGAGAATGTTCTGTGTGTGCTTGAGAAGAGTGTGTATTCCGCAACTGTTGGGTGCTCTATATGTCTTTTAGGTACATCTTGTTTATAGAGTTGTTCAAATCTGCAATTTCCTTATTGATTTTCCATTTGGATTTTCTGTCCACTATTGAAAGTTGGGCATTGAAGTCTTCTACTACTGAAGTCTCCTTCAGATCTGTCAATGTTTGCTTTATATGTTTAGGAACTCTGATGTTCAGTGCATACATATTTATAATTGTTATATCTTCCTGTTGAACTAAACCTGTTATCATTACATAATGATCTTCTCTATCTCTTATAGTTCTTGACTTAAAGTCTATTTTATCTCATATAAGTATAACCACCCCTACTCTCTTTTGGTCACCATTTGCAAGGAGTATCTTTTATCTAGCCCTTCATTTTCAGCCCTTGTGTGTCTTTGAAGCTAAAGTCTCAATATGTACTCAATATGTAGTTGGAGCCTGTTGTTTTATCCATTCAGTCTTTCTATGGCTTTTGATGGGTGGGTTTAAACTATTTACACTTAGTTATTGATAGGTAAGGATTTACTATTGGCATTTATTCATCATTTTCTGTTTCTTTTGTAGTTATTTTATTCCCCTCTTACTCTTTTGCTGTCTTCCCTTATGATGTGATGATTTTTTTGATATTATATGCTTTGATTACTTTCTTTTTTGTGTGTATCTTCTTTAAATACTTCCTTTGTGGTTACATGAGGCTTACACACAACATCTTATAGTTTTAACAGTCCATTTTAAGCTGATAACAACTTGATTTCCATCACATACAAAAACTCTACACTTTTACTCCCCCCACACACATTTTATGTTATTGATGTCACAATTTGCATATTTTATATTGTGCATCCTTAACAAATTTTATAGTTTTAGTTATCCTTAATACTTTTGTTTTTTAACTTTTATACTTGGGTTAAGAGTGATTTATGTATAATCATTACAGTATTGCACTGTTCTTTATTTGTCTTTATATTCACCCTTACCAGTAAGACTTATACTTTCATATACGTTTGTGTTGCTGTTTAGTGTCCTTTCATTTCAACTTGACAACTCCCCTCCCTTGGTCTAGTGAGGGGTGCCTGGGTGGCTCCGTAGGTTTAGCATCCAACTTTGGCTCAGGTCATAATCTCGTAGTTTGGGAGTTCAAGCCCTGCATCAGGCTCTGTGCTGACAGCTCGGAGCCTGGAGCCTGCTTCAGATTCTGTGTTTCCATCTCTCTCTGCTCCTCCACTTCCACACTCTGTCTCTGTCTCTGTCTCTGTCTCTGTCTCTCTCTCTCTCTCTCTCTCAAAAACAAATAAACATTAAAAAAAAAGGCCTAGTGATAACAAACTCCCTTGATTTTTGTTTGCCTGGGAAAGTTTTGATCTCTCCTTCATTTTTATTTTTTTTAAGTTTATTTATTTATTTTGATGCCGGGTAGGGGGGCAAAGAGAGAGGGAGAGAGAGAATCCCAAGCAGGCTCCGCTTTGTCAGTGCAGACCCAAATGTGGGGCTAAAACTCACAAATTATGAGATCATGACCTGAGCCAAAACCAAGAGTCAGATGCTTAACCAACTAAGCCACCCAGGTACTCCTCTGCTTCATTTTTAAAGGGGAATTTTGCCAGGTAGAGTATTCTTGGTTGGTAGATTTTTTTCCTTCAGCGTTTTGAATATATCATTCCACTCTCTGCTAGCCTTCAAGGTTTCTGCTAACAATTCTGCTGATAATCCTAATGGTGTTCTGTTGTATATGATGAGTTGCTTTTCTCTTGCTGTTTCCAAACTTTTCGACTTTTGACAATTTTCATGTGCTTCACTGTAGACCTTCTTAGATTCAACCTATTTTGTATCTTTTGGGCTTCATGAATCTGGATGTCCATCTCTCTTCCTAGATTTGGGGAGTTTTCAGCCATTACTTCTTTAAATAAGCTTTCTGCCACCTTCTCTTCTCTTCTTCTTCTGGAGCACCCATTATTTTATATTGGTTTTCTTGATGGTGCCCCATAAATCCTGTAGGCTTTCTTAGCTCTTTCTTATTCCTCTTTCTTTTTGCTCCTCTGAGTAGACAGTTTCAAATATCCTCTCCTCAAGTTCACTGATTCTTGCTTCTACTTGATCAAGTCTGCTACTGTACTGACTTTTTCAATTCAGGCATTGTGTGCTTTAGCTCCAGAATTTGTTTTGGTTCTTTTTTATGGTTTCTCTTTGTTGAACTTCTCATTTTGATCATAGATTGTTTTTCTACCTTTTGTTGTCTATCTGTGCTCTCTCATAGTTCAATGAGATTTTTAAAATGACAATTTATAATTCTTTGTAAGGCAATTCATAGATCTCCATTTCTTTGGGGTCAGTTAATGAAGTCTTGTTTTGTTCCTTTGGTGATGTTATGTTTCCCTGATTCTTCATGATCTTTATAGCCTGTGGTGGTGTCTGCACATATAAAGAAGTAGCCACCTCTTCCAGTATTTTTGGACAGGATTTGGGAAGAAAAGACCTTCATCAGACAGCCTGCCTAAAGATTCTGGAGATCTCTCAAACCTTTTCTATGGACCACTCCACTTCCACTACATTCTGGGGAGGTAATCTTAGGATTGTGTGCCTTCTCTAAATCCCACAGAGCCATGCCAGGTGCTGAGAGTTACCCATTGCTTTCCCCTAGGGCATTGCCCTAATATGCCAGGGCACTGGGTGCAGGTTCCACTTCCTCCCCTCCCCTCTGTAAAGCATGCCTTAGGATTTTGTGCCCTCTCCCTACCCTACACAGCCATGTTGAGTGCCAAGAGTTAACCACCCCCTTTCCATAGGGTAATGCATCAATATGCCAGGACAATGGGTAAAAGTTCCACTTCTCTCCATCCCTCCTGAGGAAACAGTTTCAGAGTTATGCACCTTCTCCCAATCCTGCAGAATCAAGGCTATTGCCGAGATCCTTCCTAGATGTGGAGATCTGCATGCCATGTGTGGGGATGTGTGGAGCCCCATCTGTGGGGGGTTGTGGTTTGGGGATATACATGCTAGTTGCTATAAGCGTCTGCCCTTTACTTTGTTCTCAGCTGCTCTCCGATGATCCAAGCCATACCAATTTCCTCAGTGCTCTAATGTGCCAAGGTAAGCAGGGCTTTTGGGAATTGCCCCCAAAGGTCAGGAAGCTGGACCCTCTCTTGTTCTTTCTCCTGAGGGAGAAGTCATGGACTATGGGGATCTCTCTTGGCTCGGAGTTTTGTTGGTCGGGGGTAGGGATGATGCATGCAAAGTGCAACTGCTCCTTTTACCCTTTTCAGTTTGACTGATGCTGGATTTTGTGGTCCACTGGGGTGCTGATACCTTCAACTGAACTCCAGAGCTCTCAAAAAGGTATTTTGTATGTAGGTGATTGGCAAGTCAGTGTTTCTGTGGGGGGAGATACGCTAGGACCTTCTATTCTGCCTTCTTACTGATATCATTTTCCTTCTCCATCCACTGTTATAACACTTTAAGAACAAAAGACATACTCTACCCACAGCCTACAAGGCCGGAGGAGTCTGGGGACTGCTCGTTTCTCCAGCTTCCTCAGCATCCAGCTTCCTCCTGGCTCACCGTGCTCCAGCCACACATCTCCCAAACAGCTAATCTCCCCACCTCCAACATGCTGGTAATTCCCATTCCTTCTGCCTGGATGATCTTTTCCTACCTGTTTGTTTCGCTGGATCCCTCTCATCTTTTGGATTTCACTTTAAATGACAGCTCCTAGGACAAGCTTTCCCTATTTGCCACATCTGAACAGTCCTTCCCAACCCACCCAGGATTCTCTACCACATAACCCCATTCTTTCTTTGTTGTGCTGGTCACAGTCTGAAATTGTCTCATTTGTCCACTTGCTTACTGTCTGTCTTGCCCAGTAGAATGTCAGCTCCACGAGGCCAGGCACTGTGTCTATCCGGTTTATCACTATATTCCCTGCTTATTCCCCCCCAAATTGTTTTTTAAAGCAACATTTCAAATGGTAACACAGCAGTCAATGTTCAATGTGTCATACTTGACTTTGCCCTTTCCTATTTGTGAATACATAGTAGTTTCTGAGTATAAATAATACTGCAATTGACATCTTTGTGCATAATATTCTTTGTCCCTGCCTCTTGTGACTTTGCTAAGCAACAGTCTCAGAAGTAGAAATAGCAGCTCCATCAAAAAGCATGAATATTTTTAAGGCTCCTTCATACACACGACCACACTGTCTTCCAGAAAGTCTGAATTAAAGACCTAACATAGGTCCCACCACCCCTGAATGTGAGGGCTAAGAGACGAGAGATGAGTCTTTAGCAGTGCACATAAATCAACTGGGCACCTGATTAAAATTCAAATTCTGATGGAGGAGGTCTGGAGTGGGGCTCAAGATGCTATGTTTTTGGGGCGCCTGGGTGGCTCAGTCGGTTAGTGTCCAGCCCTCGATTTTGGCTCAGGTCATAATCTCCCAATTATGAGATCAAGCCCTGTGTCAGGCTCCATGTTTAAGATTTTTCTCTCTCCCTCTCCCTCTGCCCTTCTCCCGCTCACACTCAATCTCTCTCAAAAAAAAAAAAAAGATGCCTTATTTCTAACAAACTCCGAGGAGAATCCCTCCAGAGGTTCTCATCCTCATGCTGTTTGCCATCAGTGTCCAGGTTCCCTACTGATACAGCCTCTGGGCACCTGTGCCATATCCATCCCCAAGCCCCCAAGGCCAGCAGCCCCAGCAGGAAAGCCTGTGCTTGTTTCCAATTCTTCTTGTCTCCATTTGGTTCTTAAGTCCAGGCTCCATGACACCTGGTGTTACGTGCAGTTCTTAGGGGTTTTGAGTTGGGTTTTCCACCAGTTGTGGGGTGCACTTATCCCTTAAGATCCTAGGATGCTCCACTGTCCCGGATGGGACCATAGACATCTGTGACTATGTTTCCTGCCTGCCCTTTACTTCCTCATCTTATACCAATAATACATCTTTTTTCCTTTGAAGACCTTGCCCCATCAGTTTTTCCTAGTCTATATAATTTGGGGGATGTTAACTCTCTACAGAATCAAAAGGTGGGCACATAACCTAGATCTGGCCAATCAGTGGATTTCATGCCTTTTGTTTTAGTAACAGATCCAAGGCTGGACATGTGACCTGGGCCCAGCAAACCCATGCCAGGACTTGCCACAGAACTTTTGTGAACGAGAACCTCTCTTCCCTTGGGGAGCTGTTGGGGCTACCATCCGCAACAAACTGATTAGACAGTGAGGCCAACATGGAAAGCAGAGGGCGAAGGTAACTCCTGATGACACAACGTGAGTTGCTGGGTAAAACCGGACCCGATGCTGTTTTGACTTGGATGGGAGTGGACTACAGGGAGCTGGGACCAAAGCCAGCAAAGCAACACACGAGCTTGAGCACTGATGTTCGTGCATGTCAGTGTGTTCAGCATAAACTATGGAGGGAAGAGGACTCCAGAAAGAGAACCCCTAAGAGCGTGCATGCACACATCACGCTCACAGTTCAGGCCACAATAGTGCGGGTCATGGCAGGGGGCTGGGAGGACCTACAGTCAACAGAGGAAGGTCTGCTCTAGCTGAATAGGAGGCTTTACCACATTGTTGGCATCTCTGTATGATACGCAATTAGCTTTGAAACAAGAATAAAAATAAGGCATCAGTCAGCTATAAAGTAGCTTAATGGGTGCATGAATCAAAACAGCATTTAAATATGGTACAGCAGCCTATTTGGAGTCTTCAAAAAGCCTCGTGCTGTTGATCTCTCCCCAAGGAGGAAATCCTTGGTGTTGCTGCCCTCTCTTTCTTATGCATGAACAGGGCCTTCTAATGCATCATCTCCTGGGATCCACGGAGGGACAGGTGGCTGGGTCAAGGTCACTCAGGCTACTGAGGCACAGCAGACCTGCGGACAAAGGTCTTCCTACTACAACCCCGGGTTTGACGCATCACCAGAGGCAGGTTTCCTCAGGAGCCACGGAGGCTGAAGCCGCAGGGCCCTCACTTGTGTGACCCTTTCTTAGATCTGACACGTAATTCTGGGTTCTTTTTCTTAAAAAGTGCCACCCAAAAATATATAAGTTCTACGCTCTAGGCCCACAAGGCATGGATCAGCCCCAATCCCCAGCCACACCCGAGGCTGTTTTCCCACTCCTTTCTCCCCATCTTTCAAGAACCCCAAACCCACAGGGCGTTGTCACAGACTTGAAATAGCTACTCAAAGCCTCTGCTGCCAGAACGTCTCTGCTCGTCCTTATCTGCAGTTTCCTCCCCATTACTGATGATTTAGACACTTGTTATGTAAATGACATCTACAGAGACCCATTCTGTGAAATGCTTACAGGACTCTTTTAACGTCTTCATCATTTTAAAAATAAAACCAAACCCTCCTGCTTCTCCCTGGGCCAGTTGCTGGGAGTCCACAACCCCCATCCCTTGGGCCATCTCAGGGACCTCTTTCCCATGCTTTCTAACCTGTCAGGGCTGGACGAGGGCTGATGTCAGTCACACTTGCTTGGCCCAGACTCGGTTTCTGCCCAGACGTCCCCTCCCTGCCCCTCAAGCCTTCTGAGACTTTCAAGGGCATCCCAGTCTTAAGACTGAAGGGACACACCTGCTCTCCCCACCCCTGTGCTCAGGGGCCCCCAGAGCTGGCAGCGCTAGACCAGAGAGAGGGGGCTGTCCAGGGGTAAAGGCGGGGGGTAGGGGGGGTCTGGCACCCTGCCCAGAACCACCTTAGGGCTTCTCACCTTCCTCCCTAGAATGTGATTCTCAGCACCCCACACTCCCAGTACAAAAGGGGACCCCCGCTTCTCCTGAAGTTACATGACTGATGTTCATGGTATCATGCTGCAGAACTGCTTGAAAAGTAATAGTTCCAATGATAATAATTATTGCTTTTTATTTTATTTTATATTATTATTATTACTCTTATTATGACAACTAACATTCACTCAGCTTGTACCACAAACCAGGCCCCATTCCAATCATTATACGCGTACTGACTCATTTAAACCTCGTGATGTCCCAGGAGACAGGCGGTGCCTTGACTTCATTTAACTTTTCCGCTCTCTGGGGCTTCTTTGTTTTAATTGCAAAAGGAACACATGCTCGTTGGAGCGAACCAAATCGTCCAGAGCTGTGTAAGAGCACGTCCACAGTGTCCCCCGTGCCCCCACTCTCTCCCTTCCGTCCCTGTCTACTGCACTCCCCTGGCCTAACCAAGGAGAGCGGTTTCAGGTACCCCATCTGTGCATATGCCAATGTGTGCCAGCGCATATTGGGAGGCTCTCTTAGAATCATCCTCCCCATGCTATGGAGGAGGGAAGTGCAGCTCAGAGAGGTTGAGTGACTCCCCCAAGGTCACATAGCAGGCGAGTGGAGGAGCTGACACTTGACTCCCGAATTTAATGGCAAAGTCTGTGACCCTATCCACTGGCCCGCATTGCCTCCAAAAGTCTTATCGGCTTCGAACAAAATGGGTGGTAATGATCATAATGATAGAAAATAGCAGTGCACATTGATTACGGAGCACAGTACCATTTGGGGTACGTTATACACACTCATCTAGACTTTACCAAAGGCTACTACTCTCACAGCCTCTCTCCCATTTCACAGAGAAGGGAACTGAGGTATCATGAGGGGAAGCCACTGTCCCAGGTCATGCAGCTATAAGCAGTGACAGAGCAGGATACAGACTCCAGGTCCTCAACTATAAAGTCAGCCCAGGAAGGATGTTGGGGTAGGAAAGGGCAGGGTTTGGTAGGATGGCCACTGTCCGCATCTCGAACTCAGAGGGACGGATGAGAGTGCCTCACGCTGACCACCTCAGGGCCTTTGCACAGGTGGTTCCTCCATGACTGTTACCCCTTGCTTGGCCTAAATAATGCTTGTTACCCTTCCGGCTCCCAGCTTACTTAGCAATGAGGCCCTGGGGCCCCTGGGTAAATCCCGGTGCTTGCCCCTGTAGCCCTGGTGCCCAGCAGACGTGGGGCAAACGTGTTCAGGGGGCAGTGCTCCATGAATAATGTGTTCCCATAGGAGGAAGGCTGCGCCAGGCTGAGGGGATACCGTTCGTGAAGCAACGGGGTGAAGGGATGCTGGTGGCTAAACAGGCCTGGTTCCTAGGGAAGCACAGGAAGGGTGGGGATATGGCAGAGCAAGCCTGGACCGTGGGAGGCACTGCGGAGGGTGGAAAGTGGCAGGGCAGGAGGCAGGGCCACCAGGAGGAACACCAGCAGAAGGCAAGAGGGAACCAGGAAGGACTATGGGCATCTGTTGGAGTTCAGAGCCAGACTTCAGAGTTCCTAATAATAGCAGACACCTGAAAAGCAGAAGCCAACACCTCAATGGGCAGTGCTACTCACTATGGCTCGGGGAAACTGAGGTAGGAGCATTGCTTCATGTCTGCTGGGGGCTCCTTGGCTAGGCCTGGTTCTCACTCCGCAAGGACCCCGCAGGCAGCACAGGTGCTGGGTGTGGACACACAGACCTGACTCTGGACAGGAGTCCTAGAGCCCACCCGCCCCTCCCTGCTGTGTGCCACTAAGGCAAATCCTACTCACTCTGGGCCTCGAGCTACCCACCTGCAAAATGGAGATATGAGAAACCATGGAAGGAATGAGCAAAGGTGTTTTGGGAATACGACAGCTATAAACAAAAAATAAACAGCTCTCTGTTCCTGGGTTTCCCACAAGGCAAGTGGTAAAATGTTTCTGAACGAAGAAGCAGGTGAATGCATGAATGGCCGCCCTGTTCCCTCCCCTCACATCATGGCGAGTGGTTTAATGAGTCCAGTTGGCATCTACTGCCCTTTTTAAGAATCTCCAAAGGGGCGCCTCAGTGGCACAGTCGGTTAAGCGTCCGACTCTTGATCTCGGCTCAGGTCATGATCTCACAGCTCGTGAGTTCAAGCCCCGCATCGGGCTCTGTGGCTGATGGTGCAGAGTCTGCTTGGGATTCTGTCTCTCCCTCTCTCAGCCCCTCCCCTGCTTGTGCTCTGTCTCTCAAAATAAATAAACTTAAAACAATTTTTTTTTAAAAAACTTTAAAAATCTCCAAGGAGTTTCCCTCTCCCCGTGAGAGGAGAGGGCACCCTGAGCACTGTGAATCGGGACGCCACCAGCAGAGAAGGGCTGTTCCATTTTCCACCGCCACCAGGCCGTGGCATAGGGGCCACAGACAGACGAGTGGTGCCCAGAAGCCACTGTGGAGGCAGCCGGCACTCGGGCCAGCAGTAAGGAGCCCAGAAGTTTCCTTCTGTAAATGGCCAACTGTAAAAGGTACCTGTGGGCAAGAACAATCCATGCGGCCTGGGTCAGGCGGAAGGCAGAGAGCTGGAACCTTAGAAACGGTCCAGTCGAAGCCGCCTGCCCGCTTTAAATGCTTCTGTGGTCTCCTGGGTGAGAATTAGAAACTCTTTTGGACAAGATGATTTTTCAGAAAGGAGGATGGATTTAGAATGAGAATGACATATCCAAATAGGCTCTATCAGACCTTGAGCAAGTGCTATATTTTCAACGGTGCTGATTTAATTCTCTCATACCAGGCCTCCGGGGCATCCAGGGGCTTCTCCACCCGAAACCCCCTGCTGGGTGGTCATCAAGTAAAGCACCAGGGACAGGTTCTTGTCAATGAGGTTCTGGGGGCTCTGTTTCCCTAACACATTTTCTCAGCCACCAAAATGAGCCCAGCCCAAACTATCTCACCTGGCCGAGCAATGAGACTGGTCAGGTCTCAGATGGTGATGCTGGGAGGGAGCGGGAGACCAGAGTGTGCCCAGTGGAGAGCCCCAGCCAGTGAGGAGTGCCCAGGGGCGCTGTCCCGGGGCAGGGGAGCAGGTAGAGTCAGGGCCCCCAAGGGCAGCAACGTCAGCACCAGGGGAAACAGAAATTGTGGCTCACAAAAACTGTCAAAACACCTACAGGGATCTCAAGATGGAATGGTTGTGCCTGAAAAACAGAGCTCCCTGTCCCTGGAAGGGACGCAAGAGTCAGTGTGGGTGCACAGGGCGTGCAGAACAGATGAGGGGTCTCGGTCCCCAGGAGGTGCCAGGATGCTAAGATCTGGCTGTTCCTGTTAAACAAAGGGCAGGAGCTCCTCCTCGCTGGCTAGGGCCGGTCGAAGGAGCACAGACTGTGGTCCGTGGGGAAAATAAGCCCACGTCACACATGTTTCCGCTTATAGGTGCATCATTTCACAGAAGACATTCCAACAAAGCTCAGCAGAGAGCCACCTGCTCAGGGTTCCGCGTGTGGGAGGCTCCTGAAGGGGGCAACGGTGGGGTCGAGCATCCCAGGCCGAAGGATCAGGGAGGGGTTTCTGAGAAGAGACCCGAGGGCAACCAGCTACTGGAGAGAGCCCAAAACATGTCTTCACCCCTCCAGAACCCAGGGTGGGATATGCAGGCCCCAGCCCGGATGTCTGTAGGCCGGGACATTGTCTACATTCACTCACGCACAGGCCATCGGCGGGTAGGACACAACCCTGCTATCCAAATTACATTTGCGGGGGGCGGGAAACTGACACTTTCTTCTTCCCTCCTTCCTTGGCTGGGTCCTCCAAGGCCAGCAAAGGTCTCAGCCTCCAGCCTGCCAAGGTGGGTCGGGGAGGGCGACAGCTGGGGAGCGATTGCAACCAGGGCCTCGCACAGGAGGCCTGTCTTCCCCAAACCGTTGTTGAGTGAAGGAGAGGGGTGAGAACAGCAATGGTGTGACTTAGAGCACTGAAAAAGAACGGGCAATAGGGAGCTACAGCAGGATCTGGAGCAGAGGAGTAACAGGACAAAAATGGGGTTCCAGAGAAAGCACGTGAGCCATCTGGTAGTGGTGTACAAAGCAGACACGATGGGGATGAATATAACGACCAGCAGGATGACAAGCCCTCCCGGAGGGCAGGTAAGGGGACTGGCACGTTCTGAGGAATATGTCTCTATCACGGCATTCTGTCCTCACACACTAACTCTGCAGGGCGGGGACTGCCACTGTCCCCTTTGCACAGAGGTACAGTGGCCTGCCAGGGTCACCGCAGGTACGCAGTGGCACTGGCTCCATGCTCCATGGTCGGCTCTGGGGCCAGTGGACAGGCAGGACAGTGTGCTCTGTGTCTCTGGGGAATTCCTCAGCAAGCCGGGCCTCAGTCTGCCCATCTGAGACCTGGGAGTGAGTGATAAATGCCCCTCTCTCAGGTTCTCTCTGACCCCAAAGACTCTCTGTGATCTTCCCACTGCACGGCAGGCAGAGACCGCCCTTGGAGGAAGCCTCGCATGCATTTTCAGGAAGAAGGGCAAAAAACCCAAACAACAACAACAACAAAAACCCCACTCTCCAATGGTTTTCTTGAAAGGCTAGTTTTAACCCAATGGCTGGCATTTTGATTTTTTCCCCTAAGAAGAGTCTGGAAGGAATTATCTAGTGTTAACAAAATTGGGGAACCTTCCCAGGACTTTAGGATTCGACTTCTGTAACCGCTCTGGCTAGGTCAGTCACCTTGAAACAAAATCCAATACTCTCTTTGACGGGGTACCTTGTCGGGAATTTTTAATGTGCCTTAGCCACGCTGTGTATGAGGAAGAGGGGCAGACACCTTGGCTCAGGGTCCCCTCCCACTGGCATGGCTGAGCTGCTGACACTCACTTAAGAGACCCGGCCCCTGGACAGAGGCAGGCCCCAGGGTGCCTCCGATCCTCCCGGCCTACGGGCACCTGTAGCCCCTCCTCCCCGCCCTGGTGCCACACGGGCCCCCACGTCAGTCCCTGTGTGTCAGGCCCTGGGGACCGGACCCAGAGCAGCCTGGCCCAGCTGCCCAGGAGGGGCCTCCTGCTGGCAGAGGAGGGAAACGCTCCTGGAATGAGGGGGCTTGCAGGTCGTCCTGTGGGCTGGAGCCAGCCCTTGAGGCACTCCTGAGGTCTCTGAGGACAATCTCAGAAGTCTTATGCTGTCAGCAGCAGACGCCTCGCCCCTGCGCAACGCCAGGAAGGTCCTGCCTCCTATTTCAACAAGAGGGTTTCAACCTCCAGAGAGAATCAACGTGGGCTGAAAACAAACCATACACGGTCAGCCCCAAGCTCTCCCCCGGCGGGGACCGGCATATCCAACTGGCCCCGGCATGTCCCCGTGGATGTCTGACGGACATGGCAAACACTCGGCCGCGGCTGGACCCGCAGCCTCCCTCTAGGCTTTCCCATCTCAGCCGGGGCCCATCCACCTCTCCAGGGGCTCAGGCTAAACACCTGGGCCAGTCTGTGTCCCTCCTCGTCTCGCGCACCCTCATCTCATCCACCGCCAGGCCTGGGGGCTCCACCCTTAGAATTGCCCAGAATGTGCTCCTTCGCCACCTCTCCGCCCAGGGCTCCGGGCCAAACCACCGCCAATCCTCCCTGTCAAGGTTGCGGCCCCCTGCTCTGCCCTCACCGTGGAGTCTGTTCCCCGCATGCTGCCAGACGGACCCTGCTCAGACCACATCGGGCTATATCCCTCGTCTCCACTCCTGCCATGGCCACCCCTGAGGTGAAGCCAGGACCTCCCCGGCCTTAATGATGGGGCCGACCTCATTTCCTGCCCGCTGGCCACCCACCCACTCCAGCTGGCTGGCCTCCCCATCTGCCCTTATTCTTGTCCTTCCTCCTAGGATGCTCTTCCCAATGACCACACAGTTCCCTCACGTCTGTCTTTCAAGTCTTTGCTCAAATTTCCCCTTCTCAGTGAGGCATTCCCTGACCTCCCCCTCTCACTACACGGACCTCTGGGTGGTCTCAGTCTGCCTGCATGCGACACATTCTCCCCAACCACCTGCGAGGCCCCAAGAGCTGGCCAGAATCCTGGCTCTGCCACTTACCAGCTGTGTGACTTTGGGCAAGGTACTTAACCTCTCTGTGCTTCCATTTCCTCATTTGGAAAATGTACCCTCTCTCTGGGTTATTACAGAAATTAAAGTGAGTTAATATGTATCAACTGTCTGGAATACAGCAGATGTCCAATTAGCTATTATTAGAATCGTTACCGCGTGCTATGGGCCAAGGGGTTTGATCGCTAGGCTCTAGTCCACCTCTGCCCTCACTCTCCATGTGACCTTGTGCAAGTCCCTTCCTCTAGCTGCCAAACATGGAGATTAGCCAATAAGCGGTCTGAGACCCTGGGGTGGTTTTAAGACACGCCCACAAAATGTTTGATACTCCCTTGTTCAAAAGGCAGCTCTGAATCTGGCCTCCACATAGGCTGGACTCAGTGACTTTTTTCGAATGAATAGAATGTGGCAGAAAAGTGATGGCGGGTGGTTCCCAGTGTGACAGACGTTGCTGTCCCTCCTTGCTCACTCGGGGAAAGCCAGACGCCCTGTGAGGACCCTTAGGCAGCCTCTGGAGAGGCCAGCATGGGGAGGACCGAGGCCTGCCCATACCACATGGGTGACCCAGCTTAGAGGTGGGTCCTCCAGCCCTAGGCGAGCATTCAGATGATGCAGCCTCAGCCATCGACTGAACTGTGGTCCAGGTGAACTCTCACCCGAGCCACCCCAGACACTGGGAACGTAGTAAATATTAAGGTTCTAAGCCTCTTGGTTTAGGTAATTTGCAATGGAGCAATAGACAAAATACAGCCCCTTCCCCTCTGACACTCCAGATCCCTACGGGAGCCCCTTTCTTGCACCCACCTCCAGCCCCAGCCTGAGCCCCAGCCCCCTCCACTCAATGCCATTTCATGAGATCAACTAGGGTAGCTGAAAACCTTTAACGGGCTCTCTGATCAGCCTGCAAAGCAGCAAGGAAAGAAATATGCTAAATACAGCTTTCAAGTTCTCATTCCTGAAGCAAGCCCCAAACAAGCACCAGGCCCCAGGATGGGGCCCGCGGGGCAGGGTGCACCTCCCAGAGGAGCTGCGTGGGACCCTCTGATGTCCTGGAGTGCCAGGAAGCAAGGGGAGAACTACGTCAAAGCAAAGCAGACAGACCCAAACACCCAGAGCCATCTCCCTGCCTGAAACAGTGAAAGTATATACATTTATTTTTAAATGCATCATTGAGTTATCTCAAAATTAAGGACATAGTTGGAACAAAACCAAATCAACTGATGAATAGATAAAGAAAATATGGTCCATCCACACAATGGAATATTATTTGGCCATAAAAAGGAAAGAAGTGCTGATATGCTACGGTGGGGACGAACCTTGCAAGCATTGTGCTAAGGAAAGAAGCCAGACACAAAGGACCACATATTGTAGGATTCCATTTAAACTGCACACTCAGCAGGGCGCCCGGGTGGCTCAGTCAGTTAAGCATCTGACTTTGGCTCAGGTCATGATCTCACGGCCTATGGGTTCGAGCCCCGCGTCGGGCTCTGTGCTGACAGCTCAGAGCCTGGAACCTCCTTTGGATTCTGTGTCTCCCTCTCTCTCTGCCCCTCCCCCACTCATGCTCTGTCTCTCTCCATCTCTCAAAAAATGAATAAGCATGAAAAACATTTTTTTTTAATTGCACACTCAGAACAGGCAAATCTACAGACACAAAATGTAGATTAGGGGTTGCCAGGATCTGGGGAAAGGTGGAATGGAGAGTGAATGCTAATTAATGGGTATGGAGTTTCTTTTGGGGGTGATGAAAACATTCTGGAATTAGGTAGTGGGGGATGGCTGCACAACTCTGCAAATACATGGAAAACCATGAAATTGTACACTTTTTTTTCAGTTTACTTATTTTGAGAGAGAGCACAAGCGTGAGCAGAGGAGGGGCAGAGAGAGAGGGAGAGAGAGAATCCCAAGCAGGCTCCGTGCTGTCAGCACAGAGCCCCCCCCGTGGGGATCGATCCTACAAACTGTGAGATCATGACCTGAGCCGAGGTCAAGAGTCGGATGCTTAACTGACTGAGCCACCCAGGAGACCCTAAATTGTACACTTTAAATGGATGAATTTTATGGTTTGTGAATCATATCTCAATAATGTTGTCAAAAGCAACAGGATTGAAAGTATGGCCCCCACCAAGGAGGGCGCTGGAATAGGAGGGCTCGCTCAGCTGAGACCCTGAGTGCTATACCTGCAGGGGTGCAAAGCAAGCCAGCAGCGAGGAAGCTGGCTTTTCTGTCTTTAGCTTGGTGCTGATCAGAGGGAAAAACAGAAGTCCCCCCAAGAATTCATAATGGCAGAGATGAGATAGGCCGGGAACTGTGCAGAGCAGGGCCAGGAATAACACCAGAAGTGGGGCCCTTCCTCCCTGAACCTGAGGGCTCGGGACATAAACAGCTTCGTCTCCTCTGAGGACATTAACCCTGAAATGCCAGAAGCAAGCCAGGCGGTTAGGACTGCAGAATACACCCACGCGGGCCCCTCACCCCCACATACTCCCGCCCCACCTCAGGAAGCTGTTGGGTCTCTATTCTGAGTCTATTCCTGTGGCCCCTGGGTGAGGTGACAGAGGCATCTTGCCGACAACCTTTGAACAGAGAAAGATGCCAAACCAGGTGGCGTCCGCCCTGCGTGTGCCATGCGAGTCCCCTGCTGGCCCTGCTGCTGGTCGAGCAGCTGTCGGTGTGCACGGCCAACCACACTGCCGGTCATGTTGTTGGTCACTCTGCAGTCCTCACGACCAACCACACAACTGGCCATGCTGTTGGCCACCGGGCCTCCCATCCGGAGAAGGCAGGGGCCTCATCCTGCACAGCCGCTCCTGAACAAACCTGGCCAGCTGATGCCAGAAGGGACAGACACAACCCTTACCACGTGACAAGTGGCAGCCTGTGTTCTCTGAGGGCTGGGGCTTGGGGGAGGAAACCACCACCACTTGGATGGCGGGGCATCCCCTGGCCGCACCGAAATGTCTGTATGGTCACACACACTCTACGTGGGTCATGAGGCCCTGGGAGCAGACATCGGATGCCAGAGATCTGAGATTCCCCAGGCTCCCTGACTCCTGGTCAGTCTCTCTTTCTCTCTCTCTCTCTCTCTCTCTCTCTCTCTCTCTCTCTCCCTCTGACGAATGCATGCATTCATTCATTTCTTCCTATCAACAAATATCCGAGTGCCTACCATGTGCCAGATGCTGGTGCCAGACAGCTCACCTGGTCTCTGCCCTTGGGGAATTTGCATCCTGGGCATCAAAGTCAACATGCAGACAGATACACAAATGGTCCTTTCAGATGCTGGTAAGTACTATGAAGTGAAGCAGGGTGGTGCAGTAGAGAGGATTCTGAGGATTTGGGTTGAGCCCTAAAAGATGATTTTCAGAAGTTGGCACTTACAGAAAAATCTAATGGAGATAAGTAGTTATCCACATGGGTGCCAGGGGGATAGACCTTTGAGGCAGAGGTCTGGGCTTTCTGATGTGGAGCACAGAAGATCCATAATCCCAGGGTGAGAACAAATGGTCAGCAAACACACGAGGAGATGTCCCACCCACTCCCCCCCCCCCCCCGCTCCAGCCATCAGAGTCACTTACATTAAGACATCATGAGATGCTGTTTGGGACCCATTAGACTGGGAAAATAAGGCATCTGACCATACAGGGGCTCTTATCTGGTTGGCAGGGGCTCTTATCACCACTGGTGGCTGGGTTTAAGTTGAAAAATCTCCCGTCTTATGACTAATTCCACTCCCAGGAACATGCTCGATGTGAATGTATGCTCAAGTGCACCAGGAGGGGTACACGAAAATGCTGACAGAGATGCCATTCAAAACAGCTTTGAGATGGAAACAACTCAGTGCCTATCAGGAGGAAAATCGATAAACCACGGCAACGTATTCTGCAGCAGTGAAAGTAAACTGATGATAGCTACGTGCAATAACCTGGATGTAGCTCCGTTACTTCATCATGGCCAAGGAAAGAAATTTCTGGAAAATGACAGAGTAAAGCATCTTTACAAAAACAAAGTTAAGAAAAGACAAACCAGAACTTCTGGCTTCTACTTACAATGTAGAGTGCTAGAAAGAGCTCTCACTCTAAAAAGACAATGATGGAAAGCGAGGGGATATCTGAATCCACAACTTCTCCTCAACTCATCAGAGAGCCCAGGGAGTAGGAACTCAGTAAGCTCAAAATCCAAGACAAGGTAGGCACCTCCAAAAACAGAGAGGACGTGAGTTCTGATTTACCTAAAGTGTTGGGAAACATATTAGCTGAAAAACTTCCACAGTGAATAACGTTCACCACACCACAGAGCCAAGAAGCTCAGAAAGCAACTGGCAGATAAATACAAAACAAAAACAAAAACACCTTGGCACATCGTATTCCAACTTCCAGAAGATAAACAAAGACATAGAACACACACTAACGGCCGTCAGAGTTAAAAACACACTGCAATAAATACAGAGGACCAACGATAAGAAAGAGTCACAGCAGGTTTCTCATCAGAAAATCATGCAATCCAGGAGAAGCCAAGATGGCAGAACAGCATGGAAGGTTTTTTTTGCATCTCAGGTACTTGAAATACAGCCAGATCAACACTAAACCATCCTGCACATTTAGAAAACTGATTTGAGGATTAACACAACAATCTGCACAACTTGAACCACAGAACTCAGCAGGTACATGACACAGAGAGGTGAAACGGGGGAGAGAAAAGCCGCGGAGGGCAGGGAGCTGTTTTTGCTTGCGGAGAGAGGATGGAGATGGGGAGAGGGGGAGAATACAGGAAAAGCACCCCCCCCAAAAGCAGCTGGAGAGAAAGTGGAAAAGTGGAAACAGCCACAGGGACTGACTAAAAAGGGAGAAAGGAAAAAGGAGAGGGTTTAAATTCCATTAAGACTCTATAAACAGGGGGAGTGCAGAGTCTGAAACTCTGCAGCTCAATACCTGGCGGTGCTCTGGTGGGAAGGGCAAATCCCCAGGAGCAGAGTAAAGTCCGGAGGGTCTTCGAACCACAGGGGAGAGGCGGTTCCCCTGCTGGGAGGACATCTGGTAGAGGCAGTGTGGCACCCCCACAGGCAAAGATGTCAGCAGACCCTGGAGAATAACCACATTCGTCGGTGCTGGAACAAGGTTGTCAAGGGTGACGCCTGGTGCCAGATGTGTGTTGTGATTTTCCATAATCTCTGAAAAGCTGCTGCTACCCGATCGCGTGAACTTTTTCTGGGGCGGCTGGCACCCAGCTGCAGTCTCTGGGCATCAGTAACAGCACAGTCCTGCAAATGTTCCTGGGTGCAGCAGACACCTGGCCATTGCTCGGTGAGACCATCCTGCAGAAGGTCTCAGAGGGTCAAAGTGGCAGTCCCTCAGAAGTGAGGGGTTGGGAAGCACAGCCACATCTGAAATAAAACTCAGGACAGAGGGGCCACCTGGCAACCTGACAGCTTGGACAAGGACGGTGTAAAAGCAGGGAGTGAATGGAAGCCGGAGACAAAGGACGGGTGTGTGACTGCTGGTCAGGGAGAGCAGAATTTGGATAACAGAGACTGGGTAGCCGAGGACGCCATTTTCACCCCTCCAGAGCGCCACACCAATCCACCCCAGTAACTAATCAGCGCCATCTAGTGAGGAATGGAGCCATTACACTAAGCCCCGGCCAACTGGACCAACCTTGCCCTTCAGGAACACCACAAGTCTCTCGGCCTGCTTAGTTTATGGACTATAAAGTGATTCAGAGTTTGACTTCTAGAGAAAAACAATGTAATTTCAACCGTATTTCAGGCTGTTTGCTGGTCCATCTATTCAATTTTATTTTTTTTCTTTTTCATTTATTTTCTTTTTCTTGAATACAGAAAGAGAAAAAAATTATTTTTATTTTCAATTTTTATGGAACATATTTTTCTTTAAATTGTCCTACTTTTACTTTTTTGGTAAATTGTTCATGTTCTATTTTACTTCCATCATTTAATTTCATTCTATTTCAATGTATTCATTTTTTAAAATTTTCAACGTTTTCCTTTTTTTTTCTTTTCTTTTGTTTTTTCCCCCTTTTTTCTTTAATCTCTCAAGCTCCTTTCAACACCCAGACCAAAATACACCTAGCATATAGCATCATTTATTTCACTTTTGTGTGTGTGTGTGTTGTTTTTAATTTTTAATTTAAAATTTTTTTACCTGATTAATTCCTCTTCTTCCTTGAAAATGACAAAATGAAGGAATTCACCCCAAAAGAAAGAGCAGGAAGAAACAACAGCCAGGGACTTAACCAACACAGACCCAAACAAGATGTCTGAACCAGAATTTAGAATGACGATAATAAGAATACTACCTGGAGTAGAAAATAGATTAGAACCCCTTTCTTCACAGATAACAGAAGTTAAATCTAGTCAGGATGAATTTAAAATGCTATAATTGAGCTGCAATCTCAAATGGATGCTATGGCGGCAAGGATGGATGATATGGAGGAAAAACTTATGGAGAATAATGAAGCAGAAAAAAAGAGGGAGACTAAGGCAAAAGAGCACAATTTAAGAATTAGAGAAATAAATGACTCATTAAAAAGGAACAACAGGGGCACCTGGGTGGCGCAGTCGGTTAAGCATTCGACTTCAGCCAGGTCACGATCTCGCGGTCCGTGAGTTCGAGCCCCGCGTCAGGCTCTGGGCTGATGGCTCAGAGCCTGGAGCCTGTTTCCGATTCTGTGTCTCCCTCTCTCTCTGCCCCTCCCCCGTTCATGCTCTGTCTCTCTCTGTCCCAAAAATAAATAAAAAATAAAAAAACGTTGAAAAATAAAAAGGAACAACATCAGAATCATAGGGGTCTCAGAAGATGAAGAGAGAAAAGACGGTAGAAGGGTTAAGTGAGCAAATCATAGCAGAAAAGTTCTCTAACCTGGGGAAAACACAGACATCAAAATCCAGGAAGCACAGAGGATCCAATTAGATTAAACAAAAACCAACCATCAACAAAGCATCTCATAGTCAAATACACAAAATAGTCAGGCAACGAAAGAATCATGAAAACAGCAAGGGGAAAAAAGTCCTTACCCTACAAGAAAAGACAGATCAGGTTTGCAACAGACCTATCCACAGAAACCTGGCAGGCCAGAAAGGAGTGGCAGAATATATTCAATGTGCTGAATTGGAAAAATATGCAGCCAAGAATTCTTTATCCAGCAAGGCTGTCATTCAAAATAGAAGCAGAGATTAAAAGTTTCTCGGACAAACAAAAATTAAAGGAGTTTGTGAACACTAAACAAGCCCTACAACAAATTTTAAGGGGGGGGTTGCTCTCTGAAGGGAGAAAAGATGGAAAAAAACAAGACCAAAAGCAACAAAGACTAGAAAGGAACAGAGAACACCACCAGAAATTCCAACTCTACAAGAAACATAATGGCAATAAATTCATATCTTTCAGTACTCACTCTAAATGTCAATGGACTAAATGCTCCAATAAAAAGACATAGGGTAACAGAATGGATAATAAAAAAAGATCCATCTATATGCTGTTTACAGGAGACCCACTTTATACCTAAAGACACCTTCAGATTGAAAGTAAGGGGATGGAGAACCATCTATCATGCTAATGGCTAACAAAAGAAACCTGGATACCCATATTTGTATCAGACCATCTAGACTTTAAAATAAAGACTGTAACAAGAGATGAAGAAGGGCATTATATCATAATTAAGGGGTCTATCCACCAAGAAGACCCAACAATTGTAAACATTTATGCTCCAAATGTAGGAACCCAAATATATAAGTCAATTAATCACAAACATAAAGAAACTCATTGATAATAATACCATCATAGTAGGGGACTTCAACACCCCACGTACAACAATGGACAGATCATCTAAACAGAAAATCAAGAAGTTAACAATGGCTTTCAACGACACACTGGATCAGATGGACTTCACAGATACATTCAGAAAATTAAATCCTAAAGCAACACGGGGTGCCTGGGTGGCTCAGTCAGTTACGCATCCGACTTCAGCTCAGGTCATGATCTTGCAGTCTGTGAGTTCAAGCCCCACGTCGGGCTATGTGCTGACAGCTCAAGCCTGGAGTCTGCTTCAGATTCTGTGTCTCCCTCTCTCTCTAATCCTCCCCCATTCATGCTCTGTCTCTCTCTGTCTCAAAAATAAATAAACATTAAAAATAATTTAAATCCTAAAGCAATGGAATATACATTCTTCTCCAGTGCGCATAGAATGTGGTCCAGAATAGATCACATACTGGGACACAAATCAGTCCTCAAGAAACAAAAAGATCGAGATCATAACATGGATAGTTTCAGACCACAATGCTGGGAAACTCAAAATCAACCACAAGAAAAAATGTGGAAAGATAACAAATACTTGGAGACGAAAGAACATCCTACTAAAGAATGAATGGGCCAACCAAGAAGCTGAAGAGGAAATTTAAAAGTACATGGAAGGCAATGAAAATGATAACACCACAGCCCAAAACCTCTGGACACAGCAAAGGTGGTCATAAGAGGGAAGGACATAGCAATCCAGGCCTTCTGACAGAAGGAGGAAAGGTCTCAGATACACAACCTAACCTTACACCTTAAAGAGCTGGAAAAAGGACAGCAAAGAAAACCCAACACCAGCAGAAGACAGGAAATAATAAAGATTAGAGCAGAAATCAATGCTATTGAAACCAAAAAACAAAACAAAACAAACAAACAAACAAAAAACCAAAACCAGTAGAACAGATCAATGAAACCAGAAGCTGGTTCTTTGAAAGCATTAACACAATTGATAAACCACTAGCCAGTTTGACCAAAAAGAAAAAGGAAAGGACCCAAATAAATAAAATCAGGAATGAAACAGGAGAGATCACAACCAACACAGCAGAAATAAAAACAATAAGAGATTATTATGAACAATTATATGCCAATAAAATGGGCACTCTCGAAGAAACAGACAAATTCCCAGAAACATATAAATACCAAATCTGAAACAGGAAGAAATAGAAAATTTGAACAGACCCATAACCAGTAAAGAAATCTAATTAGTAATCAAAAATCTCCCCCAAAACAAGAGTCCAGGGCCAGATGGCTTTCCAGGGGAATTCTACCAAACATTTAAGGAAGAGTTAGCACCTATTCTCTTGAAGCTGTTCAAAAAAATAGGAGTGGAAGGAAAACTTCCAAACTCTTTCTAGGAAGCCAGCATTACCTGGATTCCAAAACCAGACAGAGACCCCACTAAAAAGGAGAACTATAGACCAATTTCCCTGCTGAACATGGATGCAAAAATCCTCAACAAGGTTTTAGCCAACAGGACCCAACAATACATTAAAAAAATTATTTGCCACGACCAAGTGGGATTTATACCTGGGATGCAGGGCTGGTTCAATATCTGCAAACAATAGATAGGATTCATCACATCAATAAAAGAAAGGGCAAGAACCACATGATCCTCTCAATAGATGCAGAGAAAGCATTTCACAGCATCCTTTCTTGATAAAAACCCTCAAGAAAGTAGGGATAGAAGGATCACCTCTTGACATCATAAAAGCCATATATAAAAGACCCAATGCTAATATCATCCTCAATGGGGAAACACTGAGAGCTTTCCCCCTAAGGTCAAGAACACGGCAGGGATGTCCACTCTCGCCATTGTTATTCAACATAGTATTGGAAGTCTTAGCCTCAGCAATCAGACCACACAAAGAAATAAAAGGTATCCAAATCAGCCAGGAGGGGGTCAAACTTTCACTCTTTGCAGATGACATGATACTCTATATGGAAAACCCAAAAGATTCCACCAAAAAACTTCTAGAACTGACCCATGAGTTCAGCAAAGTCACAGGATATAAAATGAATGCACAGAAATCAGTTGCATTCCTATACACCAACAATGAAGCAACAGAAAGAGAAATCAAGGAATCGATCCCATTTTACAACTGTACCAAAAACCATAAAATACCTAGGAATAAAGCTAACCAAAGAGGTGAAAAATCTATACACTGAAAACTATAGGAAGTTTATGAAAAAATTTGAAGAAGACACAAAGAAATGGAAAAATATTCCATGGTCCTGGATAGGAAGAACAAATATTGTTAAAATGTCAATACTATCCAAATCAATCTACATAGTCAATGCGAATCCCTATCAAAATAACAACAGCATACTTCCTAGAGCTAGAACAAACAATTCTAAAATTTGTATGGAACCACAAAAGACCCCGAAGAGCCAAAGCAA
The DNA here is from genome assembly GCF_016509475.1 of Prionailurus bengalensis. Taxonomy (NCBI): domain Eukaryota; kingdom Metazoa; phylum Chordata; class Mammalia; order Carnivora; family Felidae; genus Prionailurus; species Prionailurus bengalensis. Next base: position 56,284,067 of record NC_057348.1, on the reverse strand, counting down.
TCTTGAAAAAGAAAACCAAAGCAGGAGGCATCACAATCCCGGATTTCAAACTGTATTACAAAGCTGTAATCATCAAGACAGTATGGAACTGGCACAAAAACAGACACTCAGATCAATGTAACACAATAGAGAACCCAGAAATGGACCCACAAATGTATGGCCAACTAATCTTTGACAAAGCAGGAAAGAATATCCAATGGAATAAAGATGGTCCCTTCAGCAAGTGGTGCTGGGAAAACTGGACAGCAACATGCAGAAAAATGAACCTGGACCACTTTCTTACAGCATAAACAAAACTAAACTCAAAATAGATGAAAGACCTAAACATAAGACAGGAAGCCATCAAAATCCTAGAGGAGCAAGCAGGCAAAATCTCTTTGATCTTGGCCACAGCAACTTCTTACTCAGCACATCTCCAGAGGCAAGGAAACAAAAAGCAAAAATGAACTACTGGGACCTCATCAAAAGGAAAAGCTTCTGCACAGTGAAGGAAACAATCAGCAAGACTTAAAGGCAACCAACAGAATGGGAGAAGATATTTGCTAATGACATATCAGATAAAGGGTTAGTATCTAAAACCTATAAAGAACTTATCCAACTCAACACCCAAAAATCAAACAATCCAGTGAAGAAATGGGCAAAAGACATGAATAGACAGTTCTCCAAAGAAGACATCTAGATGGCCAACTGACACATGAAAAAATGCTCAACATCCCTCATCATCAGGGAAATACAAATCAAAACCACAATGAGAGAACACCTCACATCTGTGAGAATGGCTAACGTTAACAACTCAGGCAACAACAGATGTTGGCGAGGATGCGGAGAAAGAGGATCTCTTTTGCATTGTTGGTGCGAATGCAAGCTGGTGCAGCCACTCTGGAAAACATTATGGAGGTTCCTCAAAAAACTAAAAATAGAACTACCCTACAACCCAGCAACTGCACTACTAGGCATTTATCCGTGGGATACAGGTGTGCTGTTTCGAAGGGACACATGCACCCCCCTGTTTATAGCAGCACTATCAACAATAGTCAACGTATGGAAAGAGCCCAAATGTCCGTCGACAGATGAATGGATAAAGAAGATGTGGTATATAAATACAATGGAGTATCACTCAGCAATCAAAAAGAATGAAATCTTGCCATTGGCAACTACATGGATGGAACTGGAGAGTATTATGCTAAGTGAAATTAGTCAGAGAAGGAGAAATTCCTATGACTTCACTCATATGAGGACTTTCAGATACAAAACAGACGAACATAAGGGAAGGGAAGCCAAAATAATACAAAAACAGGGAGGGGGAGAAAACATAAGAGACTCTTATATATGGGGAACAAACAGAGGGTTACTGGAGGGGTTGTGGGAGGGGGGATGAGCTAAATGGGTAAGGGGCATTAAGGAATCTACTCCTGAAATCATTGTTGCACTATATGCTAAGTAACTTGGATGTAAATTAAAAAAAATAAATTAAGTAAAATGGCAGAAAATAAAAATAAAATTTCAAAACTGAAAAAATAAATAAATAAAAAGCAGAAAAAAAGAGAAAGAAAATCATGCCATCCAGATGGACAGTGGAGTGACAAAACTGGGAACCCAGGATCTATATTCCACGAAAATATCATTACACATACACATACACAGTAACTAAAGGGACAATTCTCCAAGAAGACATGACAGTGCCCAATGGGTGCTCACCTACCTAAGCTTCAAAGCATAGTAAGCCAAAACTCACAGGACTGAAAGGAGAAATAGGTAAATCCACAATCGTTAAATGTCAATAATCCTTTCAGTAATTGATAGAGCAAGCGGGGGGGGGGGGGGATCAGTAATGGTGTAGAAATACCTGGAAACTATCAACTAACTTGACCTATTGATATTTACAGAACACTCTGCCCAACAGCACCAGAATATCCACCCACCACTCCCTCCCCACATCCATTGCACAAACCCATACTGGGCATCTATCATGGGTGAGGGACTATACTAAGCAGAGATGCATCAAGCCCCTCAGGGAGCTTACAGTCCAGCCAGGTAGACAGACCTGTAGACAGATCACCCCTCCTGCATCACGGGTGGTGGCATGAGACAGATGGAAGCAAATGGAACAGCACGACCACAGAGGGGGGAGGGGCATGAGGCCCATATACCCAGCACCTAGCCCCAGCAAAAGCCCTCAGTAAATGCCTGATGAATGAATTTGTTTTATTGATCTTGAATGTGTCTTGAATAATGATTTTAATATGAAGCATATTATGAAACATATTTTTAAATTATGAATATATTTTATTTCATGACACGTTTATTGTCCATCTCTCCCCAGAGTGTGGCTTTCATGAGAACAGGGACTGCTTCTGTCCTGTTCACTGCTGTGTCTCAGAACCTAGAGTGATGGCTGGCACACAGCAGGTGCTCAATAAGTATTTAAATGCTAAAGGAATACACTCCTTTATAAATATTTATGTATTCCTCAGTAAACATTTATATAAATGGGTGATCAATGAACAGGTGAATCAATGGATAGATGACTGCACGGACATAAAGGCTAAGTGGGAAGGTGAATACTAAGTGGAGAGATAGAGGGATGGTAGATAGATAGAAGTACATGTAGATCAATCACCAACCAAGAGCATATTCTGAGCCGTAAAACAAACCTTAACAAATCTAAAAGAATTAGAAGTTAAACAGTCACTTCCAGATCACCTAGGGGTCAAAGAGGAAGAAATCACAAAGGCAACCCAAATATACTCTGAATTAAATGAAAATGAAAACACAACATATCACAATTTGTGAGACAGAGCTAAAGCAGTGCCTAGAAGGAAATTTATCACATTAAATTCTTATGTGAGAAAATAAGAAAAGGTCTCAAATCAAGCACATTAAATGCAAAGCAAGCAGAAGGAAGAATAAAAAGCAGAAATCGATGGAATCAAGAATGGAAAACTTCATTTTGTGATGTGTAGAATTGCTGAATCACTGTATTGTATGTCTGAAACTAATACAGTATTATATATCAACTATTCTTTAATTTTTTTTTAAATGGAAAAACAAGAGACAAAAGCAGTGAATCCAAGTTGGAAAAAAACAATGAAATTGAGAAACCTGTAGACCAGGCATCAGCAAACCTTTTCTATAAAGGGCAGATAGTATATATTTTAGGCTTTTCTGGCCACATATAGTCCCTATCACATGTTCTGTCTATGTTTTCTCTTCTCTTCTCTTCTCTTCTCTTCTCTTCTCTTCTCTTCCTTTCCTTTCCTTTCCTTTCCTTTCCTTTCCTTTCCTTTCCTTTCCTTTCCTTCTTTTTTCTTTCTTTCTTTTTTTTTCCTTAACTTTAACAATGGGTCATGGGCTATATTTAGCCTGCAGGCTGTAGTTTGCTAATCCCTGCTCCAGACACACTGATCAAGAGGAAAAAAAAAAGGAGAAAACACAGAACTTACAACTAAGAAACACTAGGGACAACCCTACACTACTTAGATAACATGATGAATTCCTTAAAATACATGAACTGTCCAAATTCACCCAGGAAGAAATAGATAGCATGAATAGTCCTATATCCCAATTCCATCAAACACGTAGAGGAGAAATAACACCAATTCTACACAAAATCTTCTAGAACATAAAGGGAGCAATCACTTCCCACCCCATTTTATGAGGCTCACATTTGCCCTGATACCCAAACCAAACAAAGGCATGACCATAAGGAAAACTACAGACCAGTATCCCTCATGAACACAAGACACAAAAACCCTTAACACAATACTAGTGAATAAAATTCAGCAAGAAGGCTGGTTCAGCATTTGAAAATTGATCAATAGAATTCACCATGTTTACAAACTAAAGGAAAAATAAGGATTATATCTATAGATGCAGAAACAAATCTTGACAAAATTCAATATTTGTATACGACAAAAACTATCAGCTAGGAACAGGATACTTCCTCAGCTTGAAAAAGGGCATCTGCAAAAATCTACAGGTCACATCCTCACATTCCAACCCCCGCCCCCACCTCATCTGAACAAGCACTTCCTCAGCCCTGGACCTTTCAGGAGAACTTACCTCCTAGAATGTTCCATCCCAGCTGTTTAATGGGCTGGCATCCTCTCATCCTTCAGGTCTCAACTCAGAGAAGCCTTTGTGACCCTTGCCCTCCCTTGTCAAACCCTGTCATACCCCACTTTACCTAATTCTCTTGTTTCTTTGTGTACTTGTTTATTCTGTGTCTTCTGCCTTGAATGTCAGCTCCAGGAGGACAAGAGCCCTTATGCTTACTCACCACAGGGCCCAGCACTGTGCCACTTCAGCAAATGTTTGATTATGGATGTACAACATATAATCACAGCTACAACTGCAGCTTGATTTCTTCAACTAACAGGGAGATGATTACATATTGGGAGACAGCCCATTTCATGGGTCGACACATCCAAAAATAAAGACTGTTGCTGGGAGGAATCTCAAATGGGGTAAGTGAGGCTCAGAGAGGAAAGGAAGTTATCTAAGGTCACAGGACACCAGAGATGACATTAGACCCACATATTGCTTCCACTGTATCCTAATTGCTAGAAAGTACTTCTGGCCCCCCAGGAGACCCATCCTCTGGGGAACAGGCATCTTCAGGATGCTGGCTTAGATGCCAACTTCCTGGCCCACTTTTCTGCACAAATTTCTCTTTGTTCCTTTCCAGGACAGAAGTGCTGCAGGGCACCTGCCCCAAGGTGAGCCCAGTCCCATTGGGAACACCCTTCAGAAGAAATAATGGGCATTGGCCTTTGACATCATAACTCACTCTGGTGTGTAAACTTCTTTACCCAGTTTGACACATTCAGCGGGATTTAAAAGAGGTGCTCAGCAAATCTTGTTAGCACTAATAGGAGAGGGTTTATTGCTCTGTTCTCCTCATCCTGAGTGGCACAGAGGGGAATAATCATAGTTTCTCTGGAAGGTTCCCCCCACCTCCTGCATCAACCAGGCATGTGGTCTTAAGCAGCCACCTGGAGCCCATCTCAGGCCAGGAAGCAGGGCTGCAGGTGTAAACTCTTTCTGGAGAGGAAGCTCACACCTCAATACAACTTCTGGTCACTAGAATCTGTTTGGAGAATATGAGTATTCTTACATAAGAACATCACAATTTTGTCCTTACATGTAACTTCAAGAAGGAGCTGCTTTCTTAAAATGTGAATCATTATATCAAAGGATCAAGTTCCCCCTCCCTTTTTTACTCTCTCCTGGGGGAAAGGAAGCTCACGTTAATAGAGGACTCACTTTGCCCCAGTCTCCTGGTCCCCTGGCCAGGAGCTTACAGACATGTAATCTAACCTGCTCCAGCCAGTGACCCTGATGGGTAGGACTGGGAGAAACTGAGGCTCAGAGGGGGCTTAAGTGCTTTCCTCAGGCTCCAGCATGAGGCAGTGACAAGGCCCAACTTTGACCTGAGTCTGCCGGACACGAAGTGTTCATGTAACTCAAACCACAGAAGTCGGCTCCACTGCCCAGCTTTAACACATCCTTTTCTTCTTAGAGCCGAGCACAGCAGGAGGCACATAGCAGGTGCTCATATATAGGGCGGACATCTGACTAAGAAGCCGCCAGTGTGGTGTAAGTAAGCCAGGACAGGAAGAGAGACAGACACACAGACACAATGTGCTGATAAATCTGTCTTGAGACCTGGATCAAGCCATAAGTGAAACCAGACCTTGTCCTGGAATTCTCAGTTCCATGAACTGGTACATTAAGCTACTCTCCTCCCCAGCTTTTTTTGTTTAAGTCTGTTTTAGTTGGCCTTTCACTTGCAACAGAGTTCTTACATCCACCTGTGTATAGCTGGCCCATTTTTTTTTCTTTTTTTTAAAGTTTATTTTATTTATTTATTTATTTATTTTTGAGAGAGAGATAGAGAGCAAGTGGGATGAGACAGAGAGGGAGACAGATAATCCCAAGCAGGCTCCATGCTGTCAGTGCTGAGCTTGACAGGGGCTCAAACTCACAAAGTGTGAGATCATGACCTGAGCTGAAACCAAGAGTTGGACACTTAACCAACTGAGCCACCCACGCATCCCTCACCTATGTGTCTTCTTTCTGGACTCTGGTTCCAATTGAGAACATAATCCCTTCATCCTCCTGCATCATGTTCTTTCTCCCTGAACCTTCCTACTGTCTTCCCACCCCTGCCCCCTGGGGAGTCCCTTCCTGGTTTCTAATGCTACCGTTGGCTGTTCCTGGCACAGGGCCTTGAATGCACAAAGCACATTCTTTGCCCAGGGCCTTTGCCAGACTTCCATGTGTCCTGCTTTCTTTCTTCACATCAGATTTGATCAAATATCATCTCATCAAGAAATCCACTCCTAGCCAGTGGGTCCTAGAGAACCTCTCAATGCCCATAACTCTTACGCCCACCTCTGGCTTGTTTTCCTTCATTACACTTAGCACTACCTGAAATTACGTCCTGTTTACTTGTAGATTACCTGCCACCCACTGAAATGGCAGTGCCATGATGAGGAGGCCAGGCCCATCTCGACCCCATTGGGCCCAGCACTGTGCCTGCCTCTAAATGGAAGCTCTAAAAATATCCTAAAACTTGAGTTTGGAAAAGATCTTTTCTTAGACCATGAATTGTGATCAAGGAAGGAACAGTGACAGAATTTGTATAAATACGATCATTACCAGAAATGAAAAGTCTGACAAAAATGGTGTTTACAACTGCTTAAAATACCCCACACCTGGAAAGAAGTCATTTGGGGGTGGGAAAAGCTGGAAAATTGGGCTCTTTTACATTTTAAAGACTTGCCTACTTTCCTTACTTGAAAAAAAGAATCCCTAGTTTGGGTTGGAGGGTCCGGCACCCTGAGAGGACCCACTTGTCAGCCTGGCTGAAATGTCTCAGGCATTTCCATGCAGAGTGAGTGTCTGCAGAATGGCCTGCCAGTTCCCTGATGATCCAAGGATGTGGCAGAGGTGACCTAAAAAGCCACCATGGTTGGGGCGTCTGGGTGGCTCAGTCGGTTGGGCGGCTGACTACAGCTCAGGTCATGATCTCGCGGTCTGTGAGTTCGAGCCCCACATCGGGCTCTGTGCTGAGAGAGCTCTCTGCTTCTGATTCTGTGTCTCCCTCTCTCTGCCCCTTCCCTGCTTGCTCTCTCTCTGTCCCTCTCTCTCTCTCTCTCAAAAATAATAAACATTAAAAAAAAATTTTTTTTAAGCCACCGTGGTTGATCCCAGCAAGGAAGTGCTGGCCCCACCACTCCGCACATGGTCGAATGGTGTTTCCTTATCTATGGCACAGCGACCTGGGCACCCAGGAAGGACTTGAACCCTTTGACAGGCCCAAACTCCACTGAGGATTTAAGTTTTAGCTGGAATCCAGCCTTTCCTATAACACACCCCCTGCCCCAAACCCCAAAGGAGACATCTAACAGCCAAGAATAGAATCCAAATACCCCGAAGTCATCTGATAAGGGGTAAGCACATTCAGATACTATAAAAATCTTTTATACCAAGATGCTCTGGACTTGCTGTCCCTTAAGTCTAAATATATAGGTTGGAAGAGTTTGGTTGGGAACTGGAGTAGGTGGACAAGTTTCTTCATCCATCCTTCTTTCCTTCCTTCCTTCCTTCCTTCCTTCCCTCTTTCCTTCCTTCCTTCTTTCCATCCTTCCTTCCTTCCTTCCCTCTTTCCTTCCTTCCTTCTTTCTTTCCTTCCTTCCTTCCTTCCCTCTTTCCTTCCTTCCTTCCTTCCTTCCTTCCTTCCTTCCTTCCTTCCTTCCTTCCTTCTGTCCATCTGTCCTCCTACCCACTATCCCTATATCCACCTATCCATCTACCCCATGCACTAATTTATCCATAACTTCCACCCTTTACCCACCCATCCACCTACCCATCTATCCATCCATCCACCATCATTTATACTCTCACCCATCCATCCATCCATCCATCCATCCGTCCATCCACTGATCCACCCACCCATTTAACCATCACACAAACCCATACTGGGCATCTATCATGGGTGAGGCACTATACTAAGCAGAGATGCATCAAGCCCCTCAGGGAGTTTACAGTCCAGCCAGGTAGACAGACCTGTAGATAGATCACTCCTCCTGCATCATGGGTGGTGTCATGAGACAGACGGAAGCAAATGGAACAGCAGGACCACGGAAGGGGGAGAGGGGCGTGAAGCTCATATACCCAGCACCTAGCCCCAGCAAAAGCCCTCAGTAAATGCCTGATGAATGAATTTGTTTTATTGATCTTGAATGTGTCTTGAATAATGATTTTAATATGAAGCATATTATGAAACATATTTTTAAATTATGAATATATTTTATTTGTTATCTCGTTCATTGTCTATCCACCACCCTGCCCCCCCACCATCAGAATGTGGCTTCAGGAGAGCAGCAACTGCTCCTATCTTGTTTACTGCTAAACCTCGGGACTCAGACTGATGGCTGGAACATAGTAGGTACTCAAGAAACATTTATATGCTAAAGAAACATCCTTTCTGCTTCCTGACCCGAACTTTGTCTCCTATTTTCAGCCATTCTCTTTGCCTTGGAGTATGTCAACCACTCTTGGTCTGCAGATCTGCCTTTTAGAGGTTTTGTAGGGCCTGGAATTGGAATCCTGTGGTTCTCCCTCCTTCCATGCCAGTCCAGGTAATCAGATCCCTGCCTTCCTGATCACTGGAACTAGTTCAGAGACAAGGTACTGTTTGAAGAAATTTTCATTTGCTGTTTCTCTCCATCCTTATAACAGAAACACTCTAAGGTAAATGTGCTATTATTATCCTCATTTTCACAAATGAGGAAACTGAGACCCAGAAAGTTTAAGTGACCTGCCCAAGGTCACACAGCCCTAAAGTAGCAAAGCCAGGACCTTTATCCCTGCTGTCTGGCTCCAAAGTTCAAACTCCAAACTACCATGTCTTTTTTTTTTTTTTTAAGTTTGTTTGTTTGTTTAGAGAGACTGGTGTGTGTAAGTGTGACGGGGCACATGAGCAGAGGAGGGGCAGAGAAGGAGGGAGAGAGAGAATCCCAAGCAGGCTTCACACGATCAGCACAGAGCCTGACACGGGGCCGGATCCCACAAACTGTGAGATCATGATCTGAGCCATGATTAAGAGTTGGATGCTTAACTGACTGAGCCACCCAGCGCCTCTAAACTACCATGTCTTTCGAGCAAATGCCAAACGCATACAATAGAGGCTCGGTCCCTGGACTTGGGCTCCATCTACTGACAGGTGTCCTCTCCTCACTGCAAGCCTGATGCTCTCAGACTGACAAAGAAAGAGGCTCCAGAGGAAGAAACCAACTAGAGGCTAACGGAAGTTGAGAGCGGGAAAGCGACGCAGGGCTGGCCTCTGCGCCCCTGGATCCATCAACGCCTGAGGCCGTTGGGAATTTTAATGTTCATGGGCCCCAATTCCTTTACTGGGATTTGGAGTTTGGTTTCTGCTCAGACTGATAAGCTAGATCACTTCCACTTGCTTCAAGCCTGAGACCCAAACCTGAGGCCATCCCCTCATGAGGAATTTAGATTTCGCATGCTGGCTTCTGCCTTGTCTCTCTCACCTGCATCCCCGGCTCCCTCCACCTCTTAGCCCAGCCTGTCCAGGACTAAGCCCACCCTGCAGCGGTCCCACCCCTTCCCGGGGTAGGCTGTGGGGAGCTGTGCTGTTGGGCTCAAAATTGCTAACTGGGGACCCCTAGAGCCCATAAGCTCTCCACACTGCAACCTCCCTGCCAGTGCCCCATGATATCGATTCCCACTGTGCTAATTAACTTCTGCCTCAGTCTCCCTTACAGCCCTACAGCATCCCCCTGGGTTTGGGGATGCTGGTAGCTACTGCCCTAGAGCAGGCCCCATTCCCTGCCCCCCAGACACTGCCTGGAGTCCTGCTCCAAGCCAATGGGCCCACACCGGCCTCCCTCCCCAAATACCCTGGTCTGGAGACTTCTGAAGGCCTTCCCCCTCCCTGTTCCACCGAGTCTGGACCCTCCTCCAGACTCCATCCCTCCCTGCTTCCTTCTCCTTTGCCATAACAAGTCCTCCAGAGACCCCTCGGGGCACACCCCAAGGCTCTCCCTGCACCCAGTGGCAAGCACAGCAAACTGCAGATGGCTCAGAGGACAGACTGTGCCACAGCCCCGTCTTCTGGCATGTGCTCACATGAGTCCCAGCAGCGCCCACCCTTTGCCCTCCTGGACACCTTTGCCCTGCTGTCCGTCCTGCAATGCTCTTGCCATGTGCCCTCCCACCTAGCTCTCAGCTCCAAGGCCGCTCCTCAGAAGACGGGCACCCAGCCACCCTCCACTGGATTCTGGCCCACGTTCCTCATGGTGCCTGCGCTGTTGGAAATGACTTTCTTAATTTGTGCACCAAGGACTGTCTCACCGTCTCCAGCTGGAATGCCAGCCCCCGAGGACAGGAACCTTATGTGCCCTGTTCACTGCCTAATCCCAGCATCGGTAATATAAACAGTCAGCGCTTAATAAATGTCTGCTGAATGAAGACATGGTCCACTCTGAGCCTGCTGCAGCAGGATAAGAAGAGGCCGCCCTGGTTGGTGAGTGCAGCCCCCAGGGCAGATGCACCTGGCCCAGCAGTCTGGCTCACAGGTTCTGACTCTCAGCTCCTCCCGGGCTGCCCAGGGCTCCCTGAGAGTTACATGAATGGCAACAAGCCCCCAGAAAGGCCCAGGTTCCCCAGAGCAAATCCCAGGCACTAGGCACTGAGAGCACCCTGGGGGCCCAGCACAGTGCCAGACACACTGGGCCCCTTTGGCAGCCCTAGCAGAGGGACCACTGTTGTTCACGCTCCGAGACGCAAGCTGGCACGGCCAGGTCAGCTGTGACTCAGGTCACATGGCCAGGGAGCTGTGCAGCCTGGGGGACTCCCTGGAGCGGGAAAGGGTGGCACAACAGCCCACAGAGGCGACGTCGAGTCTCTCTTTCGGGCACCCTCAGTGGGATTTGGTAGTTCTTCCTGTTGGAAGTATCTGAGGGACCCTGTGTCCTCACGCCTCGAGCGGGCGGTTGGAGCATCAGAGAAGCCCGAGCCCAAACAGCTGCATGTCAAACTGGAAAAGCTGGCTCTCTGGACAGCAACACCACCCTCCCAGGAGGTCAGGATACCAGGCAGCAGGGCTCAAAGCAGAGGGCTGACCACGGCCCTGTCTGCATCTCCCATCCAGCCCCCAAATGCCAGAGACACGAGCCAGGTTGTAGCTGTCCCCATCCCTTAGCAGGCAGCCCACCTTGAGGCCTGGTCTTGCTCCTATAAGTCAATTTCCAAGCTCCTCACCTTGCTGCTAACCCCGGCCCCTTTCATTGCGGTTCCCTTCTGCCCTTGGCTGTCCCTGAGAGCCAGTTCTGAAACTGCCCAAGGGCACAGAGCTCCGCCTACCCTGACCGCCTGAGCTGGCAACTGGGACAGGTTGCACACTTTGGACTCAGGCAGTTTCCTAGGTTCTCCCCATCTCAGGCCTCCAGTGCCCAGGGCTGCATCTTCTGTCCCTGGACAGCCCATCTAGAAGCAAAACACCTCCTGGGCTGGGCCCTGAGGGGACGTTTCTGGGCCCTTCTCCACCGTGCCCCAGCGCCCAGAAGCATCCTCAGCAAACCGATGCCCCTCCACCCAGCGCCCTGCCATGACACCCCTGCTCTGGTTCACCCTGTTTCTACTCTTTGTTCTCCTCATTTACCAGCTTAGACATGTAGCCTCCCTAACACCGGACCCCAAACCTTTCTAGAGCCAGGCACAGTCGGGGACTGTCCTCACATTCCCAAGGTTCTTTTCATCATCTGATTGTTTTGCCTGGTGTGAGCCCCAGGGCACACCCACAGCTGTGTTTACAGACGCTGTCTCCACCTGGACTTCTGAGCACAAGTTCATCTACTGTCCTGAAGGTCCTGGTCCCCAGGGCAGGCCTTATATTCCAGAGCAGCAGCTGGAAATGCTAGCATATCATTGGATAAAGAGCAGCTGCCTCAAGCCCCCCCCCCCCCCCAGGCGTCCCTCCTCCGGGGACCCAGGACATTCCCATGATTCAGAATTAACCCCTGCAGCAGAGACCCACAGCTGGCCCTTTGTGAATGGCCTGTGCTCAAGAACCACGGTTAAATATCTCAAACATGCACCTGCATCCCAGTCTGGTCCCTGAGTTGCGTTTATTCTGTAACCGTTCTTGGAACGCGTGCCCTCTGGTAGGCCTGGGGTGGGACCTCGGATGCAGGCTCTGAGGTCTGATGGAAGACAGTGTTGAGGATGCGCGCGCGCGCGCACACACACACACACACACACACACACACACAGATGGGCCTGTGTCCAGGATGCACAGCCAAGGGGGTGCCCTTGGGAAGGCAGAGTCTGGGGTGGGGGGGGTCTCAGGGCAAGCCTGGACACCCATCACAACGCTGTATACCCCACTACGACCCCAGACATGTGACTCTTCAGAAAGCCCCCTTCCCCCACCCCACCCCCACCCCTGGCTTCACTGAGAGGCTCTAGGTGGGGCTGACTCGGTGACAGTCACAAATCCCAGCCCACAAACCCCGGGGGGCACACAGGCTCCAGAAGCAGCTGCGTCCCAGGGGACAGAGACAAGAAGAGCTTAGCACTATCTTTCTTCTTTCCGAGACGGTGCAAACATTCTTCAGCTCTTTTATTACATTTCTCCTTTTTTTTTCTATTAAATCTCTGAGAATCTTGGACGCCAGGGACTAGATGGTCCCTGAGGTCATTTGGCCTGATCCTCCCCAGATGCTTCAGCGTCCTTTTTGACTCACTTGACAAAGTCAGTAAGTATTTTTGAGAACAAAAACTAACAGCATGCTTCTAGGTGATAACCTTTAAGCTGCTGATCATTTTCACTCTTCCTTGTAGGGGTGTGGACCCTCCCATGGGGCATTCACCTTGAAATGCAAACTCCAGCAGTATCTGTGCTGCCTAAGTGACCACGTGCCCCAGGCTGGGGACAGGGGTGGGGTGGGGTGGGGGGAGGGGAGCTGCCCCAGCCTCACCTCCCACATGGGGCCCCATGAGTGGAGACATGCCTGTCAGCCAAGTGCAGCTGGGACACACTCCCCACCCTCCAGTCCCAGAAAACCCTCTCGAAAGGGTGGGGGCTGCAGAAATTTCCATGCCTATGAAGGATGCCAGGAATCATTTCCTTAGTCCCTGGAGACGGCCCTGGTGCACTTGGCTGTCAGGGTCCTCTTTCGCCTGCAAATATTTGCACACACACTTTTCCATCCTGCCAAAATGCTGTTAAATCTTTCCATTGGTCATCCCTATTGATTGCATTTGCCCTAAAGAGAAGAGGGGCATCAAGGAGAAGCACGGTGTGGTGCTGGCAATGCCTGGGAATGAGTCTGTCTGCTTCATAACAAGCAACTCTGAGGACTATTGATGGCTTAAGGATGCCCCTATAATGGGCTAGACAGGGTCTCACTTTCATTCCAAGAATTAAAACAAAACAAAGCGAAACAAAACCATGCACAGGCAGGAGACCAATTGTCTGTAATAACTATCCATTTCTGACTGGTATGAAATAGGCCCTTCAGGCAAACACAAGCCCCATAAACAAACCGCCAACCGCCCCAAAGCCCAAGACCATAATAATGATAATTATTATTACTGTTCTTGTTATAATAGTAACTTGCATTTTAATGGTACTTTGTACTAGAAACAAACATGTGCTGGCTGCAACCGAGAAACCCAGAGGAGCCCACTCTTGGGGAAGACAAGCGAACCCACAATTTGAAAGACGCGTAATCGATCTGCATACGGAGCAGAAAAGTGAAATCCTTAACTCAGCCCAGGAGGTCAGAGAGGGCTTCCTGAAGGAGGCAGCCTCTCTGTTGAGCCTGGACAGGAAAAAGCAGACATTTTCCAGGGAGAAGAGCTGGAAGGGTTCCTGGGAGTAGAGAACAGAATGAGCAAAGGCTTGAAGGCAGGAACAGCAGGCTGCATTTGGGAAACCTGGAGCTAACCAAAGTGGCTGGAGCTCAGAGTTCCAGGGGGTTCCGGAGGAAAATGGGTGCTGAGGTGGGCACAGACCAAAGGGTCTTACAGGCCGTGTGGAAGACTTTGGATTTTACCACAAGGCAATGGGAAGTCACAGAAAGATTTAATTTATTACGCTCTGCTCTGCGTGCGTGTGTGTTTTACCGAAGAAGGACTTTTGAGTCCATTTAGTCTCAAAAATATTCAGACATAATCCCTTCTGTGGCTTCTTCTACTACTCCCTCAAATCTCAGCTTCTGGAACTACCACATCAGAGACACTCAGCCTGGCGTCCAAGTCCCTCACCTGGCTTTTCACACATTTATTCTTAATTCTTTAAGAAACATTCTCAGATAAAGAGATACCCTGGGCTGCGTTTTGGGTGAATTCCTCAGGACTCATTTCAAAGCTACTATTTCTGTCTTTGATGATTTTCTTCCTTTGACCGTCTATGGTGGTTTTACAGCTATAATTTCCGAGATGATGTTTTTAATGTTTAGGCTGACTAACTGGGCCTTTTTCATATCTCTCTATCCCTGTCTCTTCGGCTTTCTGTTCTGATTTTCACAAGTGTTTGTTCTTTTCGTAGATGTGATTCCTCCTTTTTCTCTTAAAGAATCCTGTTACGGGTTGAATTGTGTTCCTCCACAAAGACACGTTGCAGTCCTCGCCCCCAGAACCTCAAAATGTGACCTGATTTGGAAATAGGGTAGTTGCAGAGGTAATTGGTTAAGATGAGGTCATTGGGGTGGGCCCCCAATCCTACGTGACTGGTGTCTTTATAAAAAAGGGAAGGTTTGGGGGCACCTGGGTGGCTCAGTCGGTTAAGCATCTGACTCTCATTTTGGCTCAGGTCATGATCTCACAGTTTCTAAGTTTGAGCCCCGCACTGGGGTCTGTGCTGACTGCTGGGAGCCTGCTTGGGATTCCCTCTCTCCCTCTCCCTCTCTCTCTCTCTCAAAAATAAATAAATGAACATTAGAAAAGGCAAGGGGAGAATTGGACAGAGGCGCAGAGTGAAGACGGTGTATAAACAGGAAGACAGAGTCCGCGGCCACGGTGATGCCTCATCTACAAGCCAGGGAGTCCCAGGCACTGCTCACAACGCCAGAAGCGAGGGGAGAGAGGCACAGAGTGGGTTCTCCCTCGGAGCCCTCAGCACGACCAATGCTGACCCGCTGGTTTGGGACTCCCAGCCCCCAGAACTGTGAGAGAACAAACTTTGGTTGCCTTCACCGTCCCCCCTCCCCTGCCCCGTCTGTGACACTTGGTTATAACAGCTGCAGGAAGCTGACACAGATCCCAAACATCCCTCATGTCACGGACATTTCGGATGACCTTCCATGTGGTTTTGGGGTGGCCCTACCCGGCGTTAGTTTTGGAATTCTGGTGTACAGACTCATGCCATGTGGGATGCTTGGTCTCCCTCCCCTGCAGGAGTGCCCTAACCAGCACCCTCTCCATCCCATGAAGCCTAGACTCGGCTAGAACCAGGTCTCACGCTGGTGCCCAGGACCCCTGCTCCACGGTGACGGTGACGTCGGCAGATTGCACCTGTGGCCAGCAGGTGGCTTGCCCCGCCCCCCGCCACTGACTCTCTTCCCGCACCCCTGCCTTCAGCCTCTGGCAGCCGGACAGATGCCCCCATCCCTGCAGTGGTAAGAGCACTCCTATGAGCTATTTTCAGTCTCCTCCTATGAGCTAGCTAGTGGGGCCCTCCCCGCCCAGAGCTCCAACAGTGGGCCTGGCTCCTGTCCCCCACTTGTCATGGGCCAGCTTGAGTCTCCACCACCCACCAGTTCCTGCTGCTGCATCCGAATCCAGAGTTCATCGGATCCACAAGCTTCAGACTCACTGGCAACCTTGTGTTTCTGAACCTCGTCTGGTCCAGGGCAACGTCTGTCTTCGTTTGCGGAGATTTGCCCTTTCCGTTTCCGAATACGTATTTAGGGGCGGGGCGGGGCGGGGCGGGGGCGGGGGTGGGGGGACAGGTGCCGACATCCACTGGTGAGCACAGACAAGGAGTGGAAAGACCAGGATGTGGTTTTTTGAAGGGGGCTCTGGCTACAGAGCAGAGGTGGCAGGCAAGGAGAGCAGGGGTGGGGGCCATGTGACACGACTCGGCACCGGGCCGTGGGAGCAACTGAGAGATCTGGAAGAAGAACCGGCAGCTCTCGGGTGATTCAGGGAGGAGGGAGGGGACAGCCAGAAGGGGGCAGACCAGGAATGCCCACCTGGGCTGGTGGGTTTATGCTAAGAGAGGGAGGAGAGAAGCCACGCCGGTTTGGGCAGGCGGGGGAGAGAAAGTGTGGCCGGGTCCGGTTTGGGGCACGCCAGGCCAAGGTGTCTAGAACACTCTCGAGGAGCTAAGAGGCAGCCGGAGACAGCAACACTTATGTCTGAGCTTGACCTCCTCCTCTTCAGGCTTTCCTTGACCTCCTGTGCTACACGCTGTCCACGCGCCCTGCACCCGTGGCCTGACCACGTGACTCCACCAGTGGCCAACCGGCTTGCCATTTGCATTAGCTACCGCAGACCGGGGGCTTACACAACAGCCGTGTGCTGGCTCACGGTTCTGGAGGCTGGACGTCTGAGGTCAAGGTGCCCGCAGGGGTTTCCCCTGAGGCCTCTCTCCTCGGCTCACAGATGACCGTCTTCTCCCTGTGTCCTCATAGGGTCGTCCCTCTGTGCCGGTAGTGTTTTAACCTCTACTTTTTATAAGGATACATGTCAGGCTGGATTAGAGCCCACCAGGATGACCCCATTTTAACTTCATTACCTCCCTAAAGATTCCACCTCCAAATAGGGTCACATTTTGAGGCATGGGGGGGTTAGGGCTTCAGTGTATTAATTTTGCCCATAACGCAGCCGGCTCAGTCGCTGAGCCCTAGTAACAAGGCCCCCTCCTGGGACCCCTCAGCCTGGGGGAGCAGGGATCCTGGGGGAGCAGAGGGCTGTTGCCGGGCCCCAGTGCCCTTAGCCCCACCAACACGGCCACACCAGGTTAATCTCTTCATTAACCTCTCTTCGGTTTCCCCTCGACTGTGTCAGCTCTTCCTTGCCAAGACCCATGACTGCCCGCCCACTTTCCATCCCTCGTCTCTAGGCTAACTTCTACAGGAATCTTAGGAGCCTATCGCAGACCTGCAATCCCAAAGGAGCGGGGCCCTCCTAGAAACCCAAGGGCCCACCCCTGTGCTGGTATTTCCCAGAGATTGAGGGGTGGGGTCTATGCTCCCGCCTTCCCTGCAGCCCTGACCAGTGAACATCGGGACACCGAGTGACTTTCCAGTTCAGACACCCACAGGTGATAAAAGCGAACTGAGACCGAAATCTCACGCCTTATACAAAAATGACCTGTAAACGGGTCGTGGGCTTAAGTGGAAAGTGTGAATTCATAAAGCTTTTAGGTTTTAGGGACCTGGACCTGGGACCTCAACCCAGACCTAGGCAAAGAGCTCTTAGACTTTACACGGAAAGGGTGCCCCGTGGAAGGGAAAGTCAGTAAGCGGGACCTCCGACGAATTCAACACTTTTGCCCCACGCAAGACGCCAGGAGGAGGGTGACGTACTGGGAAGCACACCTGCAAAGCACACATCCGACAAGGACGGGCGGCTAGAACGCTCACAACTCTACGGTACGAAACCCAACAATTCAAACCGGAAGATGGGCACGAACAGACACTTTGCCCGAGGGGCCATACAGGTGGCAAAGGAGCACGTGAACACGCTCAGGATCGTCGCCCTTGGAGCGGCGTGGACTGCAACCACGGTGAGAAACCGGCGCACGCGCACGCTGGCGACGAACACGAACCACAGCGCAACACCGATGCTGGACAGAAGGTGCCGGCAAAACGGTGCGGCCCCTCTGGGAACCAGGTTGACATTTCTTTCAAGACTAAACGTGCAAGCAGCAGTGGCACTCTTGGGCATTTAGCCCAGAGAGACGAAAACCTACGCTCATGCAAAGACCTCTACACAAACGTTCAGCGCGGCCGTGTTTGTAATAACCCTGGAATGGAAACAACACAGATGCCTGTCCGTGGCTGATGGTGAAACCGTGATCCATCCATACCACAGGATGCCACATGGCAGTAAGAAGGAAGAATCTAGGGGGTGCCCGGGTGGCTCAGTCGGTTAAGAGTCTGACTCTTGGTTTCGGCTCAGGTCATGATCTCATGGTTCGTGAGTTCCAGCCCCACATCAGGCTCCACAGCTGGCAGTGCGGAGCCTGCTTGGGCTTCTCTCTCTCTCTCTCTCTCTCTCTCTCTCTCTCTCTCTTTCTCTCCCTTCCCCCACTTGCACTGTCTCTCTCTCAAAATAAATAAACTTAAAAAAAAAAGGAATAATCTATCGATACCCACAACTACCTGGATGGATCCTAAAGCCGTTATCCGGGGTGAAGAAAGTCAATCCCAACAGGTTATATTCTATGAGTCCAATTATATGACATTCTCGAAATGACAACATAAAGATGGAGAACGGACAAGTAGTTGCTAGGGAGAGAGGGGCAGGAAGGAGAGGAGTATGATTATAAGAAGGGCGCCACGAGAGACCTTGTGAGGATGGAACCATTCTGTATCTTGACTGGGGGCGGATAGGACGGAACGGTCCATCTCTCTCCCTCTGTCCCTCTGTTGCCCTCTGTCTTCCCCTCTCTCTCTGTCTTGAGACGCAGCCGCTATGCTGTAAGGAAGCTCACACCCCAGGGTGTGGGTGAGCCAGCCAACAGCCTCGGCTAGACCCCGAGACGACGCCAGCATCATCAGCAGGACACGAGAGCGACAAAGCCTCCAGATGACCCCGGCCTCAGCACCAAGTCACCCTGAGACTGTGAGCCTTCCAGCCGGTGCCGCAGCTGTTGTGGGCACAGACCCATCGGGTGTGTGAAAGATAACACAGGAATATCATCATTGGAAGGCACGAAGGGTTGGGAGCCTTGCTCTCCGGGCAGGGTCGGCACCTCCGGATCAGGCCTGCTGTCCTTGAGGCGTTACACGCTCTGCTCACTGGCACCATCCAGCTCTCACGCAGCCCCACCTCCGAGGGGATGGCCGGGGGGAGGGCCGTGCGAGCAGTCTACCAAGTCTCCTCGCTTCCCTCCCCACTGGATGACTGTGCATTTCCAACCCCCTCACACACCACAGTGCAAAAGGCAAGCCTCGGGGGAACACTCCTCTTCTTGGAGTGTGCATCAATGTCCTGGCCAAGACTCTCTCTGGGAGGGAAGGAGCAAAGCACCTTGTCCCCACCCTTCACGCTCCCCACCCCACCCTGCAGCCTGTGGTCAGCTCTAGGCCCCACCCTGTGAGGGGCAGGGGGCTGGAGAGCCCATCCTAGAAGAGCCGGAAGTTGCAGCACAGCTGTGAGGGGAGTCCCAGGCAGGAAAGACCACAGAGCAGAGCCAACAGCCACATTCGGGGTCCAGGTGGGGGTGACACAGGGCCCCAGACCCAGCCCAGAACCAGGCAGAGACACACAGGGATCACTGAGGGGGATCCTGAGGGCTGCTGCAGACAGGACCCCTGCCCCTGAGGCCCACCCTGACCTGTAGCTGGAGGGCACCCCCTCCCCCCCAGAGCCTCAGTGGCTGCAGATCACGGGCCAGGATGGCAAGAACTTCAAAGGCAGCCTCCTCTTGGTGCTGTAGAGATTTGTCGGCCTCTCAGGGGGACCCTGCAGAAATCCTGATGGGTTTTCTTAGAGGAAGATCCAGAGGATGCAAATGAACCCGTGTCTCCCTTCATTAGGATGGGAAATGCTTGCTCACGGCACACAAGTGGGATTTTACAAAATCCACTTTGCCAACCCATGCGGAGCGCCTACAGCAGCACGAGGAGCCATGCTCACGAAGGGCAGCCTCCTGCGAGAACAGGACCGGTGGAAGGGGCACTGGCAGGTTGGATCGGGCCTCCCCAGTCTAAGGCTGGGAGAAGGAGCTTTCTGTGTGAACCCTCCCTTGACTTCCTGTCTGGCAGACGGGAAACACCGCACCTGGCCCCGTCTCCTGCAGGGAGGGTACCGGCTTCCTCTCCTGGGCCAGGCACTCCCCTTGCTCAAGCTGACTTCAGGGCCAAGCTACAGACATGACTTAGGAGCCTACTTCCAACTTGGCCACGGGGTCCCTAGGGCCTCAGACGTCACGGCTGGAGAATGACCAGGACCCCTGGGACGAAGCCACGCTAGGCAGTGGCCTCTTTACAAGTACCCAGATTCAGGCCCTGAGGTTATCGTGACTACGTCGAGGCGGTCACCAGGTGGGGCCCCATCTTACAGATAAGGAGACTGAGGTTCAGAGAGGTGACCTGCCAGGCACAGGCTGGTGTCTGGCATCCCGACCTGGTGGGGAGCTGCAAGCCCCTTTTACAGGTGGGAACGCTGAAGTCCAGAGAGGGCATGAAGAAAGTCAAGGTCACACAGCCTTGTGTGGCAGCAGTAGGGAGTGATGTTCTGTTTGCTGAATGTATTTGGTGACACGGTGTCCTATCAAGGACATGAAAGTCCAGCTTCTACCCTTAGGTGAGCCCCCTAGTGGCCGACCACCTATTCTTTCATGCCCCGGCCTGCAGGGACAGCCCCACTCTCCCAGCTTACATGCCCGAGACGGGCACCTGGGAATTGAGGACTGCCCTGTCAGCCAGCTACGTGTTTCACCCCTCACAGCAGGCCAGCTCCTCAAGCTTTAGCACAAGGCTGGCGGTGAGGCTGGTAGGAGTGAACCCCAGTCAGTAGAAAGGGGAACCCTAGACCCAGAGGGCCCAAGTGACCTGTCTGTTTTCTCTAATTCTAACAATTTCTGCTGCTCCCTCCCACAGAGGATCTCTGTAATTCAGTCCTGGCGTCAGCAAGCTTATCTGGACATTAAAAGTTAATTTCTTCTCTGTTCCTCCTGCCTATCATGGCCTATGCGAGGGCTTTTTCCCCCCAAAAGCACAAACCTTGCATCCTTGTAAAATAAAACATTCAAACAGCAATTCCAAGGTTCGAGCCGAACTTGCCAGCCGAGGCAGGCGTGGCACAGGAAGGCCCTCAGCCCAGGGTCAGAAGCAAATTCAGCACCCAGTATGTCATGGGGCCCAGCACCCAGATGGTGTTGGCCTGCTGGAATGTTCTGTAGCCACTGGGAGTCCTGTGCTTGATGCTCTGGGCACCTGGGAAAATATCCATGTTCTGGCAGTGAGTGTGGCCCCGTGGCCTACAGAGCCAAGATCCTGGCACAGCCATCTGGCTCTCAATTCTGGCCCTGACGCAGCTGGCTGTGTCCATTTGTTTCCACGCGACCCTGGACAAGTCATGACAATTGTCCACGCCTAAGCTCCTTGGCCACAAAATGGGGTGAAGACTAACTACCCCCAAAGTATTAAGCCCACACCTGGCCGAGAGTTAATACCCACAGACTGGGTGTTATTATTAAAGCAGAGCCCCGAATTTTCTGCTACTGGGAAATAAAAAGCATGCTGAGGAAAAAATTTACTAGGAGGAAATACACCAGAGTGGTAATAGCTGTGCTCTGGGGAGGTGGATGGGTCTTTTTTTTTTTTTTTCCTTAGACATTATTTCCCAAACTTTCTGTAGTGTTTTATCTTCTTTGATACTAAAAACACATTGACATGAAAATAGTGCATCTGAGGGGCGCCTGGGTGGCTCAGTCAGTTGAGCATCTGACTCTTGATTTCGGTTCAGGTCATGATCCCAAGGTTGCGGGATTGAACCCCACATCACGCTCTGTGCTGAGCGAGGAGTCTGCCTGGGATTCTCTCCGTCTCTTCCCCTCTCCTCTGCTTGCTCGCTCTCTCTCTCTCTCTCTCTCTCTCTCAAATATTAAAAATTTTTAAAAATAGTGCATCTGATCATTCCTGCACTCAGGAGCCACGT
Organism: Prionailurus bengalensis; assembly: GCF_016509475.1. Classification (NCBI taxonomy): domain Eukaryota; kingdom Metazoa; phylum Chordata; class Mammalia; order Carnivora; family Felidae; genus Prionailurus; species Prionailurus bengalensis. Next base: position 56,262,194 of record NC_057348.1, on the reverse strand, counting down.
GCTGTCTGCAGGTGGCACTGGGAAGAGATCAGGTGGGGTCAGGTGACAAAACAGACTGGGATCAACCCTGTGTCACAGGAAGCTACTGGGTGGGAGGAGGCCCCTGGCCCAGTGTAAGGTGGAGAGTCAGGTGGGGAGTGAGAAAGCTTCCTGGAGAAAATGACATCTTACCCCTTCTTAGAGGGGAGGAGGCCATTTGATGCAGTCCCTGTGAGAGGTTCACGGGTGGACACGAGGGCTCACGACTCAGAAATGTGACCTCTATCGTGAGGCATGTGCCAAGCACCCCCAACTTCCTCAGTGGGGACATCCCGGGGCGGGGGTCACACGAGCCTCACCCCAGAGTAACAGCCCCTCTGAGCCAAGCACCTCACATGGGACTTCGTGGCCAGCACCTCAGATTCTCCAACAGCCTGGTGAGGTCTGATTCCTCATCCCCCACTACAGTTGAGGAAACTGAGGCTCAGAGAGCTCTGGGGCTTATCCAAGGTGACTCAGGGCACAGATCCAGACAGATCTGTGGGCCACCAGCACTGGCCATTCTTCACCACCTGCCTCCAGGGCTGTCTCTCTCCAAGTCCAAAAGTGAGCCCCTGCCAACCCTGCCCTTCAGTTTTCCTATCCCCCAGCCCTAGAGTGGGTGGCCCCCCACCCTCTGCTCAGGGGGTCTCATAGGCTTCCTTTCTCGAAGCCTGTAGGGGCCACTTGGGAGTCCTACCTGCTGCTCTTAGGGAGCCCCCCTCCCCAGACCTCTCTGCCCTCACTCAGCTGGCTGTCCCCCCTGCAGCTGAGGCAGCTGGGCTGACCATGAACTAGGAAGGGTATCCTTCCCTCTGCCCAGCGTCAAAGCCTCCCCCTACCCGGGAAGGCCCCCTTCCCTGCAAGTAATTGGCACTGAGGGCAAAAGCAATCCTAAAGAATTCTGTTTTTCCCCAGCTTTCCAGAAGCATAATTCATCGTACAATGTGATGATGTGATGCATGCATACATCGTGAAATATTTGCCATACTCAGGTTAATTAACACATCCATCACCTCATATTACCTGTTTGTTTGTTTCTGTGTGGTGAGAACACTTAACATCTACTCTCTTAACAACTTTCAAGTATATATTATGGTCTTCTTCTTTTTTTTTAAGTTTATTTATTTTTGAGAGAGACAGAGACAGCACAAGTAGGGAAGGAGCAGACAGGGAGAGAGAGAGAATCCCAAGCAGACTCCATGCTGCCATTGCAGAGCCCGACTCGGGGCTCGAACTCACCAAACCCTCATGAAACCGAGAGATCATGACCTGAGCCGAAACCAAGAGTCAGACACTTAACTGACTGAGCCACCCGGGCATCCCACCCTACTGTCTTCTTAACTACAGTCATCATGTTGTACGTCAGATCCTCAGCACGTACGCATCTTACAGGGGAAAGTCCGTGCTCTCTGACCAACACCACCCCCTCCTCCCACCCGACCCACAGCCCCTGGCAACGGCCATCCTGCTCTCTGCTTCTGAGTCTGACACTTGTTTTAGATTCCACATGTAAGTGATGCCATCTTTCTCTGTCTGGCTTATTTCCCTTAGCATAATCCCCTCCGGGTTCATCCATGTTGTTGCAAATGGCAGGACTGCCTCCTTTTTATGGCTGAAAAATATTCACAAGAGCCAAGCCATGGAAACAACCTAAGTGTCCCTCGATGGATGAACAGATCAAGAAAATATGGGCTATGCCCACAGTGGAATATTATCCAGCCCTACAGAATTCTTGGGGAACACAGCCCCCTCCTGTCCCTGTCATTTACCAGCATTCTACCAAGTGTTTTCGACTCTGAAAAACCTAGAAATGCATAGAAAACAGACTGGAAGGGCCTTTGCTTCACCTCAGTGGAGCCCTGCAAGGTTTATTTTCTTCTTTCTGCTCTCCCGGACTCTCTAAATCTGAAACGGTGGTGATCAGGCATTACTTTTGTAATCACCAACAATAACTCTTAATGAGTTATTAAGGAGGACTTTCATCAGAATTCAAGGTCGGGCCCTTTTATAGATGAGGAAGTTGAGCTGGTGAACTAAATGCCCAAGGTCACAGGGCTGATGCCTGGCAGGGAAAGGAAGAAACCCAGGTGTGTCTGACTCCCACCTAGCAGGTGACTCTGGGGCAGAGACAGGAGTAGGAAGGCCCGTCTTCCGCTCTCAGGACTGGGGATGTTCTAACGGGAGGTGGTCGAACAAGGAGACAGATCACCACACTGGCCCCCAGCCATCTCCGACACCTTATACCTTCATGCCCCATGCTGCCCTGGCTTTGTTTCATCTGCTCTTTTTACTTACTGCCTTGCTGTGTGATTCTGGTGAGTCACTAGACCTCTCTGTGCCTCCATGTCCTCATTTTTAAATCAGAGGTGACCATTTCTTGGGTCAATCAAATGAGATCCTGAGTGAGAGAGGTAACTGTGGAAGGCTGTAACACGGGCCAAGAAACAAAAGTGTGTGCAAGATGGGGAAATCAAGGCAAGACCACATTACATTCCAGGTTTCCTGCGTCCTACCTTAGTGCACTGCTGCATTTAACTCAACTTTGGGGGGGACCACCTAGGATCACCTCATACTGTCTTCACAGCAAACCTGCAAGATGAGTTCCATTGTTCTTACCCTGCGCTAGACGCGACTGATGGTGCACAAAGAAACCGATATCAGCTTGCCCAAAGCACACAACTAGGAAGGAAGGTGACTGGAAGTCAAACATAGGGGCCCCTAACTTCCCACTACACCCCCTAATTTCTCCTGTGTTCTTGTGGGCCATCCTTGTCTGTTGTTTCAAAGCTGGGCAGGAGGCCAAGAGAGGGGACACAGGGAAGGGCTGATTTAAGAGGATTCTGTGTGCAAAAGGCAGACCTCGAGGTCACAGGAGGCATCCTGGACAGAAGCACCACACTTCTTTCCCACGGATGGTTTAAGAATGAAGCTTTCTCTGTAGGGGAAACATCATATTTATTTCTAGCACTGTAACTAGGTGGGGTACATTCTAACAGCCACACCAAAGCACACCCACCAATTCAGTCTCGACGCCATGCATCTGCGTTGCTAAGTCGGTTCATCTACAGTCACAGATGCTGTGGCTTTTTAGATAGCTTCGTTGCATCAGAATTCTGTTAGTAGGACAAATGGAGAAAGAAGGAAAACTCTTACAGAGCACTTTAAAAGAAGTATTATACTGTTTTCTAATCCATAGAGATACTCTAGCTAACTGGTAGCCAAGTGTTACCAACAGGACTCTTGCATTAATGAACATCTGCCCCATCCATCGATCCATCCATCCATCCATCCATCCACCCACCTATCCACCCATCGATCCATCCATCCATCCATCCATCCATCCATCCACCCACCTATCCATCCATCCATCCATCCATCCATCCATCCATCCAGTCACCTATCCATCCATCCATCCATCCATCCATCCATCCATCCATCCACCATCCATCCAACCATCCATCCATCCATCCATCCATCCATCCATCCATCCATCCACCTATCCATCCATCCATCCATCCATCCATCCATCCATCTATCCATCCATCCATCCATCCATCCAGTCGCCTATCCATCCATCCATCCATCCATCCATCCATCCATCCATCTATCCATCCACCTGCCATCGATCCATCCATCCATCCATCCATCCATCCATCCATCCATCCATCTTTACTATGTACAAAAGTCTGTGCTGGAGCCTCACATCCATTAGATGGCTACCATCCAAAAAAAGCCCCAAACAAACAAACAAACAGAAAATAACAAGTGTTGGTGATGATGTAGACAAATTGGGACCCATATGCCCTGCTGGTGGGAGTGCAAAACGCTGCAGTTACTATGAAAAACAGTATGGTGGTTCCTCAAAAAATTAAAAACAGAATTACCATGTGATCCAGCAATCCCACTTCAGAGTATTTACTGAAAAGAATGAAAAGTGGGTCTCAAACAGGTATTTGCACACCTATGTTTATAGTAATTCTCACAATAGCCAAGAGGCAGAAACAACCCAAGTGACCATCAAAATTTTTTTCCTAGTGATGAATGGATACATAAAATGTAGAATACCCATACAATGGAATATTATTTTGCCTTAAAAAGGAAATTCTTACACACGCTACAACACGGACAAATCTTGAGGACACTATGCTCAGTGAAATAAGCCAGTAACAAAAGGACAAACACCATGTGATCCCACTTACATGAGGTCCCTAGAGAAGTCAGATTCCTAGAGACAGAAAGTAGGAGGGTGGGTGTCAGGGCCTGGGGGATGTGATGGGGAGTTAGTATTCAGGAGGGACAGTTCCAGTTGGAGAAGATGAAAAGGCTTTGGAGAAGGATGGTGGGGACGGTTGCACAACAGTGTGAATGGGCTTGTCACTGAACTGGACGCTTAAAGAACGGTTAAAACAGTAAATTTTATGTCATGTGTATTTTACCACAAAAACGTCTGTACTGGATACTTTCTATGAGGGTATAAAAAGAGTTATAATAATGGCAAAGACCACTGATAGGAGTGTTCATGGGGGCCAGGCGCCATTACGAGCATGTTACATCCAATATCTCATTTATTCCCTGCAATACTCATTAAGGTCTATACTCTTACTGTGGCTATTTTACAAATGACATCTCTGCTCAACCCCGACATGGAGCTGGGAGTCGACCTCCGGGAGGTTCATTTCCACAGATGGAATCAGCCAGGCTCCCCTGTGCTCTTGGCTGAGTTCTTTCAGCCCATGGAGGCCCCGGCAGGAGACTGGAAGGACAGAGGAGGGAGGGGCTGGGGTATTTGTCCCAGGCTCCCTTCCTGCTGGTCTGGAGCTTTGCTCCCCTCCCTATGCACACAGGTCGTGCTGTGGAGCCTTCTCTTAGAGCCACAGTGCTCACTGGATCCCATTAATGCCACACAGGCACACGCACACATCACCTGCACACGTGCACACACATACTTACACATATGCACATGGCTGGCTGCCCACTGCTGCTCAACTCTGGGTGCCGCATCAGCCTTGCTGGCTTCCTTTACTTCACTCACATCTCTGCAACTTGTCCCTTCGTTAAACCTTCCTGTGACGATGCTTCAGTTTCCCTAGCACCCCTATACACCTCTCAGCCCACAGGCATAAGACAGATTTCTAGGGGCACCTGGATGGCTCAGTCGGTTGAGCATCCGACTCTTGGTTTTGGCTCAGGTCATGATCTCAGAGTCAGTGAGTTCAAGCCCCACATCAGGCTCCACGCTGACAGGAGGGAGCCTGCTTGGGATTCTCTCTCTGCCCCTTCCCTGCTTGTACGTGCGCTCTCTCTCTCTCTCTCTCTCTCTCTCTCTCTCAAAAACAAACTTAAAGACAGATTTGTAGTCAGGGCGCCCGCAGATTGCAGAGACTCTTGATCCTGTCCCTGCGATGCCCACACTCCAGGCCTGCCATCGGGAGTGGGGTGTGAACAGAGTATGTGAGACACAGGAAACACGCAAGATGAGAAGGCTCCGCCGTTCCAGAACAAATAAACCTTACCTCAGCAGCGGCAACAAAAACGTACTTGCCAAGCAAATTAGTAAGTTGTAGAGACACAATGTGACAGGCTTAAAATTAAGTCTGGGAACTGATCTGTTGGCAAGTGATAAGTGAAGGATTCTGGGTAAACTGACAGAGGACCCTGCCCATCAGCAGGTGAAGACTGACCTTAGTCACATGGCCCAGGTCCAAAGATCAAGTCTGCCTTCTTCTGTCCCTCTTTTGTCTCAAGTTTACTCACCATGTGCCGGCCCCCATGCCGGCTCTCAGGATGTGCCCGTGAACAGACAAGGACTTGGGTGGGTGTCTGTGGGGGCTTGGGCATCCCTCTGTCCCTGTGCTCAGCTTCCCTGCCCTAGTCCCCTGGCCTGCGTCCAGGCCAAGCGGATTTGTGGAGGTGGACTCCTCCTCCGCCACGCTCCGAGGGTAGCTCCAGCCGTACCTCCCCCCGCCCGTCTGTGAAACCCCTTCCAGGGTGGGTATTGTCCAGTCTTCAAAAGTGAGGAGCTGGCATTTCCCACCATAATAGGCTGTGGTGCTAAGTCCCTGCTGGTCGGGGAAGATTACAAACCCCAAGAGCACTCTTGCGGGGCAGGCGGAGGGTGGGTGCAGGAGGTTCCAGCACCATGGCCAGGTCCCAGGTGGGACTGTGATAAAACCCTCAGCAAGCAGCTCCTCGCCAGAGCCCCTGAGTCAAGAAGGAATTAGAAACCACAGTGAGCGGCTGTGCCCACTGGAGCTGCAGCCCGGGGAAGACCAAGAAACAGCTTCCGGGTCGTGGCTGCAGTGAGGGTGGCATCTGCAGCGGGCTGTGTGATCTGCAGAACCCCTTCCACGACTGTTGTGGCGCTTTGGCCCCCACAGTCCCATGAGGTGGGGGTGCCGGGCTTATCCTCAGTTTACAGATGAGGTGACGTACCACACCCAGATGACTCGAAACCAGCGAGAGGTGGCTGATGTCGAGCCTCGGTTTTCTGATCTCCAAAATGGGGACAGCGATGCTTGGCTTTGAGGAGCTCTGTGAGGCCCGAATGGCATAAGTAGGTGTGAGGAACTCTCAGCGCTGGGCCTGGCACTTTGCAGGAGCTCAGCTCAGTAGGAGCAGCTCCCTGTCCCCTTTCCTGCTCTTCTGTGCTGTGCAATCTCTTATGTCCACCCAAGTCACAAGTTTGATGCAGAAAATGTTTTCATGCTCATCCTGGCACCTGGAACTAGACCGGCATGTGTTTCCCATTCCCATCCTGAATAATAAGACAATAGCACAGGGGCGCCTGGCTGGCTCAGTCAGTTAAGCGTCGGACTTCGGTGCAAGTCATGACCTTGTAGTTCATGAGTTCGAGCCCCGCATCGGGCTCTGTGCTGACAGCTCAGAGCCTAGAGCCTGCTTCAGATTCTGTGTCTCCCTCTCTCTCTGTTCTTCTCCGTTTGCACTCTGTCTCGCTCTCTCTCTCAAAAATAAATAAACATTAAAAAAAAAGATAAAAGCATAAAGGCAACGTGTCATCTAGCCATTTCAAAATCGGACCCCCTGAAACAAACACTAGGGACCATCCTGTGCCACAAGTCCACCTCCAGGTGGGATATGCCAGACTAGTTCAGCCACTCTACCCATCCCAGAACCACTTTACTGGTATATAAACACTCATTTGCACCACGTCCCAAGACCATGAAACTGAGGCCTCACAGCTTAAACGGGCCCAATATTCATATAGGAGATGCTTCCTGGCCACCTTGTCTATCCATCCATCCATCCATCCATCCATCCATCCATCCATCCACCCATCCATCCATCCACTCATCCATCCACCCATCCATCCATCCATCCATCCATCCACCCATGCATCCATCTGTTCAGCAACCCATGTGCCAAGCACTGTTCTAAGGCAATGCAGACTAGCAGTGAACAAAACAGAGAGGAACCCCCACCTTGCAGAAGGTAACACAGTGGGGTGAGGTGGGGCCATTGCACATAGCAGATAAAAGATGAGGACACTCACATGATCACACCCACGCCCCTCCTCTCCCCTACCTCCCAATTTTCATGACCTCACTATTTTTACATCGTCCAGTTTTCAAACTCACATTCTGTTCATAACTTGGTTTCCTCGTCACTCTGTATTTAAATGGTAAATGGATTAATTGTTCACTACTAGCTTTTGCATAGATGCCTGGAGAATTCTTCCTCTTGTCTGAGCTTGGATCTATCTGATGAGATGTTTCTGGAACGCAGCGGGCTTGTCCAACCTTTGCTTCTCTAGTGCATCTTCCTCTGGATGCTTCTTCCATTTGAGCATTAGCCACCGTCCCCCTTCAGAAACGTAAACTCAGCTTCTGAGCATCACTGGTGTTTTCTTGCACACCGGCTGGTTCTTGCTAATTGCTTTTATCTCTTCCCCTCATTTTTTCTGAGCCACATTCATTCTGGTTATCTTAGGTCTTCCGTTTCTGACATTTTCTCCATTTCCGCAGTATATCTTCTATTCCTCACTGCTCCTAATTTATTTATTCGTCCTTAATAATACTGCTTTGATTTTCAATTTTTTCCTTAGGTCCTCAATCTCCCTTTTCATCTCACCCTGATTTTTTTAATCTTCTATTTTTTTGAGCTCCTCAACTTCAGTTCTTATTAAGTTGCTTTATAGCATGGAGCAATTATGAGAAAATTTCATTACGTTCCTTTTTTTCGAGGTGAGATTCCTTTTTCTTTTTTCCTAACATCACATTACAAAAATTTTTAGAGAGCGCGATCGGAAAATAGCTTTAGGTTGAACCGTATGAAATTGCTGATATGTGACCATTTTCCATCTATAAAAATAGTAATTTCATGGTTCAACCTAATACCATGAACACCCAGTTAAATACTTATCTACACACTTTTTAGTTCTGCTAAAAAATAAGTTACCAGGCTCAAGATACTTCGCTCCTATAGATTTCAGCAGGAGTCTCCTAAGAACAACCTTGTCTATGAAAACCACGACTCTGCTCCCTCCATCTTCCCTTCCTTCCATATTTCTCGCTTTATTTTACCCTCGGATGTGTCTGCACGGCACCTATGCCATCTGGCACATGCCTGGGCAGCTCTGTGCAGACGCTGCACTTGCTCTGATGTGGTGGGCGTGGACCCTCACTCTCTCTCCATGGGTCTGCTGTGCTCTCCCAGGCACAGTGGAAGGGCCGAGAATCTGGAGCCCCACCCCCACTTCCACAGAGCCAAGGGAGACTGATCAGGACACCCAAGCTTTGCTCTGTCTGCAACAGAGGGTGGGAACCAAATTCCCAAGTCATACTCGGGCCAAGGGCAGCAATCCTGAGTCATCCTGAGGCTCCCTACAGAGGGCTAGAATAGCCAGGGAAGGGCATTTCAGAACTTTCTGCCCTTTACGTGAATAATTCCTTCTGCCTGGACTCCTTCTTCCCTTCTCACCCTCCTCTTTGCTTGCCTAACCTTTTCTATCTTTCAGGGTTCAGCTAAGATGTCACCTCCCCCAGGAAGCCATCTATATCCCCCCAAACTGGGTTAGGGGATCTGCCTCTATATGCCCACTGTCCTAAGGATTTTCTCTGTCACCACCCTTATCACCTGAGATGTCACTGATGAATTATGCATCTGTCTGCCTTCTCTTAGGCTGTGGATGTCCGAACAGCAGGGGCTGGGTCTTTTTCACCATATACCTCTCATGCCTAGCATAGTGCCTGATCTATACTTCAAAATATGTTTCAAAGTCAATGAAAAAGCAGGTGGTGTCCAAAGAAACCTGTGTCACCAATAACGAATTATATAAACCTACGCAGTGAAGTTTAGTAAAACTAAGAAATTCCGTTCACCCTAACACCATAAACAGAATGAAAGAGAAACCACAGACTGGGCAAAGACATTCACCATACATAAATCTCACAAAGGGCTTGCACCCATAATACCTGTACCTCCTGAAGTTCAATAACAAGACAACCCAATAAAAACAGTGAGCAAGAGACTGGGTCACGCATTTCATAAGGGGGAAGTTCTAACGGCTGCGAAAGCTTTGACAAGGTACTCAAACCAAACCACAGTGAGATCCCAGCATACCCTCAGAGCAGCTAAGAGCCAGAAGGCTGACAACCCCAAATGTGGTTGAGACTCTGAAACAACAGGAACCCTTATTCTTTGTCAGGGGAGTGCAGAAAGCAATCTGGAAAAATGTTTCTATGAGAGCCCTTTGCAATTCTACTCCCAGCGCATACCCAGCAGATACCTGCACGTGCATCCACCAAAAGACACAGAATACTGACGGGCCATGAAAGTGAACCAGCCACGGTTATACACAAAAATTGGCACCTCTCTCACAAAGGTGCGTGCAAGAAGCCAGACAAAGGGCTATATAGCACATGACTCCATGTATGTTAAGTCCAAAATCACACAAAACTAATCCATGCTGCTGAGAGTCAAAACAGTGGTTGGGGTGGGGAGCCAGTGGCTGGTCAGGGGGACGAGAGGGGGTCTTCTGGGGCCCTGGAGAGGCTGTCGGTTTTCATCCCCATGGCAGGCACACAGGTGTACATGAAGGGAAGAACCAGCTAAGATGTGTGCCCTTTACTCTCTGCAAATATACTTTAATAAAAATTGTAAAATCATAGGAAACATTAAAAAAAAACTGGGGCACCTGGGTGGTTCGGTCGGCTGAGCGTCCGACTTCGGCTCAGGGCACGATCTTGCGGTTCATGGGTTTGAGCCCCGCGTCAGGCTCTGTGCTGACAGCTCGGAGCCTGGAGCCTGCTTTGGATTCTGTGTCTCCCTCTCTCTCTGCCCCTCCCCTGCTCGTTCTCTCTCTCTCTCTCTCTCTCTCTCTCTCTCTCTCTCTCTCTCGGTCTCTCTCCCTCAAAATAAATAAACATTAAAGAATTTTTTTTAATACTTTTGTGTGCATGATGTACTAAAACAAAACCAAGGTGAGGGTTAGACACAAGACTGAGGACAGCGGTCACCTGGGTCATCCCGGCGGAGCTAGGGGTAGGAGGAGCACGTGTGTAGGTACAACTCACTGACAATATTCTCAATATTGCTGCTGTTTGCTGTGCAAGCCTCATCTCTCTCAGGAAGCCCTCCCTGACCCCCAACAAACATCTCTGCCACCCCAGTCGTGTTGTCACATCACCCCGTGTGCTCTGCTTTGACTTTTTACTTACTTGTCGACTCCATTTACCTACAGCATAAGTCCCAGAGACAAGAGATCTTTCTCACTGCTATATTCCCAGCCTGGCACACAGTAGGTGCTCAATAAATAGATCGTGAATGAATCTTGAATGAATAGGTCACTGAATATATATATATATATATATATATATATATATACACACACGCACACACATATATATATATACATATATAAATAAAAGAGATTTTATTTTTAATATGTTATATATATTTTATTTTTAATATACATTAATGTACAGGTTTTATTTTTAATGTATATTATATATATATATATATGTACATATATTATATATGTACTCTGACTCACCAAACACTTTGCCAAATCACACAACTTTAAAATTCAGGTTTTTAGAAGTATCTAGTAGTTTGGAACCTAGTGAAGTTTGGGTCAGTGGGTGGGTGGCCAGAGAGGGATATGAGCAAAGTAAAGAGTGACAATTAACTAAGCTTGGAAGAGCCACTCAAGGCTAAACTGAACTGGTCAAGCTGGAGAATAGCTCGGCAGAATAAATTCTTCCCAGGTTTACAGACAACTTCCCAGTTTTCCACTGCTGCAGCCAAAAGCACCACGTCCAGAGGGACCACGGGGCCCTTCAGCATCTGGCCACCAGCATCTTCTCCCTCCCAGTCCCCAGAGCTCTTCTCGGACCCTAATGTCATTGTTTACCCTCCCATGCTGTTCCCTCTGTTCCCTCTCACTCCCTGTCCACCGGGTGAACTCCTATTCGCCTGTAAGAACCCAGGCCCAGGAACCCACCTGGGGATGCCTCCTTTCATCTTTCCCAGCCCAAGCCCCTCAAACACACCCATGCCTCCGTGCCTGCACCCGGGCTTTCTTGCACAGGTTCATTCATGTCCACCTTCCCGGTCAGCTCACGCCTGACCCACAGCCAGGGCCAGATAAACAGCTCCCGCTTGAGGGAACAAATGGAGGGTTTCCAAAGCGAAGTGGGTGGCTGAACTTTCCCCACCGTCCTATGGTGTGCTGATTCGGGCGAGCCTCTCCCCTCGCTCCCGTGTCTTATCCGCCTCCCTCCCCAGGCTGCCCACACAAGCCCCACACTGGTTTTCCAGTTGCTTCATATCCACCTCTTGAGGGTGGGGAGCTGGCAGGATTTGCCCTCTGATCCCTTCCTCCCGGGGAGGCAAAGGCCACATCTAAGTCAAGGCAGAGCAGCTGGACCAGGGTCACACCTGACCAGAAGGCAGACGTGGGGACAAGAATCATACCTAGACCAACGCTCTATAAGAAAAACAGCGTGTGAGTCACCCGCAAAGAGCGGCTTCCAAGGATGCAGTGCGCAACCCTGAGCATCGTCTAAAGGCTAGCTGTCTCTGGCTGAAGCCAGGTGAAACAACGTTCAGGATCAGAGGCCCCAGATACTGGGGCCACACTCAGCAGGCCACAAGCTTGCAGCACGCGGGCACCTGGAACCTAGAGATGCCGCTTCCCGACTCTGGGCAGGAACTCGCCAGGAGAAGCAGAAGCAAACAGTGTCCACTCTTTAAGTCGTCCTCTGTCTTTCCACCCCTCCCCTCTCCTCCAGTGTGGTTAGAGGAGCACAGACTAAACATGCCTGTGCTGCGATCCCCTGTAATGCATTCCTTTCTGGGTCCAGTTAAGCAGCCGGGGCACAATTTGCTGACCGCCTGTGGAATCATTCCCCGGGGCGTCTGTGGAGAAGCCAGCCTCCCTGAGCCAGCTGGGCTGGGACCCTCTTGACCGGTTGGGTTTGGGCGGTCTGGTAGGATATCAGCTCTGGCAGCCTGGCCCACCCTGATGCCCTCCCCTGCCCACAACTGTCCCCACCTCCACAACCTTCCTTGGGGAACCACACAGGAGTCTTTCTGGTGGCCTGTGCTGTGCATTGCTCATTCCAGCAGCCTGGTGGCGGGGGGCTTTTCCAAGTTCACGGCACCTCCTCCTAACAGCCCAGGGCAGGTGGGCCTGTGCTGAACACCGCTGGGTTTTCTCTGTCGGCAACTTTCTTTCCCACTCTCCAGGTACTCTGCACGGGAGCCACTTGGTCCTCACACTCCCTGAGGCCACGGTTCCCGTCCCCTTGCCACCTCTGGGTGTCGGAATGGAGCAAGGACATCATCCAGCCTTCACTAGACACGCTGCAGTGGAAGCTCACTGAGCAACGTCATTCGATGGCTGTGTGACCTTGAGCAGGTCGCTTCACCCCTCTGAGCCTTGGATCCTCAGCCAGGGGGTGGGGGGGCACGGCACAGCCTGGCAGGTGAGTATCCACCAGGTTTCGAATCCTGGCTCTGCCAAACACCAGGGATGTGACCTGGGCAGAGTGGCTTGACCTTCCCAGCCCTTAGTCTTTGCATGAGTAAAATGGGGGGTTTAATAGCCACCCCCAGCTGGGGGATCCAATGAAGCAACACACGTGTCAAGTGCCTGGCATATTCCCAATGAAGGCAAGTTGCCTTTATCCCCAGGCGACACACACAAGGACCTCAGTTCTGCCCCCAGCTAGTCTCCCACATGCTCATGGTGGGAGGTGTTGCATGAAGCTGGCGGGGCCTGCACCTCCCTGTGCTTCCCTGGGAAGAAGGGAACCCCAAGCCCCCCACCCCAACCCTGCAGAGGCGCCAAGCTGCCAGGCCACCTGCTCCTTCCCTGGGATGATTGTGCTGAGCCCCAGGGAGCAGAAGCTAATCAGTGCCAGGGTAGATTAACCCCGGGAGCCCCAGCTACTACTCCAGATGATTCCAATTTACAAGATGAAGCCTGGCCCCTGAAAACTGCAGGCCGACCCTGTCACAGCATCCAGAGCCTGCTACAGGCCTCAGGCACCTCTGCTCTGACTTTGCCTAACAAGGAGGAAGGCTGGGTGACAGATCGCCAAGAGGCACAGTGGATACTCAGGCATCCTCAGGTACCACGTAGGGGCGTTCTTCGTATATTGCATCCCAAGGGAGACATTCCTGGGAGGAGAGGGTGAGGAGACTGGCCCCAAGGCCCTTTAAACCGATGCCGCCCGTGTGGAGGGCTTGGCCTGCTCTGGACTGAGATGACAATTGCCTGGTTAATGAGGCAGGTCCGGGAGGTCTGGCGGGAGGGGGGCAGGCTGTGAATCGACAATCACGGTGGCACAGACAGCAGATACATCCCGCCTGGTAACATTCTCGCTCAACAAACATTACCAATCTGTTCCCAGTGCCCAGGGGGTTGGCCTGAGGCTGGAGACTGGGGACAAAGAGACAACAAGAGTCCCTTGATATAGAAGGACTTTGGGTGCTCTCCTCCCCGTTGTAGCCTCAACGTCCAACACAGTGCCTGGCACATATTAGGTATGCAGTGAAGGTTTGTTGAATGACTAAGTGACCTCCACCCTCAGGCGCTCACAGTGTGAGGAAAAGACAGAAGAGCAGGAGAGCAGTGCACCTCCATTTGATCACGGCATGCTGGAAAAGCACAGCCTGGAGAAGTGAGGGTCCAAGCAGAGCCCTGCTTTCATACCTGTGGTGATGAGGGCCTCACTATCTACCGGACAGCAGTGAGCTCTTCTCTTCATCTTTTTGTTCCTGAACCCATTATTTTCAATAATGTTCATTCCATAACACTTACTGAGTTAGGAAAGGAGGGAGGACCTATCCCTGCCAATGGTCCCTACTCTGCGCTCTGGGCCCCCACAGACCCACCTGCTCCCTGGCCCACGTCATCTTACAGAGACCCCGACGCTGGGTCTGGGGCCCCTCTGGTGTCCATGCTCTGATTCCCTTTCAGGATTAGGGTCTTCGGCCATCCCCCCCTGACAGGTCCCTCCCAACCCAGGGCCGGTGGATGAGGCACTCTCCACGGCTCTCCAAGGGCCCCAAAAGAAGGACTAATCCCCTTAGCACATCCCTGAGGGCCAGGCAAGGTCCCAGGGCTCTGTTACCACTTCAGCCCTGCTCCGTAGCCACTGACAACTCAAATAGAGCCGCCCTGCCTCCAGGCCTTTGCCCTTGAACTTCCCTCCTCCTGGAATGCCTTCCCGCATGGCCACACTCTCTCCCCTCCAGCTGCTGGTTCCCACATCTCTTCATCTGGCCGGAGCACCCACCACATCCCACACGACCCTGGGTTCATCTGAGTGCCTGAGAGCTTCCGGCAGTGGTGTGTGCTCGACCCCTTCGACCCCTTCGAGAGGCCCTGAGGGGTGGTTGAGAGCACTGGCTTTGAAATCAAGCAGTCCAGAGTCTGAATGCCCCCGGTGCCACATTTGTGCTGTGTAACCTCAGGGACAGGCTCCTTAACCTCTCTGAGCCCCGGCTTTCTCATCTGTACAAGTGGGGATAATTGAACCTTCCTGACGAGATTGTTGTAAAGATTAAATGAGATAATATAACAGAGCCCCGCGCATGAGGTTCTGATCAATAGTGCTGTTAACAGTAATAGCGGTATCGTCCCATATGCATCTAGTGAATTTTAACGAATACAAGTGAATCACACAGTTTAGGACAGACCTTGGGGCCGCAGCTCAGGCAAACCAGTTTCTGGGGTAAAAAGGCCAGAGAGCCAGCAGTGTTCTAGACAGATCCATACCAGATGGATCCTGGCCGGTGTGTGCGGGACACAGAGCCAATGAGTCGGGACACGAGATTTACACAAACAGCCTGGAACATTTCCACCCCGGAACTGCTGTCCACCTGAGGTCTGCGTGGGTCAGCCGTGGGTCACGGCCCTCCTGGCCAGAGCCTCCAAGGTGTGGGGGTGGCCGCAGCCCCAGGCCAGCTCCCAGTTTCCCTTTAGGGCCCTTTTATAAGAATCTGCACAGGCAGCTACGCTCCTGTGACCCAGCTGTCCTCCTCCCTGGTCCTACTGCCCCTTCCGTCCCTTCTGCCGCCCTCCCCCAGCCTCTCCCCTCCTCCTCCCAAGCCTCTGCACCTGCTCCTCCTGGGGGCCTTCTGGCCCTACGTCGGAGACCTTCCGAGTTAACACTAAATGATCACCTCCTCTGTGAGGCCTTCCCACCCCTGACTGGGAGTTCTTCCTCTCTTTCCGGCCTCCTTCTGCTGGAATGGGTGGTAAAGTTCCAACTCAGAGCCGGCCACCAGCCTCCCACTCTCCCTGCACCTGGATGGGCAGGCCTGCCGTGCATCCACACCCGAGGTGCACAGGTCTGGCATGGAGTGGGTTTGTAGCAGGCAGGCAGGTCGGAAGGAGGGAAGAGAGAACAAATGCCCTCCCATAATGGATAAGCCAAAAAGCAAGACAGACGCCAAAGACATCACATTTCTACCCCCTAGTCCCAACGAGAAATCACACATACCTCCCCCACTGCAGGTCTAGGCTGCAAACCCAGTGCCTTCCCTGATGACTGGCAAAATGCAACTCACCAGAGAGGTTATGTTTCACAGGGGACACCTGACAGGCGCCCTCCCTCAAGTACTAGGCAGCCTAGAGGTCACCATGCCCACCACTGTGGGTCCGCCCCCCCCAGAGGTACTCACCTGAGACACAGCCCTGGCCGAGCAAGCCGGCCCCTGCACATCACTTGTGCTGTCTCTGGGGCCCAAGCATCTGGGGCTCTCTGTCCACCATGGAAATGGTTCATTGAGTGTCCATACAGCCCACTCCTCCAGCTTCTACCTCGACAGGCCTGGGGGAGGCCGGGGTGGGGGGGAAGGGGGGTGGCACTCATCTGGCCCGCCCCAGATGCCAGGGAGAGCACAATCATCTCCACAGCAGCGACTTCTGGCCCAGTGGCCAGGCCTGGGGCATCTCCATGTGCCTCTCGCGATGGCTCCACCGTATAGGGTCATCCCTGCATGTTGCGGGCGGGGCGGGGGGGCGCCAAGTGAAAGGAAGGGCCTGGCCGGCAGAGAGGTGTTAGACTCTGCACAGCTCCCTCCATAAAGCTCTCAGCAACCTCACTGTACATATAAGGAAACCGATGCTCCAGGATTTTAGAAAGCCAGCCTGTGGGATGTAGGCCACGTGAGGTCGGAGGCCCATCCACATCTGTGTCCCCAGGTTCCCACGGCCAGCTTCAGCATAACCTAGCAGGTGTTTACTGCCCCCAATACATCATTAATCCCATTGGTCTACTGGTCAGCAAATCAAAGAGGTCAAGGTCACAGGGATCCCCTGTGGGACTGGGAAAGATTGAAAAGTTGTATCTCCATAAAGGCGTTTTAAAATGTCACCCATCCGACTCCCAACAAGGCCAGGCAAGAATCTCCTCTACAGGGAGCCATGAGATGCTTCTTGAACACCTCTAGGGACGAGCAGCTCACCCTCGTTCTTTTTTGACAAAAGCTTGATTGAAGTATAATTCGCATACCACACAATGCATCCATTTAAAATGTACAAGTCAGTGGTATTCAGTTGATTCAGAGTTGTGCAACCATTGCCCAAATTTTAGAACATTTTCATCATCTCCAAAAGAAACCCTCAATCCCCACCCTCCCACCCATTTCCCCCAGCCCGGCCCCTGGTAAACATCAGGCTACTTCTGTCTCTACAGATATGCCGCTGAACATTCCACATACAAGTGATCATATCGGACTTTTGCGCCTGGCTACTTTCACTCGGCATCGTGCTTTCTAGGTCCATCCATGTTGTAGCATGTGCTAGCACTCCACTCCTTTCTGAGCTGAGTAATATTCCATGGTATGGATAGGTCATATTTTTCTATCCATTCATCCGTCACTCACCATGGACACTTGAGCTGTTTCCACGTTTGACTATTCTGAATAATGCTGGCGTGAACATCTGTGTACAAGTGTGTGTGTGGACATAGGGTTTATGTCTCTTGGGTCTACACCTAGGAGTGAAATTGCTGGGCCATATAACTCTATGTTAAACTGCTTGAGGAATTGCCAGGCTGGTTTCTGGAGTGGTGACACCATTTTCCCTTCCCACCAGCAGAGTAAGAGGAATTTCTCCACATCCCCACCAACACTTGTTATATTGCCTGTCTTTTTTATTTGAGCCATTCTATTGGGTGTGAGGTAGTCTCTCATTGTGGTTTTGATTTGCATTTCCCTGATGCTAATGATGTCAGACATCTCCTGTGCTTACTGGCTATGTATCCTGCTTGGAGAAATGTCTATTCAAGTCTTCAGACCATTTTAAAAGCCGGTTGGGTTTTTTGTTATTGTTTTGCTCATGTTTTAGTTAGGTTACATGTCTTTTTTTTTTTTTTAACGTTTACTTATTATTATTGAGAGACAGAGAGACACAGAGCATGAGCAGGGGAGGGGTAGACGGAGGGGAGACACAGAATCTGAAGCAGGCTCCAGGCTCTGAGCTGTCAGCACAGAGCCTGACGCGGGGCTCAAACTCACAAACTGCAAGATCATGACCTGAGCCGAAGTCAGTTGCCTAACCAACTGAGCCACCCAGGCGCCCCAGGTTATATATCTTTTAAATATTCAATTGTAAGAGCTCTTTATATATCTCACATACAAGTCTCTTATGAGATCCATGATATCCAAATATTTTCTTCCGTTCTGTGTGTTGTCTTCTCACCTTCTTGGTAGTGTTCTTTGAAGCATAAAAGTGTTTTTTTATATTGATGGAGTTCGATTAAATTTATCTAATTTTCTTTAGCTGCTCATGCTTTTAGTATCATATATAAGAATCCCTCGGGCACCTGGGTGGCTCAGTCAGTTAAGCATCTGACTTCAGATCAGGTCATGATCTCACAGTTTGTGAGTTCAAACCCGGTGTCAGGCTCTGTGCTGACAGCTCAGAGCCTGGAGCCTACTTCGGATTCTGTGTTTCCCTCTCTTTCTGCCCCTCCCTGCTCATGCTCTGTCTCTCTCTGTTTCAGAGATAAATATTAAAAAAAAAAAAAATCCTTCGCCAAAACCAAGGTCACACAGATCGACCCCAAGTGTTGTTGTTTGTTTTGTTTTGTTTGTTTGTTTTGTTTTTGTAAGAGTTTTATCATTTTTAGCTCTTACATTCAGGCCTTGGATCACTTTGAGATAGTCTTTGTTTATGGTGTGAGGTAGGGATCTGACTTCATTCTTTTGCATGTGGGTATCCAGTTGTCCCAGCACCATCTGTTGGAAAGACTCTCTTCTCCCACTGAATGATCTCAGCACCCTGTGGAAAACAGCTGGCCACAGATTTATGCATTTGTTTCTGGACTCTCAGTTCCATTCCGTTGATCTATGTGTCTATCCTTGTG
Source organism: Prionailurus bengalensis (assembly GCF_016509475.1). Lineage (NCBI taxonomy): Eukaryota > Metazoa > Chordata > Mammalia > Carnivora > Felidae > Prionailurus > Prionailurus bengalensis. The sequence continues at coordinate 56,243,328 of NC_057348.1, read as the reverse complement.
CCAGTACCATACAGTCTAAATTACTGTTGCTTTGTAGTAAGTTTTGAAATCAGGACGTGTGGGTCCTCCTCCTTTGCTTCTTTTTCAGGATTGCTGTGGCTCTCCTGGGCCCCTCGCAATTCCACGTGAATCACAGGGTCCACTTGTTACCCTCACTCTTGATCAACCTGCACCTGCAGGAAGGATTTCACCCAGGGCTCCTTTAAAACTTCATGTCCTTCACTTTGAGTCAAATGTTCAGCCATAAAAGATCCTATTAAACCTGATCGAATCCAATCAATCGGCACATTTAGTAATGACCACACTGCAAATTAAAGTGACCGATGCCGCCCAGCGTGGGACTGAGAACATAAAGCCGTAAGAGATGGCTGGATGGAAAACAAACAGATGCCCGGGCCGTGTCAGGAATGGCCATCACCCCCCACCCCCACCCCAGGCACCCAAACCGGGGACGAGCACCACCACAGACTCTGGCACTCCAGCGTCCGCCTCCTACCGCCAAATAGCCCCAAATCCCCGACCTGACAAACTCCTCTCTCAGAGTTCATCTCTTCTATTTATGCAGCGCCCGAGTCAGGCAACGTCAGTACTGGGGATACAGTGGTGAAAAGAGCTTCCTCCTTCATGGGAACTCCGTTCTGGCAGGTAAGACAGCTCACAAGTAGACACCTGAACCCAAGGAGGCGGGGGCACAAAGCAGCCATGAACCGAACGGGAGGAGTAAATGGCAAACAACTTCACCAGCCTTGTTGCTCTTGTCCCTGCAGGGGCCTGGGGGCTGCCCTGGCTCTTCCTCCTCACCAACTTGGTACAGTCAGCATCCTTCATCTTTCCTTTCCGTGATTAAAAATGAAGTCAAGGACGTCTTTGTTTGTTTGCCATGCATTTGCATATCTCGTTTTGCAAAGCCCCACCTTCCCCCGGCCCCAGGTAAGGTTGACTGAGTCCTTACAGGCTCTGTGCCCCCAACTCACCCACAGAAACCTTCCTCAGAGGATCCATAAATGCGTATCCCCCCTTGGCTCTCTGCTGCCCACACCGCGTCTGCCAAGGGCCATTCGGCAGCTCTGTGTGCCCCGTCTGCCACGGCAAACTGCGGTTGTGACTTTTGGCCGTGACCTCGTTGCCAAGTTTGGGGGAACTTCTCTCCTTGTCAGCCTTCCCTTCTCTGAGGCATAAATGAGAAACTCGCTCTCAGAGACCCCACCACAGCTCAGGCACAGCACGGCGCCCTGCTCTGCCAGTCGGGCACACCTGTGCAGGAACTGGGCCAGAAACACCTGCCAGGTGAGGAATCCATCCCAGCAAGAGGACAGAACGTGACAGGGGAGACAGCTGGAGACCAGCGGGGCAGGGTTCCCAGGGGGCAGACGTGCCGTCTCATTCAGGTGCTGTCCCTGACCATGCAGCCAGATTCTCTGGGTCTCCCGGGTGGCACAGAGCACCCGACATCCTTCAACAACTTACTTCTCTGCTTAAACTTGAAAGAACAGCTTCTGCCATTGAATGAATGGACGGGTATCTCACTACACTGTGAGCCCCAGGGCCTGGCATGGAGTAGCCCCAGGACACGCTTGAGGGCTGGCGGGATGAAGAGGGAGTGCCTACAGAAGGTTCAGGGATGCTTCCCGAGGGCTGAGAGGAGGAGAGGAGCAGATGGCAGGGGCTCAGCTCCTGGTTCACCGTCTGGCAATAGAAAAGAAGGTGACTCCTGACTCGCCCGTCACTTCCATTTGCACCTACAGAGCAGGCAGAATGGCCTTCGTCCCCGAGAGACAGTCCCAAGGAAAGGCTCCCACAGCACATAAGACAGGAACGTGGGGAAAGATGAACGAAAACCCTCAACCTGGGGAATGAAAGAGATTCCAGAATAAGCCATCGGCCAAGGTGCAGAAGGGCCGACCGGTGGACGTGTCCAGAGACAGGGCATGCCACACGCTGCTGCCCAGTGAAATCAACAAGGACGTTAGTGAGAACAATCAGCTCAGCACCAAAAGCACCACCCAGGGCCTGCACTCTGGAGACACACACACACACACACACACATACACACACACACAGTGACAACGATCCCACCGGGCCACTTCGAGGTCATTGTGAAGATAATCCTTAGGATCTCTCGGAAAAGCAAAGGACCGCAAACAGCAGGATTTTTATTTTAAAATTATTTAAAGCCCAATGGCTTCCAAGTCATAAAGAGCAGATGGAGCATTCTGCACACGTGAGGGTGTTGATAAGTGCCTCTTTGAGGCTGGGGCAGGGGGAGGCAAAGCCACAGAGATACCAAAAAGCCGATATATTATAACACACTGTCAGCAGCATAGATATGTGGATGTGTCGACAGCTCAGAAAAGGCACACACACATCCCCTGTATCTTAACCGCCAGGTATGGCTGGGCAAAGGGCTTGGCACAGTCCATCCATTTCAATTGGCTCTACAGTTCCGCAAGGCTCCAAGCTCAGAGGGGAGCCCTGGACCGCCAATGTCACATAGCTGGAGCGTGAGCTCCTTTCTACCTGGGCTTCGCCAGGTCGCTCCAAAACACCTGTGATTTACTGGCGCAGGGCGCTCAAGGCAAGGCCTGCATGTGAGCTCACGGAACAGGCATCATCAAGGCTCCTGAATAAACTGGTCCCCCAAACCAAATTGCTGTTTTCAGTTCTCACAGCTGGAGCCCGTGTTCCTATGGGACTCGGGGGACCCGAGGAAGTCCCGGGGGACCGTGCCTTGCAGTGGTGCAGTCACACCCCTGGAGCTGGGCCACCTTCAAGAGCTCTGGAAATACATTTAAGTGGGCATTCCTTCAGACATTCTAGGAATCTATCCAACGCACATAATCATTGCCCAAAGATGCAAAAAAATATTGGCAGTGGCCAGCTCTTCAACAGCAGAAGATTAAATATATAACGATACCACACGCGTGGTACAGGAAATGGTATGTCTACTTAAACGCTGCTGTAGAATGACCTTTCCCAAACAGAAGTCCTACACACCATCAGCCCATCTGCCCTCCCGGAGAAGAAGCACAAGGTCAAATATGTTTAGGGTATGACACCCATCAGGGAACACAAGGCCCTCAAAAGGGAGGGTCATTGGAGCAAGCCATTTGAAGGGCTCAGGTTAGGGGAGCCAACCAGAGAGGATAAAGCTCGCAGGGATGGCACAAGTGGGGAGCTGCTAAGCCCCTTGTCCTAAGAGACAGGGGAGGGAGCATTTACAGAGCCTGAAAGGTTTGCAAGGGGAGACCATCTCCACAGCGGCTGTGGCTGGACACAGAGAGACACAGCAGCAGCCTACGCCTGACCCAGCAGAATGAATATTCCAGCCTTTTCTCATCCCGCCCACTGATCTTGCATCCCCGCCTCCCTGGGTGAGACAAACAGGAGGTCAGTGGGCACAGGAGCCAGTGACAGAGGGTGTCCTTCCTGGGCACAGAGCATAGTGGAGGGGAGAGGACAGAGAATATCCGGGTGGATGGATCTCTTCCTCTCAGAGACTCAAAGCTCAAGTTCATCAGTGCATACACATTTCACCTTGTTTTTCCTCCAGCCTCTTCCCAAAGTTTTCGACCTGGGGCCTTTGGGTGACCTCAACCTAGAATAGTTGATGTCGGACACAGCATATCATTAAGGAAGCAAAATGAAGGAAGTACAAAACGTCACTGATGATGTGAGCTTAGTGTGGGGACAAAGTATTCGCTCAGGAGAAAAGCTCAAGAGGCAGTTCTCCCACATTATGGACGACTAAAGATAATTTTCATTTTGTTCTTAGTGATTTTCTTTATTTTTTTCAACCCAAACCGAGTGAATGTGACTCAGGTTTGTTGGCTGGTTGGTTTGCTTTCTTTTACGCTTCAGTGATTTTTAGTAACGTTGCCGAGTGGTGCAACCGCCCGCATAAATCAGTCTTAAAACATTCTCTTGCTCCAATAAGATCCCTCATGCTTAATTACATACAGCCCATCCCGTTCCCATCACCGGTCCCTGGAAACCACGAATCTACTTCTGTCTCTACAGACTTGCCTAGTCTGGACTTTCATAGGATGGAGCCCTAAGGTACGTGGCCTTGTGTGACTGGCTTCTTTCACAGAGTATAAGGTTTTCAAAATTCATCCATGACATAGGATGTATCAGTAAGTAGTTCATTCCTTTGTCAGGGCTGAGTAGTGTTCCACGGTATCGATGTACCACATTTCACCTATACGTTTACACTACTTTCCAGACCATTTCCACCAGAAGCCACCAGGAGGGACCCCAAGGCCCAGAAAGAGGGCAGAACAGGGGCACCTCCACACCTGTCCAAGCAGCATTGGACCTACGCGCTTCTGAATTGGGTGGCATTCACAACACCTGCTTCCCCAGCAAGAGGAAGGCAACCATCAGCGGACTCAAGAATGGATCATTCAACACAGTCATGGTGCCCACTTTGTCCCGGTGCAGAAATCCCTCCCTGGAGTTGCTCAGAGTGATGTAAGCCACACACACCCTCCCCCTGTGACCCCCAGGGACTTCCCCAAACTGGAAAACTGCCTGGTGACCCCAAGATGGCATAACGATGTGGCCTTAGAGGAAGTGCCCCCCCCAACCCAACCCTACCCTGGTGGGAAGTAACATTAAGCAGACACACCGAACATAATGCTGCCTCGTTATTCATCACAACCTCACCAACTGCCCGCCCTATCGGAGGGCCCTGGGGGAACCAGTGGAGGACGTGAAAAATGGACTCATTAAGATGGTAAATAATTCAACAGCAAGCAGACATTGCCAAATGCTCGGCAGCCTTTCTGCTCGGGCAGCAGCACCAATGCTTGTCCAGGGACTGGCCACCACGGCAGGACCTGCCCAGCCTGGGGGACTGTCCATGCCAGTCATGTGGCTATAAGAGAGGGTTGGCACCCTTCACGAGGAGGGGGATGGTACTTCTTTGTCCAAAGATTAACACTGGTTTCAGCAGCCCTGGAGCCGCTCGTGGTTCATTTCAGTAACGCTGAGGCCGCCCAAAACAGCTGGGAAACTTCACTTTGGGATGTGAATGTGTTTGTGGATGACAGAACCAGGCCCGGTGGGGCCTGGGGACGCAAACCGGCCCTCCCAAAGAGACAGCACCGCCCAGCTCCGGCACCATATCCTTCCATCTCAAGCCTGGAAAACATCACAGACGATAAAGGCGGCCTCTCACCAACATCTGGGTCCCCAAGAAGGAGGATGCCCTAATAATTACCTCTTGAAGCGAACGACTAATAACAGAGCCTATTTTCTGGTCTAAAGCAAGGGACAGCCTTAAAACAAAAGCTGGCTTACTCCTCTGGTGGACGTTATTACCTCAGGAGCTGTTCCCTGAAAAGCAGCCTCGCCTGAAATGTTCTCCGTCACATCTCAACCCTCGCAGACAGCTAACCTACTCCCCAGGTGTGAAGGGCAATGCCCATCTGGATGCCCACATCCTGGGACGTGTGGCTCCATCGGCCTCATTAACAGTCTGGCCAAACCACTCCTCACATATCCCTTCATCGAGATCCGCATGGATGGGTTTGGCTGCCAAACTCCTGTTACTATTAATAGCTACCAGCCGTGGGAACGCTCCACAGGCACTTACTCCACTTATGTTTCAAAACGACATCGTGAGCTGCTTACCCCATCCTTGGGTGGGGAAAAGAAGGAGCAGAGAGAGGCAGTGATGAGTCTGGGCGAGGCAGGGAGGCCAGGATGAGCCCAGAGCATCCGGCTCTGAGGTCATGCTCGAGACGACGCCCCAGGATCGGTCACCAGAATGACCCTGGGATGTCAACACCCTAGGAAGCCCTCAGGCGAAGGGACCGGGTAAGACTGTGAGACAAGACACAGGTGCTTGTGCCCCTGAGCACTGTCCCAGGCCCTGTGGGCAGAGGCAAGGCCTTCCCAACCTGGTCAAGGTGGGATCATCTCAAGGGTGAAGCCCAGAGGGTCCTGCCTGCCTGGAGATGGCCCCTGGGGGCACACATGGGGCCCCATGCTTGCCTGCTCTCTGGCCCACTGCCCCTCTGCAGGCCCACCGGGCTCAACCAGAGGGATGACGCTGTTTTTACAATAGGTTCAAGACCCTCAGGGAGGAGCCAGAGAAAGCACACACAAAAAAGGGCAGCAACTCGGGACACAGGCGCCTTCCTCACAACTCACAGCACCTCTGAGAGGCACACGGGGAAGCTTCTGGGCAAGCCCGGGTGAAGGGCCCACCCTAGTAAGCAGCAGAGCTGGCCTTCCCATCCCGCCAGCCCACCCTGGCCACCTGGCACCCAATTAGCTCACAAAACCCGGGCTCCCTGAGCGTCTGGGAACAGATGCCTGGAGCGGGTGGTGGCCTTCCTGAGCCCCGCACAGCGCTTCCGTAGCTACAGTCAGGGCTGCATATGGCTCGGGGACGGAATCAAAGGGGCCGGGCCACCTCCGCGTGAAGCTGCTGGCACCGGCATCTGCCACAAGACAGGACATTCCACCTTCAGTGAGCGATCTGGGAAATGCAGCTCGGCGCCCATGGTGACCAGATTCATTTTAAAGGACCCCAGGGCCAGGCAGCTTCCTGGCCTCACAATTTATTGTGTTCCAGAGATGACTGAGTTTCCTCGGCCAGGCCCAGACCTTGCCCAGAGATGCAAGTCCCCAGAGCGGAGGGGTGGGAGGGAGGGGGAGCAGCCTGCCCAGACCCACACCCCTGCAACCCCAGAGGAGTTTCTTTCTTTTTCTTCTTCCTTCCTTCCTTTCTCTTCTTTCTTTCTTTCTTTCTTTCTTTCTTCCTTCCTTCCTTCCTTCCTTCCTTCCTTCCTTCCTTCCTCCTTTTCTTTCTTTCTTTCTTTCTTTCTTTCTTTCTTTCTTTCTTTCCTTCCTTCCTTCCTTCCTTCCTTCCTTCCTTTCTTTACCGTGGTTACAAGATGCCCAACATGAAATCTGCATAGAGTTCAATGGCACTAAGCACACTAATATTGTTCAACCATCCCCACCATCCATCCCCAGAACATTCTCATCCTCCCACACTGAAGCTCTCCCCATTAAACACGGTCTCCCCATTTCCCTCCCTCAGCCCCTGGCACCCCGCATCCTACTTTCTGTCTCTGTGGATTTGACTGCTCTCGGGCCTCCTCACCCCTTGTGACTGCTTATTTCACTGAGCACCAAGTCCTCAAGCTTCATCCATGCTACAGCACATGTCAGAATTTCCTTCCTTTAAGCCTGAATAATATTCCATCGTATGGGGAGACCGCGATGGACACTTGGGTTGCTTCCACGTTTTGGCTGTTGTGAATGATGCTGCTGTGAACACGGGTGTGCAAACAGCTGTTCAGATCGCCTCTTTCAATTATTTGGGGTGCAGACCCAGAGGTGGGATTGCCGGATCATACAGTGATTCTATGCTTAACTTTTTGAGGAGGTGCCAGACGGCTTTCCGCAGTGGCTATGCCAATTTGCATCCCCACCAGCAGTGTGCGAGGGTTTCAATCTCTCCACATCCTCCCCCACCAGAGAAGAGTTTCTCGAAGCTCACTCTGAGGTACGGGAGGAGCTGTGACTGGCCATGGAAAAGCTTTCCAAGCCCAGCCAGGTTTGGCAACCGGTGAGGATGTTTCTTCCCCGCAGGGCTCCTCAGAACTACTAAGATGCCGGTGAACTCAGGGACCAGACAAGGGACAAGGTAAGTGGAGCTGCTCCAAACTCTGCTCGCTTCAGACCTATCAGGACCTATCAGTCCCCATGCCACAGGATAACAGCAGAGAAAGTACAGAAACCCGGGGTCAGCATCATTTGCAGAAATGTTTACAGCCATTCTATAGTGTTCTGACATCCTACGTGGGATTTTGTATTTGGCCAAAGTATCAGATGCAACAGATTGGTAATAACAAGAAAGGGGGTCTTTTTTTCAGAGGGAGAGTTGAGAACTACTGTTCTAGAAGATGCTGTTACACAGATTTGGGCAGGGGTGGGGGAAGACAGAACTCCCCAGACCCCTCGGCATTCCCACAGTGCTGTGGTGCACTATTCTACCAGGCTGTCCACACTCTGTAAATAATTCCCCCGAATGTCATCGCTTCATGGAAAAGTTAGTGCTTCTAACTTGGACCTCTCCTGGGCTCAAGACATGGGCTGCAGGAGGAAATCCTAGAAGGACAGAAGCACAGCTTTGGAAGGAACCCTACAGACTCCAGTGCTTCCAAGAAGGAGAAAACTCTCCAGATTTCAGCCAAGTGGTGCCTGGGCCCTGCTTCCCTGCCCGGAGTGAAAAGCTTTTCCCGTACGCTAAGCTGAACCCTCTCCGTGCACAGGGACTGCTCATGGCCGAATTCCTTGGGGCTGGCAGACCTTCCAGGTCAGGGAGAAGCTGGGGATGGACAAGAGGGACGGGCGAGCCCGAGTCCAGTGTCCCCGCGGAAGGATGTGCACACTGGCCTCCCATCGTGCCCTCCCCTGCCCTCCCTGCTGGGCACTCCAGCTCTGAGAATCTGAGCTCCTGCCTACCAGAGATATGTTGGGCTACCAGGGAGACCATGGCTGTCCGCAAAGGAAGTCAAAACAAAGACATTAGAGGGAAGAGGAAAAGCTTATTAATTTTTGGGCCCCATTCCAGATTTGACACCTGGCCCATTTCAGCATTTTCAGAACTGACAGATTCAGGCAGAAGGAGGGAAGGAAGGGGGACATCTTGTGCCCTAGAAATTTACTGCCCAGAGCCACCTACTAAGGCAGTGTTGATTTAGAATCACAGGACATTAATTAGCTTGGGAAGAGAATGGGAGGTCAGCACAATGCTGGGATTCAGAGCCAGGCTCCAGAGCTGGATGGCTGGGGCTGAGTCCTCACTTGGCCACGTGCCTGCTGAGCAACCTTGAGTGAGTTACTTAACCTCCCCGAACCTCCAGGCCTTTACCCGAGAAACAGAGAGGATAGGGTGCTGACCTCCTGAGGCTAGTGGGAGGCTTAAGTGGGGAAAGAAGATGGAATCCAGGATGCAATCCAGGGCTGGCATGGAGTGAGAGCAGGTAAGGGGGGGCCATTAGAACTTGCATCCCTAGCCCCCGACCCTGGCTGGGAGTCCCCTCCACAACCCCATCCAGGCAGAGGGAGGGAGATAACAGAGGCCCGTCCCAAGCCCCTCAGTGTCGCCAGGAACAAACTTACCACACCTGGTTAGCAGACTGCAAGGGAAGCAGTGGAGAGGCCTGTAAGGGGAATTATTTCTGTACTGAGGGTCAAGGCCAAAGCCACAGGTCCTTACCAGTTCTAGGCCCAGTCTCGGCCAAGGCGAGGACCGCCTGCCCTCTGGGGTGCGGTGGGGAAAAGGGGGCTGGACGCAACGTGGGCCCTCTTCAGCCTCATGACTACCTTGCAGCCAGACCACGCAGCCTTCTCTTTAGACTCCCAAGTGTTCATTAAGCACCGCCTACTGACTCTCCAGTACCGAGTTATTAGGCAAGTGTTACAGTAGGTTTCAGCCATGGCCACCAGAGTGCCTGGAGTTCAAACTCAACGTTTGGGATCCCACAGCTATCTCAGGCCACCCTCCGCCCAGAAGGGCACGGGACAGGAACACAACCTGCCCGCAGGGTAGTTTCAAGCGTCCCCCCCTCTGTGGCAGCCCCACAGCCACCTGAGGGGCCATCTCCATTGTCACCTCCACCCCTAGGTAACTGCTCAGGTGCGAGGAGATGAGACACAGCAGGCAGGTGCAGGAGCTGCGCTGGCATAAAAGCTTCATGCCCCACGGGAGCCAACAGTTCTATGAATAATTCCATCAGCAAAGTGTCCAGGCTCCCCGCAAGGGATACAGCCAGCACAAGAGCCACTGTGCTCAGCAAAGCCCAAGCACGGAGGCCCATTCCGAGCCTTAGCCTGTCCAGATGCAATTTGCCAACCAGGGGACATTTTTCCATATGCAATGCTGCCCAGGGACAGAAGTGATATTCTGCTTTTATCTGTTCCCAGGGAAACAGCTAGAAAGTTAACCAGAGGTCAAATTCTCACATAGGAGAAAGGGTTTTGCTACTCACTGTCCACACCTATGACCTTTGGTTAACGCCTTTCCATAGAAGTTAATGCACTTTATGACCGCCAGGATTTGCATTACCCCAGTGGGACATTAATGTCCCCTTTATCCCCTAACTAAGTAGACTTTGCTTATGGCCAATTAGTTTTATAGCCCTCACAATATCTTTTGATCCTGGGGACCTAATGTAAATTTACATCGGGTAACATGAAATGTTTGTGTTTTACACACCAAAGACAGAGCAGTATTCTACCAGAAGCCTCTTGCTCTGAATGAATGACGTGAAGAGTCATCCCAAGACATGATTTTATGAGATTTAGTTATGATGTGGGCCCATTTTTCTCTCTTTGAAACATATGGACAGTGTTAAAATGAAGGTTCATCATAAACAGGATTGAATATGCATGTACTCACTTGGCAGGTGGTAAGGGCCAGAAACACTGCTAGTCACACATTCAACAAATATTTATTAGGCCCCTGACATGTGAGACACAGGCTGGGAGACACAAAGAAAATAAAACAGGGTCCCTGCCATGAAGAGACTCAAATTAAATAGAGATTCAGAAAGACACATAAATAGGTAGGTTCTAAGGAACCTGACCAAGGTATGTCCACAGAGCAATGAAAGCAAGGAAGAGAGAGGAATTAAATGCCTGGTAGAGGGGCAATTTAGCTTGGATTTTGAGGAATGAATAGGAGTTCTCTACAAGAAAGAGCATCCTAATAAGCTGCAACAGCACGGCAAAAGAATGGAGGTGGGAAGGAGAATCAAAGGCAAGAAAAGGCTTGGTGATCTAGTGCACAGGGTGCAAGAAGAATCTAGAAAGCAGAGAAAGTCACCAGTGGTTCATTAGACAGGCAATATAGTTTAGGAATTAAAAAGTCTGCCATTCAGGGCCTGCGTGACCCTGAGTTAGTTCATCTCCCTGTGCCTCAATTTAGTCATCTGTAAAATGACAATAACCGTACCTATCTCCAATCATGCATTATTCATTCCTGAATAATTATTGAGCACCCACTTTTGCCAGGAATTGTTCCGGGCACTTGGGACACGTCATAATGAAACAAAGATTCTTGCCCCCTCTTGTAGCTCCCATTCTAGTAGGAAATAGTAGAAGAGAAAAAGGAAGAAGGGTAAGGCATAAGGTCACAGGGGTGACAGGGACAGATTATGCAAGGCCTGTATCCCTTTGCCCTGGTTGAAGCAGGAGTCATGGCAGGTGCTGGGCAGAGAGAAACAACGGCTGACTTGGGTTCTCTCAGGATCTCTGTGGCTAAGAGTAGAGCAGAGAGACCTTTATAAGGCCACAATCAAGAGAGAGCTGGTGGCCCGGGTGGGGGCCGTGCAGGGGTGGGGAGAGGTCCAACTCCGGGCGGATTCTGAAAGGTGAGCCACCAAGATTCACTGACGGAAAAGATGAGTGTGTGAGGGACAGAGAGCGGTCGAGGACATTCAGAGGACTAAGTAAGTTAATACGTAAACAGCAGACAGGGCAGGGCAGGCATGTGGCCAAGCCCCCAGGACACGACAGGAAAATATTCACGGGGTGCCTGCTTTGTGCCAGAGTCTCTGCTACATGAAGCCCTGAAGAATTCGGACAGCTCCCGTCCGGAGGCGAAGGGCAGGCTTCTGAGCCAGCCGTGCTGGGCCCAGCTCCAAGTGCAGGCCTGGAGGGGTGAGACCAGAGGCCAGGCAGGCCAAGTCAATGGCCACAGGGACTCTCGAAGGTGGCCTTTCACAGGAAGGAGTCCACACATCGGGAACAGGAGGGGTCACAGGCCCAGCTGGAAGCTGTGTGGGCACAAGTGTTGGGCACGGTTCCCTGTGTGGCTGTGGTGGTGGCCGGGGCCTGAGGTCTGACACCTCTACCCTTCCTCTGCTCCCTGCTCCTCACCCTGGAGCCCAGCCCCAGCCTCAGCAGCCTGGCCTCAGATTCCAAAAGGGATAAAGGCCAGAAGAAGATGCTCTGACTCTGACCTTCATGACCTTCCCTGTGTGCCTACAGCCAGGCTCCCCTCATTCTCCGGGTAGGGCTGGTACTCACCTCCCGACTGGCCGCAGTGACTCAGCGGTTGTAGCAGGAGCCGTGATTTCCTCATCCACGAGCCCCACACAGCCTGGCTCCCACTACTAAATGACCTTAGAGGGCCACCTTTTCCGCTCCTGGACTTCCTGAGTGTCCCAGACCCCGTCTCCTGGGCACAAGCTGATGTTTCCATGCCATCTGCTAAGAAGTTCAGAGTTGCTTTTTCATCATAAGGCTTGCAGGATCACACTGGTGTGAGAACTTGCCAGAAGCTGCAAGTTCATGAAAGGTCCCCATTCAACAGACAGGAAACAGAGGAGCAGAGAGAAGGACAGATTCTGCAAAGGGCTTGGTGGGCTGGAACCTGAGCTGGGCCCACCTCTCCCTCCAAACGGCTGGCCTCTCACTGGTCAAGCCCTTACATTTGGAAAAAGAATGTGGAGAACGTGCTTGTCACAGCCGTGAGCCCAGCTGTGTGACCATGGGCAACTCATGGTGCTTCTCAGAAGCACTCTTTCTCATCCCTACGCTGCAGACAATAAGGACCTACCGTGCAGGTGTGGTCAGAATGAAAGACCATGTGCGTAAAATGCTCGGTGAATAGCTGACATTAATAATTACAGCAATTAACAAAATTATAGCAGTTATTTTTATTGATTTAGTATTGAAATCTATTGCAAACTTTGAAAAGCCAAAACTATTTAAAAAAAATTTTTTAATGTTTACTTATTTTTAAAGGAGAGAGAGAGAGACAGAGTGTGAGTGGGGGAGGGGAAGAGAGAGAGGGAGACACAGAATTAGAAGCAGGCTCTAGGCTCTGAGCCGTCAGCACAGAGCCCCACGCAGGGCTCGAACCCACAAACCGCGAGATCATGACCTGAGCCGAAGTCGGACGCCCAACCGACTGAGCCACCCAGGAGCCCCCAAAAAAGCCAAAACTATTTTAACTTGCGAAGATCTTAACATCTTTAAAGAAACTGAAATCCTGTTTCAAAACATTACCAAACCCTTTGAATGGCCCTACACGTGCCAAATAATTGGTTCCTGCTCCCTTCTCCCTTCCCACCTCCTCTCTCGCACCCTTGCCTTGCATACTCCAACCTCACTGACCTATTAAGTCCTTCAAACAAGAAAACTTATGCTCACCTCAGGGCCTTTGTACATGCTGTTCCTCTGCTTGGAACACCAGTCCCTTCACTTGGTACCTGCCAATTCCTTCCCTCTCTTTCCTCAGGCTTCAGTGTAAATGCTACTTCTTCACCAAGGCCTTCCATGCTGGAAATTTCAGCCCCTCCCATCTCACTGAATTTTCTTCTTTTGGCACTTGGACAATTTCTGCTTTGTCTGAGAACTCCCCCTAAGAGTGTCTGTTCGTCACTCTTTTTCTTTTTACCAGTAGAGCCCAGCCTGGTTCCTGACACAAGGTAGGCACACAGTTCAGAACACAGCATAAATCAATGAATCTGGGATAACAGTTGGCATTATTTGTTTCCACACACACTTACACACACACATACACACAGTCAACATAGCACGGCATAGAGTCGAGTCCCAAGTTCTAGACTGCCTAGGTTCAAATTCTACTTTTGCCCTGAAGAGCCCTGATTAACGTAAGTTTCCTGCCAAATTTTAAGGCTAGAATATTGTTTCGGTTTGCCAAGATCTCAGCATCACGATATTATACCATGACCGTATGCCGTCTGATGTGCACATGGTACAGATGATAACAGAATCTGACACATACTAACGGCTACGCAAATGTTAACTGTCGTTAGAACTGCGGTTCTCACAGACACAGACCGTTCAGGCCCTCAGTATCTACTGAGTGTCCACGGGCCAGGTACTGCCATCACGGGGACACAGAGGTGGCAGCTCCCCTCCCAGGCCCCTCAGGGTGCGCTCGTGGTCTCCTGTGTGACAACTTAAACACCAGTGCAAGAGATAACAGAGCAATTGAGGCAGCGAGGCTGAGCTGGGCCAAGCTGCCGGGGACTGACGGTCGTGTGAGTGATTGCAGACCAGCGCAGGGGACAGCGGGGGAGATGGCGGAGGGATTGGGCAGGGGCGTCTCTGAAGAGGAGAGTCGGCAGGGCACTCACCTTCATTGACTCATGCACCCACTCTTTTCTCCAGCTTCTGTTGCTCCAGATACCAAGCAGAGGGGCTCTGGTGCCCAACAGCGGTTGGTGGTGACAGGACAGACAGCAGAGGAGTGGCACCAGGGGTTTGGATCCTGCACTTGACCCTGGCCAGCCACGCGTTCTCAGATCTCGTCTGTGACGTGCAGATGGAATCCTTTGCCAAGGATTACACGTGTTGGGCAGGACACCAGGTACAGAGATGCAGTATCGCCACCCTCTCCACCAGTGTAGACACACCCCCCCCTGCCCTGCAGTGAGGTCATGAGGGCCGGCAGATTGGGTCATGACTCTCGACATATTCTCCTAGTCTGCGGAGGTGATGACCCTGTGGTCTCTCCTGTGGGGCTGACTCCAGACCACCCTCCTGGCCCTTCCATCATCACACCTGCCACCTGCCTGCTCCCCACAGGTCACCGCCCTGCCCAGAGACCTCCGTGCCTTGCCTCTCCCAACTGCCTCCCCGCCTGGCTCAGGAACGTGGGGATCTCACCTGTGGGTTACGACTCTCATTACTAGCCGTGCTTGAGGCAGCCTCCCACCAGAAGGGCTGAGGCCACGGGGAGGAGGAGCGGCACAGTGGGGTGAGCCAGTGGAACCCGCTCCCAAACAGAGAGGATGGGCTGCGGGCAGGCCACCAGGGGTGACCAGCGGAAAACACCCAATGCCTGCGTCCTCAGACCCGAGCTTTTCCCCCCAGCCAGCTGGGCACCCAGCCCATTTTCTTGGCCTCTCCGGGCCTCAGTTTCCCCTCCTCTATCAGGCAACGGTGGTGGGACTGAGGGGCTTGTGCACAACTCTCAGCCCGATCCGACTGTCTGGGATAGCAAACATTTTATGCCCCTGCTTTAATATCCTGCAAGAAAATCACAGCTGACAAAGCATGCCGGCCAAATGACTTTTTAAGAACCAGTACGGTGCCCTAACTGTACCATAAAGTAGAAATCAAAGTCAAATGATTTATGACAAAAATAATACAGGTTTTAGGAGGTCAGCACACCATGTGCCTAATATGACCCTGCTGTGGGACAAAGTAAAGAAGCAATCACATCTACACGTGGCCGCTGCAGAGACCGTCAGGAACGGGCAGGTGTCCAATGGGGGCTCCCACGCCATTCAGGGCGTTGCCAAGGCGATGTGATTTTCCGAAATCAGGAACAGCTCTCAGTCAAGATCAAAACAAAAGAAAGTACAACTTCTCACAATTTAGAGACCAGCTGTGCTCCTGGGAAAGTCGGCACTTAGGCGGAAACCAGGTGGTAGTCTCTGGGGATTAAGGGCAGATTTTTTTTTTTTTTTTCCCTTCGTGAAGGTCTGACGGAACCTTCCAAAGTCATGAGGCATACAGGATAATTCTCTACTCTGGGGACTGCCCCACACATTACTGTATGCCCAGCATGTCCACCCCCATGAATGTCGGTCACCCCCATCCCCTGGACAGGCAAACAGCCCTGCCAGCACCCCCACGATGGGGGCCACCTGGCCCCTGTAGCAGGAGTCGGGTAACGGAGGCTGACGGCCACCCAAAGGCTGCTGTTCTCTCCAGAGCCCTGGGAACAGGAAGGTGAGGGGTGAAGGCAGAGGCAGGGAGACCGGTGAGGAGGCTGCGAGAATAACTCAGGTGACAAATAAAGGGGTCCTGATTGCAAGTAGTGCCGGGCAACAAGGAACCACGGGGAAGGTGCAGGGGGCTCGGGGGGATGTTAAGGACCCATAACCCAGTGGTGAGAGAGAGCGGGGGACCCGACGACTCCCTAGGGCTGACCTGGATGAGTGGGTGGGTGAGGAAGTTACCCCGAGGAAGGCGCAGATCTGGGAAGCGGATGCCTGGCCGTGCCTAGTGCAGCCTGCGTGCAGGTATCCGGCAGAGGGGCCCCAGACTCAGGATACCCACAGCCCCACGCCCCCACCGGGCGCCCAGCCCATTGCGAATATGCATAAAATATCACTACTCTCCCGACCCCTGCACACTGCACCACCGAGTAACCCTGTTCCCACGTTCCACCCTAGGGAACCTCGGCACCTGCCCCGCCCGCCAGCCCCCTCTCGCCATTTGCCGTGAGGATCTGCACCCGTGTCACCACCATCAGCCACAGGCAGGAGACCAGCCAGCCCCCGAGGGACAGGGCTTTCAGAAGGGTACATGGAGGGTACTCAGCTCAGTTTCTCTCCCGCTCGCTTCCAGCCAGAGCCCTAATCCCAAATGCAGGACTGAGACGAAGCCAGAGTCCCTGGAGCCACGAGGAGGACTTTGTTCATAGGCATCAAAGCCACCCTGCTTGGCCCCAGCTCTCAGAGCCACATTTCTGGGTCTAATTACCCACAACTAAGGCTGCCCTGCCAGGGCCCTGGGGTGGGGGAGACGGAAGGCGAGAATTCCTGGGGCGAGGTACAAGAACAGGGTTCCCAAAGGGCAGAGGGGAGCAGGCTCTGGGACATCAGAGCCCAGTACAGCGGTTCCTAAAATAATTCCACAATTACTGTATGAGCCGCCCGACAATCCTACTTCTGGGTATTTATTTACCTGACTCAATCAAAAGCAGGGACTTGAAGAGAGATTTGTCCATCCACGTCCACGGCAGTGCTGTTCACAAGAGCCAAGACTGGGGGCAACCTAGGTGTCCATCGACAGACGGATAAACAAAATGTGGTCTATTCGTGCGGCGGAATGTTATTACTCAGCCCTTAAAAAAGGAAGGAAATTCTGACGCATGCTACAATATGGATGAACCTCGTGGACACTGTACTCAGTGAAAGAAGCCAGTCCCAACGGGACGAACACTGGATGATTCCACTTGTGGGAGGCACCTGGAGTTGTCAAACTCACAGAGACAGAAAGCAGGACGGTGGTCCCCGGGACTGGTGCGGGGGGGGGGGTGGGTTCGTGTTTAGGGGGGGACAGAGCTTCGGTTTGGGAAGATGGAAAGGTTCTGCAGATGGATGGTGGGGACAAGCTGTCCAACAATAGGAGTATACATAAAGCCCCTGAACTGGACACTTCAAAATGGCTACAATGGCCCAGCCTCTCCCCTGTCCCAGCCCCACACTGTCCCCCCCTCCCCACAAAAGCTTCCTTCCTTCCTTCCACTTTCCTGACTTTTCTCTCAGGCCGTCAGTAAAATCCTCAACAGATTAGCCCAGAGTAGCCTGTTGTCTTATTTTCCAGTTCTTGTCTTAAAGAATCTTTAAAAAAAAAAAAAAAAAAAAAAAGCCAAGAGGCACTCAACTCCCCAGGGAAGAGCGTGGGCTCCGGGGCCTACCCCTGGAGTTCAAATCCCAGCTCTGCTGCTTACAAGCTCTGTGGCCTTGGGCAGGGCACTTGACCTCTCTGTGCCTCCCCTGCAAACTGGGAGTAATTCTAGTACCTAGCAACCCATACAGGGTGGCCGGGAGGGTTAAATGAGGTAAGATGTGCACAGCGTTCAGAACAGAGGCTGGCACCGGGTGAGTGCTATTTAAGGGTCTGCTGTTATTATTACTGACAACGTGAAACAGACGCTCTCTGAATGTTACTTCTGGGATCTTCAAAAAACACAAGCTTCCTCTAGCTCTTGAATACTGGGTTTACCTTAATATAACACTTCAGAATTTGGCACAGATTGTGTGTGTGTGCCTGTGCGTGTCCCTGTGTCTATGTGTCCCCGTGCCTGTCTACAGGTGCACATATTTGCATGTGGTCTTTCTACAACCATGTTGGCAGGTGTCTTCCCAGGGAGGATGTGTCTGCCACAAGCCTGCTACCAGCAGGACAGAATTGAGACACCACACTCCGCCCCCCCACCGTGCCCTTTTACATGGAGCCTGCCTTCCCTCCCAGGCCCCACATCCTGCCCTGTATGCTGTGCTCGCCCACCACACACACACACACACACACGCACATGCACACACACACACGCACGCACAGAGGCAGAGTACTGTCGCCTCAACATGGCAGGCACCATCAGGCCCTACCTTTGCTTGTGCTGTTCTTAATGAGAACCCTTTTCTCAG
This sequence comes from Prionailurus bengalensis, assembly GCF_016509475.1. Lineage (NCBI taxonomy): Eukaryota > Metazoa > Chordata > Mammalia > Carnivora > Felidae > Prionailurus > Prionailurus bengalensis. The sequence goes on along the minus strand of NC_057348.1, from coordinate 56,225,164 downwards.
TCCCCCGGAAGATCCTGACTCCCTCTCCCAGAACCACCTCCAGAGGCCCCACGGGCTACCCAGCCCTGCTCTGCCCACACCTTCCTGGCTCCGGGGCACTTCCTACATGTCCCTCCTCTGAGAATCCTCCCCACAGCCCCTCCTCCCAGGGTAGGTACCCCTCCATCCTCCACACTGTCCATCCCGCAGTGCTGTGGGGCTCCTGGAGAGACCCTGTGCTCTGGGTGGGGTGCGGGTGCCCCAGCCATGGACCGGGAGAGTTGTCCCTGCCTCTCCTGAATGGTCACAACCTCACGTGCCCTCTGCACCACGGGCCCTCCCCGCCCACCCGTGCACCTGGGGCGCAGCTCCACAAGAAGGGACCCAAGACCACAGCTAAAGCTGCTCGTGGGTGTACCTCTCCGAGAGGAAGCCCACACACTTTCTCTTCCCTCCAGGAGTCCGTCCCCATCCTCCCTTCTGGGCAGCACACTGCATTTCCTCTAAATCGACGTCTCCCCTCCTTTGGTATCTTGTCCTATTGCTGGTGACACTAATTTATTCCTGCCGCTGGACTGGAGGGATTACCGCGGCGCCCCCAAACCATCCCTTCCAGGGGCTGGTCTGGCTGGGATAAAAAACGAAAAAAAAAAAAAAAAAAAAACCAAAAACTCCCGGGCAAGTTGTGTCTCAGCAATGACAAGAGGTGGGGCAAAATGGCCCAGCGGGTGCCCAATACCCAAGCCACACATGCAAAATCGGCTTTTCCTTCCTTCCCTTCCCCTGCACGCACCTCACAACTCTTGTTGTGCTTGATTAAAAACAGAAAATATTAGTGTTCCTTAATTCTTTCCCGGCATTTACAACTAATGAGAAATGTATCCTATTATTTCCAGTGCTTGCAGTTTCTCACCCCATGAAAGCTAATAAATCTCTCGCGTGCTTTCCCCGACCATTGCACACGGTGTTTATTTTGAAATGTGATTTGAGTTTGCCAGCAGTCAGCTACAAGATGTGGATTATTGCTGAGGCGCTGGGAAAAGACGGGAGCGGAAGGGGCTCCGTGTGTGGATTGGGGGCTCTGGGGCCAGGCTCTGGGGAGCCGATGAGGTGTACAGGCTCTGTGTATGTGTGTGCATTTGATTTTTCAGGGCTAAGACCCCCCGGGTTCTTCTGTGGGATCTGAGAGCCAGAGAAGGATTCAGAGGGCTCCCCCCATTAGAAGTAGGGCTGGGCTGGGGGAGGGGGTCTGGTGGGTGGCTTGGCTGGCGCTCCCTCCCACCCCCCGACCCTGACCTGGCTTTCCAAGGAGGCTCCAGGGCCCAGCACCTGCATCCTGCTGTGGCCTCAGAGTGATGCACCTGTCTCCAGTGGATGCCACGGTTATGCGATCTGCCTCATTTACAGGTGCTGGTCCTGAGAGGACCTTAAGGCGCCTGCCTCCGGTGGCTCAGAAGTGGGGAGAGCCCAGATCCATCCCAAACATCCCTGCTCACAGTGGGGTCTGTGCATCCCACACCACCCCAACAGCAAAATCCCCGGATGAGACGGTCCCAGAGGACTCTCTCTGGGTACACGCCCCCTGCTCCTGGGCCTGTATCTCCAGGGTCAACCAGTATTCCAAGTTGGTCATGGGGTGATAGGGGCTGGTCGCTGCACCAGATGGGGGTGTGAAAACACGAGGAGGAGGGGATCCCGTCTAAAAGTGCCCTTCTGAGGAGGGAGGCTGTGCTGCCCACTGTAGCTGAGGCCAGCACCTCTCCTAAGGCTTGGAGTCTGCTGGTCTCTGCCTGCAGACATTAATCCAGGACCCCAAACGGCCTGTGCAGCCAAGGACCAAGCTCCCTGTGCTGCTGGCAAATGTCTGAGCAAGTTATTCTTATGTCTGTAAAATGTCTTCAGTCCCTGCTGCTACGGGCTGAATGTAGAGTGCTTGTTACTTGAAGGCATGTGGCAGTAACCTCGAGAGAGAGGCAGGGAGGGGGGTGTGTACAACCAAGGACAACCCTGGTGGCTCTTGTCTTTACATCCTGTTCTCACACTGCCTCTCCATCCTCTGAAGCAACTGGCACATCTGAGGACATCTGAGACAGTGAGCTGGGGCAGAAGGAGCAGGGGCTTCACAGACAGAAAGTGACTGCTGTCACTAGCCTGACCCCATGAACTCAGGAATGACCCCCTGAACTCAGGACTGACCTCCTGAACTCAGTTCTCACCCCCTGAACTCAGGGCTGATCCCATGAACTCAGGAATGACTCCCTGAACTCAGGACTGACCTCCTGAACTCAGAAAACTCCTAGAAGTTTCTGCCTAACTGTCAACCTTACCTTTTAGACACTAACGAACTGCTGGGACAGAAAAAGAAACATTTGAGGAAGACGCCTGTGCAGATGAATCAGAAAGTGCCAGAAAGTGCCTCAACCTCATTATAATGTTAAAATCCCCCTCTGAATATTCATCCTAAGCCCTAATGAAAGGAGTCTGCTTTCCCTAGTCTGGGGAGTCATGGGCTTGGGAAATTATCCCCTGTGATCTCCTTATTTGTACAAATAAAGTGACCTCATAAGGCAACTCCACCTGCTGCAGTCTCTTGTCTGCAGAGACCCACTCTGGTCCCGTAACACCACCTTCTAGATGGGGGCCCTCAGCAGGAGACACAATTTCTTTATGCCTTTGCTTCCCGCCAGGTGAGGCGAACGGGTCTCCCCTCCAAGGACCTGGTGAGGGTAGTCTTGACCATGCATGGAGAGCCCCGCACCGGGCTGGGCACTGCCGACATTCTCTAACTGCGGTTCTGTTGCTCCAGCTGCAGAGTTCAAGGGAGAGAGACCTCACGGCAAGTTCACAGCCAGACAGCTGGGACATAAGCCCTCCAGAGGGGCCGGCTTGGTTTAGCAGATGAGTCCAGATCTGCAGCAGGGGGCCACAAAAGCTGATGTCTCAGGCACCCCGGCCCCCAGGGCTGTATCCTTCACAGTCTGGCCAGGCTGGACTGGAACCCCTCTGACAGCCCCTATCACCCAGCTTTCTAAATGAAACTGGCCACCCAGTCTGCTCAACTGACATTTCCAGGAGGTGGGCCCCCCGCCGAGGGTGGGGCCCAAGTCTGCCCTGCTTTCACTCATGGGGAAACTATGGTTCCAGGTGGTTTAGGGGTACCCCAAACTTTTCCTCCCACCTCACATCACCCGGGAGGTCTGGAGAGATTTCGGAAAAGAAGAAAGCTAGTGTCCTGTGTGTTTATTAATTCACTCCACCCCCACATCGGCCCTATGTGGTGGATCCCACCTTTACCCCTATTTGCCGGACGAGGAAACCGAGGTCACAGCATGGGTGGTGCCAGGATTGGTACCCAGGCCAACTGGCTCCAGACTCAGGTTCTAAATAACCACATCACGCTTCCTCTGGAGAAGAGGTTGGTGGAGAAAGCGGAGGAGAGGGAAGCTAGGCGTCCTGAGGCTCAGGCAAATACCTTCCAAGCCTCCACTCCTCTGTACTGTGGACATGCAGCCCTGCTCGCACACACTCCAGTGACGGGAGGCTCACTAGCTTACAAAGGCTCTCACCCCATCTTCAGGCACTTTCAAATTGCAGAACCTTCTCCCATTAAGCCCCCTGGCAACCCACCCTCGCAAGGCAAGGACAGATCTTTTCCATCTGCCCGTGACTGGCCCGCAAAGATGCAAACCCATGAAGGGCCCCACTCCATGCCTGGCCTGGGCCGGGAGTGGGGATACAGTGGAAGGGGTAGAGTTGCTGCCCTCAGCACCCCCGGGCTGGCTCTCTGTATCTGGTGCCTCTGGCCTCTGCCAGAAGCAGCCCATGCTGTCCCCCACCCCCACCGGCTGGGCCTTGAATATCCTGGGGGCCTTGTGAGACGCTGCGTTGTAGATGTGACAAAATGCTCCCCAACCAGGTTTTGAGGGTTGATCTGCTTGTCCAAGGCTAAGGGCCTGGTCTGGAGGGCCCTGGGTTGGCCAGAAGCTGCCCCACGCCTTGCTAACCACTCCTGATGCTCCTGCCCAAGCAAGAACTTCCTAATGGTGGAGGGATGTTCCACTGTGCTACCCTAGATCCTGGGTCCAGGGGTGGAGCTGCCTTAGAGGAGGCCTCCCCCCTGTCCCTGTCCCTGTCCCAGAGCATGTCTGCTATCCTCTGCTTTATGTATCCTGGTTTCACACATTTGGAGGGAGGGTTCTGCTGATAAAAATTTTTAAATATAAAAGTCTGGAAACCACTTCCGTGGAAGATCCATCTGTATGGGGCAGGACAGTGCTGAGTCAAGGGTAAGCCAGAACAGTCAATAGGCTAACAGCGACTGCCCCATGGAGGGTAGCATCAGCATCCCTCACCCTCCTGTGGCTCTGGCCAGACCCCCCATCTACATACAACTGAGTACGGCTGGCCTCCCTCACAGAGTCAGGACTCAGGGACCAAATGCAAAACATTCCCCATTCTGAATTTTTCCTCCATCAGTCTTTGTTTACCCCTTTGGTCATCGGCCACCAATCATCTCTGAGTGAGTGCACCCAGATGACAAAATCATCCACCGAAAAACAAACATTAGGGCTCGCTCTGGAACAGCTTCAGGGCCTGGCCCACCCTAGACACGGTGTCGGACTGCATGCACAGAGTCTTCTGTGGCATGATGGAAAAGGAGAGGCTTTCAAATTAGCAGAACTGCATTTGGGCCGCAGCCTTGCCCTTGGAGGTGTGTGTGCTTGGGAAAGTTGTTTAGCTCTGGGTCAGTTTCATCATCTGTAAAATGGGGTTGGTACCTACCGGAAAGTACTCTGTGGAAATCAGATCACAGACAGTACTTCCTTTGGTTTCTGAGCAGATGTTTCTAACCCCAGCTCAGCTTAGTTTTAAGAGGAGGTGGGGAGCTCAACACCGGCTCCCAGAGTCAGAGGCAGCCCTGCCGTAGCCTGGCAAGCCCCCAAACGCTTCCTTAGTCATTCCCAGACCTGCCATGAGGAGCACCAAACTGTGGCTCTGCCACTCATATCCTGGTGCATCTGGGGCACCCCTGAGCTGAGAGTCCATATGCAGACGGGACAACCGTGGTTTGTAACCAGGTGGGCTTGCATCAACCCTGGCTCCCCTGTACCCTGGACCTTTCTGCACCTACCCCTGCTCATCTGGAAAACCAGCTACCCACCTGCCTCAGGGGTCCAGGACACAGGCACTGCCCGCGACCTGCTCTCCTCTCCTGGTCCTTTCAGGACACACGTCGGAATCTATCATGCCTCCATGCAACCACAAGGCATGCACACACCTCTCTCTCCCTCCCTCCTGCCCCGTGTTTTCCGGGGAGTAGGGCATGCTGGCCGCACTCTCCCCTCACCCTCAGTGGGCGACTCGAGCACAGTGACTCCGTGACAACCCTTCGCCACACTCCCGATGGGTGCTCCTGCTTCTTCAGTAAGCAGCTCATTTTAAAAATGAGGTATTTTGCTTCTGCTGAGCTCATTCACGGGCTTTACTTTCCAAGACTGGACTGGAGTCTCACCTTGGGCGGATGCCAGGTTTTAACACCCATGCGTGAGGTGGGGTGCCACCGTGAAGTCATGCACAGGCAAAGAACCCTTGAAAATTCCTTAAATTACCTTCGGGGGGGGGGGGGGAAGGGCTTATCTCCGGGCAGGTGCTGGGGCCTGACAGGAAACTTTAAATCCCCCAGCAGTGATGGGGATGGTGAAAGAAACGGAAAGTGTCCCAGTGGCCTGCACGGTTGACTCCTTCTGGATAAGTTAGGTCTCAAAACCGTCCTGCACATAAGCTGGGAGCTAGTCTCGTCCCTGCGAGAGCTCAAGAGAAAATACAGGTAAGGGCCCCTAGCACAGGCCTGGGCACAGAGAGGTGCTTAAAATGCTTCCTAACTTGCACACTCACCTCGTGGGGCCAGGCCCTCTGCCACAGTGCCTCGGTGGCCACCTCTTCCTGCTGCCCAGTGGCACTCACACCTCCTTGGCCAGGGGACTCATAATGACCGTGGCGTGCCAGCTTTGAGGAAGGAAGAGGTTCGGCTGTCCATGAGCAAGCTCCAGCCTGTCCGCCGAAGGCTGCCATCCAGCCAACAACCGGACGGAGGGCTGTCTGGACATCTGTAGCTTGCCGGGGGCCCCCTAAGCCACAGACTACCCCCCCCACCACACACACACCGCCATCCAAGGCCAGCTAAGAGTTTCTTTGAGAGTGCACTTCTGACAGACCCTTCTGAAGCAATACCTTCCTCCTGTGGGTGGTTCTCGGATCCAGATGGCTGGAAGGAGGGGCTGCTGGCCTCACACCCACCCTTGTCTCTCTGACGCTCACAGAGGCACCTGTACCCGGTGGAAGCTGAAGTCAAGCAGATGTGCTCAGCCGGGAGGTGGCTGGGGACTGACAGCTGGGCAGCCCCACTCCCCCAGCACTGGCCCCTGAGGACCTAAGACAAGTTCTAGGAACAGATCTGACCATGCTGGGCCGGTTCATTTCCTGCAGAGGCATCCTCCTCACTGCCTGGGATAAACCAACATGGATGGTCCCCTTACACTCCAGTCTCCCTCCTAGAAGTGTCTGGATCTGTAGCTGTTCTCTGGGCGTTCTCTAGATTTCTGGGGAGGCAGCTCGGCAGGGCGGGACATAGCCAAGGGCACCGGGGTTCCTTTCTGCTGCTTCTCCATCCTCACTATGTCTCTGGGCCAGGGCTTCCTTGTCTGCCGAGGAGGCCTCACAGGCCACACTTGCAGATTCAAATTCAATGACACGTGACATCCTTTCATTTGCTCTGCACACATCTGTGCTTGTGTGTGCTCTGTGCCAGGCACTGTTCAGGTGCCGGGGATACAGCAGTGAGCCAGGCAAAAGGTGGTCCTGCTTTGTGACCAGAGACCAGCCCCCAGCCTGTCTGACTCTGCAATACGCTGTTGCTTTCTTAAAAAGCAGCTGATTTTCAACCCTCTGCCAACTGCAGACCCCAGCTTCACATACCACTGATGTTTCCTGAGAACCTTGCTGGGGACACAGCCCAGAGTCCAGAGTCTTAGGAAGCACGGTGCATCAGCTCTCTGTTGCTAAGGCTGCCCCACGAGCTGCTCCAAAACTTAGTGGCTTAAAACAGCCACTATTTGTCATCTTTCATGAGTCTACAGGCTGGCTGCGTGTCTTGGGCTCATCCCGTCGTGTGTCTGTGGTCGCCCCGTGGCTCAGTGGGAGCTGGCCAGCCCTGGATGGCTGAGGTCCCATGACCCAGAGTCAAATTCACGGAGACAGAAGTCAGGGTGGTGGGTGCCAGGTGCCAGGGAGGGGCAGTGGGGAGTTACTGCTTCACAGATACGGAGTTTTACTTCTGCAAAATGAGAAAGTTCCGGAGATGGATGGTGGTGATGGCCGCACAATATGAGTGTATTTGGTGCCCAGGACTGTACACTTAAAAATGGTCAAGACGGTAAACTTTATGTGTATTTTGTCACAATTAAAAATAACAAAACAGGGGCACCTGGGTAGCTCAGTCAGTTAAGCGTCTGACTTCAGCTCAGGTCATGATCTCACAGTTTGGGAGTTCGAGCCCCGTGTCGGGCTCTGTGCTGGCAGCTCAGAGCCTGGAGCCCGTTTCACATTCTGTGCTCCCCCTCTCTCTGCCCCTCCCCTGCTCATGCTCTGTCTCTGTCTCTCAAAGCCAAATACACATTTAAAAAATTAATTTTTTTTAATAAAAATAGGGGTGCCTGGGTGGCTCAGTCGGTAAGCGTCTGGCTTCAGCTCAGGTCATGGTCTCACAGTCTGTGAGTTCAAGCCCCGCGTCGGGCCCTGTGCTGACAGCTCGAAGCCTGGAGCCTGCTTCAGATTCTGTATGTCCTTCTCTCTTTGCCCCTTCCCCACTCATGCTTTGTTTCTCTCTCTCTCTCTCTCCCCCCCCCCTCTCAAAAATAAACATTAAAAAATTAAAACAAACAAACAAATAGAAATAGTAGTCCAAATAGATAGAGCAAAGATCGTGATAGCGGTTTTCAGAAGCCTCTTAGTACAGACATCACCCTATCCTATGAAAGTCAGTGCACTAACTCAGAGAGGCCCGCTCCAGCATGGCCAGCCCACGTGCAGTCACGGGCCACACCCCCTAGGTGACCTCCATGTGTGCCCCAGCTCTCTGCACCTGCAGTCAAGTCCAGAGGCATTGCTAGTTAGCACAAGGCACGTTCAGGAGCAGGGTCTCGCAGATGAAGCCAGCGGCTTACTAACCAGCATGGCTGTAGTGGGAACAGGCTCAAGCTGCCCCAGGGGTGGTATTCCTACCAGAATCCTGCAGACGCACTGCCTTCCCACACATGAAAGGGTATGAACAGCCAGCAAGCGGTGTCCTTGCGGGGAACGGGGGTACCCAGCTGGGTCCGTACACAGACCTGGCTCTGACGGGCGAATGGAGAGGATTCTCCCTGTTCTGCTGACCTGGGCTACGACCGATCACCGATTCCTTTCCCTGGAACACTGACCTGCTTGCCTTCCGTGAGCCTTTCAGGTAAGGAGGTTCCACGTACCCAAAAGGACTTGTTGAGCTTTCGCGGTGGGCTGAGTGACTCGTGGTGCCTCCCTGCAGCAGAATTGGGTCTAACACCCACTAGTGAAGGCTGTGGAGGGGCCTGCTAACTCAGCCACGGCAGCCTTGACCTCCGAAATCTACTAAAAATTACCGAATAAATCTGTCTGCCCCGACTGGCTTTGCCCGGGGTCCCACACCCCACCCCCAGACGCCCCAAGGGTGCCCGGGGACTCCATTCCATTCTCTCGGATAACATGACCACCTGATGGCTTGTCCTTGTCATCTCCTCCACGGGCTGCAGCCCCTCCTCTGGACCTCACAGGCCGAGTCCTCACCCTCTGTCCAGGGTCAGCCCAAGGCACACACTCAGGCCCCAGGAGGAACGCGGAGGTTCCTGCGGCCTCACCACCCTCCAGGGCCCCCACGGGCCATGGGTAGTAGAGGGCTCACCCGTCTCTGCCCTCACTGTGTCGAGTGAGCACGGAGCAAGCTGGGCCAGATATTTATCTCCAATAATTTTCACTACATGAGCTTTTGCCCAGCAGTTAGGGGTGTCAAAACCACTTACAGTCTTCATTCCATCACATTATCCGCCTTCTCAGTTCTGTGTCAAGTGCAAATTTGATAATGAGCTTCTGTGGTCTCCGTCTGGATCTCCCAGGAGAGGCTCCAGGGCCAGGAGGGGGCGGGTTCTGGCGGCTTCCTCTGGACTGGCCCGGCCACCTCCAGAGCCACACAAGGCTCCAGCCCCAGCCTTCCCGTGGAGGCATGACTGATGTGACAGCCTGGCTGAGGCCCTGGGAAAGCCACCTGCAGGGGCTGTGTCCTCTGGGTCGCAGGGCTCAAATTGACCCTGACCCTTCCGCCCAGGACCATGGCCATCTGCTTAACAGTTCTTTCCAGCATCCCACCTGAGGCCGAGGCCCAGCTCACAACAGCACGGGTGTTGATGTCCGAATGCCCCAGGTCGGGAAACAGTGCTCCCTGGAGTCACCAGGATTGGGAGCATCCCCCTCTCCATCTGCCTTTTAGAAGCACAGGAAGGGAACGCTTCAGACTTAGAAACTGGCGCTCTTTCCAAATTCCCCACTGCTCCTCTGTGGCCACCGGAAAGTCAGGGTGTGCACTGGTGCGGGAGCAGGGGGCTTCTCCCTCTGAACTTCTTAATGACGGCTCTCACCACATCACTGTGTGCTGAGCAAAATGGAGTTCTCCGTGGGCATTTGAGGCTGTCCTGCTCTGACCTTCTGGCTCACCTCCCCTGCCTCCCTCGGGTGCCCAGACCCCAGGCAAACAGGCTCACATGTCTGCTCCCCAAATGTGCTCCTGACTTCCCAGTAGAATAACCACCTCTCTCTGCTGGGCTCCTCCCCACCCTCAAGGGGGCCTTTCTTGTCCCCTTATCTGGGGGCTACAAACCATACGCTGTGACCTGCTTCCTCAGAACCCTTCTTGACCCTAGTAATGATGATGGCCAACATTTACTGAGTGATAAGTACATACCTCACTCACAGTATGTTACTCTCTACCATGACTCTATGGGTACTTTTGTCATCTCCATATTATACACGAGGGACTGAAGCAAAGAGAGGTTAAGTGACTTGCCCGAGGTCACACAGCTGGTCAATACAGAGCCGGGGTTGGCCCCAGGTCCTCAGGCCCCAGCATCTGTACCTCTGACCCCTCTCCGCCTCCTGCCTCACGCTGGGGGCAGGTGTCTCGCTCCTCACCAAAATCACTGGTTGGGTCACAATCCCACCTCCTTCAGGGTAGGGCTTCAATGCATGGTTGTGAGAAAGGAAGGGTGAAATTCCTTTGGGGAATTTCACTGAATGAAATATACTTCATTGGTATTCTTCCGTCATTGTCGTCAGTTTATCCTTGCTTCTTTCAGTCGACCACAGGACAGTGTAGAACAGTGAAGAGGAGCTCAGCTCCTGCTGTGTGACCCTAGGCAGATGACTCCACCTGTCTGGGCCTCGTTTTCCTCTTCTGAAACATGGGGTGGAAGAGCCTAGGGGATGTGGGGGTGAGATGCGAGGACGCAAGCACAGAACCCGACTCGGGGGAAGCAGGACAGTCAGCACAGCCGCCTTCTCAGGTCAGGACAAAGACCCCCAGATTTCCAGGGCAGTTCAGCTTTGGCTCCAAACAGCCTCACGGCAGCTCACCTCTCTGGGGCTGTGTCTCAGTCTGTACAGTGAGGTCCCCCTTCTGCCTCCTGCACGTCTGAAGTCTGGAGATTTTGTTTTGCCCTATGGTAGCGTCGTATCTGCTCCTGCCATAGCTAACTAACTCACAGCAGGCTCCACGCTGCCCCAAACATCGTACAGGTAGGATATTTCCTTCTTGGCCTTTCTAGGGCTTGTCACAAGCTTTCAGGGGACAGAGCAAATAGCAGAAGGTCTGCAGATTCAAAGAAGACAAGCCAGGTCCCCCCAGTTTGTAGCAACCCTGGCGGGGATACCCCACTTGCCAGCCACCATCATGGCTTGCCTGGATTACCACAGTGGCCCTCTTTGGTCTCCTGCCCTCCACCCTCATGCTCTTTGGTCTCTCCTCCACACAGCATCCAGGGAAGTCCAGATCCAGATCAGGTCTCTCCTCTGCACAGACTTCCATGGTTCCCCTTGTCTGGGAGCCCTACACAGCCCCATGTGGACTCTCCTTTGCTTGACCTCTGTGTCCTCAGCTCCATTTCCCTCCTCTCACTCACCCTCAGCCAACCAGCCTCCTCACCATCCCTCCTACATGCCGGCCTCAGGGCCTTTGCACTGGCTGTGCTCTCTGCCTGGCTCATTCTTCCCAGAGATAGACACAGCTCACTCCTCTCTTCTTCTGGTCTTTGCTGTTCACTCTGTCCAAAATTCCAACAACATCCCACCCCCCCCCCCCCCAGCTCTCCTTGCCCTTGCTTTCTTTTTCTCCTAATCACATCCCTTCTCAAACACAATAAATATTACCTATATTTATCTCAATTATTATCTGTTTCTCCCCATTGAAATGTGAGCCCACGAGGGCAGGGATTTTTGTGTTTTGTATACTGCTGTAACTGCTCAACAAACTGGAATAATGCCTAGCACATGTAATGCTTAATAAATATTTCTTGAATGAACAAATGAATGATGTTTGCTGAAAAAAACCTAAGCTCTCAGGAATATTTTAAATGTTGCTGTAGTTTACAGCCAGCAAAATGCACAGGAAAACTCTGAATAGCTGTCACAGGTATCATTCACAGATATCACAGCATTTACACACTAGCATCTGAAAGAGTGAAATATGCCAGCTCAGAGCTAGAGCCTGGCTAAGGAAGACAAAGGTCCTGATAAGGACTGCAAATGATTCTTGAATCAAGGGGCAAGGAGGCTTCACCAAGGAAGGTTGAGCAACAACTCCCACCCCCCGCATGCTAGAATTAGAGGCCAGGCAGGAGATTCAACAAAAGCAACCCTTCAGGACTGAGTGCTGAGACTGTAAACTCCCAAACAGGGGGAATTCTGACCTCAGGCAGCTCAAAGTGTATTAAGTACAACAACAGGAACCCCAGGGCTCACTATAGGCCAGAAGCTATTTTAAGTGCTTTGCAAACATTAATTCAGTTAAGCCCTTATGGGGTAGGTACCGTGATCATCCCCCATTTTACAGATGTGGACACTGAGGCACAGAGAGATTTAGGAACTTGCCAAAGGGCACAGAAGCGAACACTATAAGTAGCAGAGCCAGGACTTGAACCCGGAATGTCTGACTCCACAGGGCGTGCAAAGCCCGGCGAAGGGGCATGGCACCCACCGGGCAGCTGACTCCTCCCCGGGAGTGATCACCTCGCTCCTGAGCGGCACAAGATGCACATCTACCCAACTGAGCTTGGCTGGTGGTGGCCGGGAGGCCCGGCGGAGGAAGTTGGAAGGGCTTGCACCAAGGCCGAATGCAGCCTCGGTGGTACTTTATTTACAAACGTCTTTCAACGCTGCCACGGAGAAAACTAAATTCAACTCTGTTTTCGCAAGAATTCCATCCATCAAAATATTAGATCAGAACAGTCAGCCTTTGATTTCGAAAATGCAAAATGCAAGAGCACACAGGGCGATAAACGTAATGATACTCTTAAGCGACTCTATTTTTGAAGTATCAATAGCCTCATTTTCTGGGTAGATTACTGTGTGTGGGAGAAGCACAGACGGGGGAGGGGGGGTGGACAAAAGGCCAGGATTTATGAGACTAAAAGGTAACCCAACACCGGTGCCTTGCCAAGCACGGTGACGATCACCAGAGTCAAATGGCTCTGGTCCCCGGAGCCTCCCTGGAAATGGGACACCATCCCGACAAGGGAGCGACACGCACTGGGCCAGGGTCCCCAGTGCCTCCCACTGCCACATGACATGAGCATCAGAGCTACGGCTAATACAAGACCACAGCCCACCTCTCGGCTTCTGGTCTAATGCGAGGGGCTGCATATGATGGTGACAGCCTGTGTGCATTTGCCTACGCGTCCAGCCCAGCTTCCCAGGTCCTGTCTGTATTCTTCGCAGTCATTTGCTGACCTGCCCACGTTACAGAACACAATGGCCCTGGGGCATCTGTACACTCAGCAAACACACCCCCCACCCCCTACCAGCCCCATGGTGGGCCGGCGGATCCCTCCCAGCCAGACATGCTGGTGGCCACGCCCGGAGGGATGAGTGGATGGGGACACCCCAGCAGTGCCCTGGGGGACACTGTGGGCCCCTGCCGGCTGCCTCAGCCACCTCTCCCCCACCGCCGCTGGCTCCACAGCACCTGAGTGGTTCTGAGCAGAGGCTGCCCCAGTCACCGCGAATAAAGGTGTCAGCGAGACATCACTGCGGGGAAAGAGGCTGGGATGCGGGATTCGGCAGCAGCAAACCCCGTTGGAGGCTGGGAGGACGGACAAGCTCATGTCCGGCACGGTGACAGGCTAGAGGGAGTGAGCAAAGCACATAAGCCTTTCAATGACAGGCCTCCTTGAGAGGCTCCTCCCATCAGGCCAGGTACGGGCTCCACTAGAGTGTGATGCTCTGCATGTGGGGCAGCAGAGCCCAACCCCCGGACTGCTCTCCGTGACCCTATCCACCCCCACGCCGGACGAGGAAGCTCAGGTCCAGGGCTCCCTGGCTTTCCCGGGCCGCAGGTTAACCACCCGTCACAACGGCACACGGCCTTCTTTAGGTCACCCGATATCCCGACCAAGCTCTGCCCGGCCCTCGCCCTGGCTCCACTCCGGACCATCCAGAGCAAGCAGAGAAACTGTCCCAGACAGTGGGCATGCTCTCAGAAAGCTCTAGAACCATTCGGAACCTCCACTCAGGGCAGCTCTAGAAGCTGCCTTCATTTTTATGAAAGACTAGGTTTCTGGCAACAAGATAAAAGCCAGAAGTTGGTCCTTTTCTTTCCAAACCAGCTGGGTTTACCCGACAGCCGGCAGGTGGGGGGCAGGCAGAGGTGTCTGGCCTGAGGGAGGGAGAGGGCACTGTGTCAGTGCCACAGCCTGGGTCCCAAGGACGGTCTGCCGTGTGCGATGGAGGCCTGTCCCGGCCCATCCGGGGACAAGGAGTGTGAAGCTGCAGGTAGGGGCAGGGTCACCCTGGCCCAGGGCCTGTGCCAGGATTTGAAAGGAAGTATGTGTGCCTGAATTCGAGGGCCCCCAGCACCGGCTCACCATCTCAGTCTGTGGCTGCCTCAAGGCCAAAGCTCACTAACACAGGGCAAAGTCCACACAAAGGGCCCCAGGGCTCGAGGAGCCAAACAGTAAGGAAAGGGCTCTTCTTGGTGTCTGAAACAGCTCTACCACGTGCCTATGATTGATTTGCTCCCCCCCAAATGGGCTGCCCGGTTTCCCGCCGGCTAGCTTCAAGCTCATAAGCCAGTGGTTGCCAGCCAGAGGCAACCTACCTAACCCAGGAGGCGCTGGGCGATGTCTGAGATATTATCTTCTCATTTATCTATTTTTAATGAAAAGGCTACATACGAAGGTGCACAGCGTGTTGATTTGGCATCCATTAGCATAGTGAAACGACTACTACTGTCGGGCTGATTAACACCCCCGCCCCCACCGCTGCCATTTGCGCGTGTGGTGAGAGCACCTGAAATCCCCCTCTTAGCGTATTTCCAGCATTCAGTGCACGCGATGAGACTGAGGACACTCTTCGCCGCTGCACGTCATTAGGTCTCCAGACTCACTCATCCCACATGACTGCATCTTTGTAGCATCTGGAGACGTTTTTGACCGTCAAGGTTGAGGAGGGGGCTCCACTGGCATCTATAGGGTCAAGGCCAGGGGTGCTGCTCGACACCTTACAATGCACCAGATGGATCCCACAGCAAGGAATTATCTGGTGCAGAACATTAACGGAGGCAAGGTTGAGAACCTCTGTCTTAAACAGGTGGACACTGAGCTGATGTCACCTCAGGAAAAAAAAAATAATCATCGTGGACTATTATAATACAGTGCATAATGTCTGTTTAACAGGGACAGGGCTTCTGTCGGGGAAGATGTAAAAGTTCTGGACACAGATGGTGGGGACAGTTGCACAAGAGTGTGCTCAAGAATGTACTTAATGCTAGGGGCGCCTGGGTGTCTCGACTCTGGCTGAGGTCATGATCTCACGGTTCGTGGGTTTGAGCCCCACGTCGGGCTCTGTGCTGCCAGCTCGGAGCCTGGAGCCCACTTTGGATTCTGTGTCTCCCTCTCTCTCTGCTCCTCCCCCACTCATGCTCTATCTCTCTCTGTTTCAGAGATAAATAAATATTATCTCTGTGTCTCCCTCTCTCTGCCCCTCCCCCACTCGTGCTCTATCTCTGTCTCTCAAAAATAAATAAATGTTAAAAACATAAAAAAAAAAAAAGAATCTACTTAATGCCACTGAACTTGACGTTAAGAGATGGTTAAAATCGTACCCTTTATGTTATGTATACTTCACCACAATACAAATCCTATAATTTGTCACTTAATGACATCATATGGTTATATACTACGTGATTACAGATATGTAATAACGTCCAGTGCTGACCATACACCCGTCCCTATTATAACCCATAACTTTTATCCCTCCCTGTCCCCTTCGGAGAGGTGAGCAACCTGAAGTCACTGCACAGACTGGACTGACTTGCCCACGGCCACTGAATGGAAGTGCCTGGGCAGGGCTTTGGACTTGGGCATCTGGCCTCAGAGAAAGGCTTGTATTCCTAGGGCTCTGTTCTCAACCCATCTGACCTCACCAACCCCAATGCAGCCTTCAGGACAGTCTGTTCAGCAAACAGCCACTAGGCACTGACTCTGTGCCCGGCCCTGGGGCTGCAGAAGGAACCAGACATACAGACACCCCTCCCTCAGGGAGCCAGGCCAAGGTGGGGGGACAGAACACGAACCAGGAACAAAACCCATAGGGACACATTGGGAGGCAGGTCAGACAGTGCCATGGAGGCAAGCTAAGCGCTCAGAGGTGACAGACACCCCTGGGGAGAGGCCACCTACTGCAAAGGCATCATCCAGGGAAAGAGCTGCAGGAGGCCAAGAGCCCTACCCCACCCCCAGGGAAGCAGCCCCTCCCTCCTTCTCTGATCCTCAACCAAGAGAAGGCACTCTGTACTAGATCCCAGCCAATCTGCCGTGTGTTCACAAGCAAGTTCCTTAACCTCTCTGTGCCCAATTTTCTGTTTATGAAAGTGAGAAGTGAATGAGACAGCGTGTAAACTACCTACCACCTTGTTGGTGTGCACGGGGTTCATGGGATGCGGTGCCTGATCATCTAATAATGACAAGAATGGCAATGCCACCCTCGCATAGGGGCACACCCCACTGTGGCTGGGGACTCAGGACCAACATCTCCAGATGTGAGGTCTCTTATCATGATATCCGTATATAAGCTGTCCATGAGGAGTTTCACCCTTGAGTGTACAAGACAGACAGACAGACATCACCTTCTGGCAAGCCCGGGTGTTTCCAGGGACACCCCCGGCTATTTCTCAGACCTTACTAAGTAATTACCCACACTGTAGTCTCCTGTGCTGGGTGACTTTGTCCCCTTATGTAGCCCCCAACGGAGCAAGCACCTTAACCTTGCCTCCAAACAAGACCAAACACAGGCCAGCACCCATTGATTTTCCCTCCAAGCTTCCCTGCTCCCAGCCCAGTGGGACCCAAGAAAATTCAGAGACTGGGACACATTTTCCTTGTTTGTGCTTGCTTGAGACCATCACGTTCTGGTCTCCATGCCATCCACGTGGTCTGAGAAGGCTGGGGAGACTGGAAAGGGGCTCAGAGGGGTGGGGTGGAGAGTGTACTGGGGCGGGGGGGGGACCCGTGAAGTTCTCAGAACAAGTACAGCCCCTTAAAGGGGTCGAAAATCTAGAACCCCAGGAGCACAAAATGGCACGGCCACTTTGGAAGACAGTTTGGCAGTTTCTTACAAAACTAAAATTATTCTTACCATACGACCCAGCAGTCAAGCTCCTTGGTATTTACCCAAAGGAGTTGAAAACTTACATCCAAACAAAAACCTGCACATGGATGGTTACAACAGCTTTATTCACAGTTGCCAGAACTTGGAAGCAGTCGAGACGTCCTCCAGTGGGGGAATGGATACACAAAGTGTGGTCCATCCAGACAATGGGATGTTACTCAGCACTAAAAAGAAACGAGGTACCCAGCCATGAGAAGACATGGGGGGAACCTTAAATGCATACCACTAAGGGAAAGAAGCCAGTCTGAAAAGGCTACAATACCGTAGGAGTCCAACCATATGATACTCTGGAAAAAGTAAGATCAGTGGTTTCCAGGGGTTCAGGGGAAGCAAGGAGGAGCACAGGGGACGTTTAGGGCAATGAAAACACTCTGTATGACACCGTTAGGGTGGATCCGTGTCATTACACACGTCCAGCCCCACAGAATGTACAACACTGTGAGTGAACACTCAAGCAATCTATGGACTTCAGTTACTAATAATGCAGCAACAGGGGCTCAGCAACTGTAATGCCCGCCAGGGTGATGCAAGAGGTTAATGACAGGGGAAACTGGAGGGGCAAGTTCTAGCAATACCCTGTATGGACTGCTCTGTTTTCTTGTAAACCCAAAATGTTCTCAAAAAATAAAGCCCTTAAAAAAAAATCTAGAACCCAGAGAAGATGACAGAGGCAGGGGACTCCAGCCAGTGAGCCGCACAACCAATAGGGAACGTGAAACATCTCACACACCCCCTCCTCCCGCCCCCTGGAACTGCCCTGACCCCCTCCGCCCATGGACGTGCCTGTGCCCAGTAGTGGCACCAACCACCCACTCGGTTACTCGAGTCAGAAGCCTAGGGGGCCTTCCACGATTCCAGACATCACCCCCCAGCCCATCTGTGAGCCTTGCGGGCCTCGCAACACCCCCAAATCTGGGCTTCTGACCAACACCCCCCCACCTCCCTAGCCCAAGCCCCATCATTTCTCTCCTGGGTCACCGCTACAGCCACGTCTTGTGACCCTGTGGTCAATTTCCCACTACGGCCAGAGAGGTCTTCTAAACTGATACCTGGGACCTTGTTCCACAGCAACCAGAGCAAAACCCCAACTGCCCCAGGTCCCTGCTAACCTCTCCTTTTCACCCCGCTACCCTCCACCATGCAGGCACTGGCACGTGGTGTTTTCCACTAGAATAGGAGCCGGCACACAGTAGGTGCTCATTAAACCCTGCTGACTATACTACACAATAAATAACCCTGCCGTGTGCCGGACGGATATTATCATCTGTGTTCCGTAAATGGGAAATCGGAGGAGTATCGCCAGTTCCCCTGGGGTTGCAGGCTCGCTGATGAATGGACCGTTTAAGCCACAACTGTTTACTAAGTGCTTATTATTAACTTGACGATCGCAGAAGACCCATTACACTTGTCTGTTGCCATGCAAAACTCACCGCTTTGGAACCATCTCTTCTGGTCCGCAGCCCCACCCCACCCCACCCCACCCCACCTCTGCCCTACCCCTCCTGTGGGAAGCGTCCCCGGCTCATCTCCACCTGCTGTCATCCTCTGATCACTGACAGAGGCCTGAGGGGCCGGCAGACACCCCCCGTCCAGCCGAGGCCACCCAAGAGGCGGTCAACTGGGCCTGGCTGCTGTGGCACTCAGCAGGAGAAGTTCCTGAATATATGGTTATTAATGACTTTATTTATATACCAATATTTAGTACTGCTCGCAATTAAGCAGATCTGCTTTCAAAATATGACTAATTAGAACAGTCGTGCTGGCAGGGAGACCTCAGCAGGAAACGCACTGCCTTCTAGCAAAAGTTGCCCCCTGCCAGCCGCAAAACCAGGTGCTAGGGCTCAGGAAGGAGGACAGGGAGGCAAGGGGAGGGAGAGGGAGGAAGAGGGCAGAGGAAAAGAAAGACGCAGCCTCCACCGAGAAGCCTTCATTTGTATGATGCTAGTTAACTACGTTCTCCGGCCTGACATTTTCTGCTACTTGGAAGCCAACCAGAAGGGTCTGGGCTGCCTAACTCCCCCGGCTGACATTTTGCAGGAAGCCAGAGGAGGGGGAACCTGTTCAGTGATGCGGAAACCCGGATCGATACAGGTTGATGTGTAAAACTTGCCGTTAATCACCCGTGGGCTCCTGTCCCCATGACACACTCATGGATTTATACCCAATAAGGGTCAAGACTTCCTGGTTTTTCCCCGAGTGACCAGTTTTGGTCAAAATAGGCACATCCAGGGGTGCCTGGGTGGCTCAACTGGTTAAACACCCAACTCTTGATTTCAGCCCAGGTCATGATCTCTCAGTTCGTAAGTTCGAGCCCCGTGTCGGGCTCTGCACTCACAGTGCAGAGCCTGCCTGGGATTCTCTTTCCCTCTTTCTCTGCCCCTTCCCTTCTCTCTCTCTCTCTCAAAAATAGCATAAACATTCAAAATAGGCACATCTGGCAAAGAGGCCAAAAGCTCAAGTTCCTGAAGACTGTTCCAGCCCTGGTGTCCTGGCAGACTGAGAACCAGTGTCCCTCCAGGGTGACTCCATCTAACTTTGCCTACCTGACCCACAGCCGCCTCCTTCCTGATGTCCAACTCGGGTCCCTATTCTGTGCCAGCCATAGAGTCCAAGACTCTGACCTTGACCCTGAACCCAAGGTCCTCAGGTGTGTGACACAGGCATAGAAACAGACAACCATCCTGCCTGGTGACCCTGGGGACAAGGCCCAATGGGGAGGCTTCCTGGAGGAGGAGGCCCAAAGCTGAGGTGGGGGGTGGAGTCTGCACTGAGCAAGCACATGGCAGCAGGAAAGCCCCAAGGTGGGTGCAAAGAGTCTCCAGAATGGCAGGCCCTGGTCCCCAGGGGGCAGCTGCTGAGAGCGGTGGGGCACCCCTAGACCCCCACACCTGTCACCCCTCACTTCTGTTGCTCTCTGCCCAAGGTCACCCACCAGAGGCCCTCCCCAACCAGGTCACCTAAGACCACACCCCGTCACTCTCCACCTCCTTGCCCTGCTTAATTTTTCTGTCTAGTGCCCGCCTCTGCTGGACGTTCCAATCCACACTGACCTACTTCTCTCTCTAGTGCCTGTACCCCCACTAGAATGTAAGTTCCCCAGGACAGGAGAGACCCAGGCAACAGTGTAGAGCCTGGTACCCAGTCGGAACCCCACCCCCACCCCGCCTCCAGCCGCCACAAACATGGGCTGAGTGCATACTGAGGAATAAAGAACGGAAAATTCATCTGCAGCCCGCAGGGGCATAACCTCAAAGCCCCTGGCAGGACCTGAGGGAAGCCAGTGGCTGCGGCCGTGTGAGCCGTGCCATCTAGGCATGGTTTGGGCCACCCTGCAGCTCAGTGTTCGAGAAAAGCTGGAAATCTCAGGCTTCGCGTGAAATCTCCCGATCTGTAAACGTTGGCAACTAATGCAGGTTTTAAAAATACAGACCTATCATCTGGGCGTAGTCTGTGGGGCCGGATTTGCCAACTCAGAGGAAAAGAACACAGGAAAGGTTTTGAGAGCAGAAGGGATGTCCTCTGCTTTGCACATGGAAAGATCTGCCTGCCCAGATACAGTGGATGCTGTGGTGGCCACCAAGGTCCCACCTTGGCAGAGGGCTCGCATCCCACACCTGCCCGTGGGGCTGCTGGCTGGGGCCTCTTGCCTACGTCCCTTTCTGCAAGCCGCTTTTGACCAAGGTTAGGACTCGCTTCCCCAGGGGCAGCCACATCCAACATCTGGTCCATGCAGAGGGACAAAGGGCCAGTCTCCTTGCCTCAATTAGAGGCATCTCTGCAGGGTCATCCCAGCTCTGGAGCTGTCACTGGCATTGGTTGAGGAAGCCCTCTGCTGGGATTATGTCATGGCCCAACATCGCCCCGGCCCTCCCTGCCCTCTGTAAACTCCCCACTGTGGCAACATGGGACCGTGCTCCTGTCCCCTGGGCTCCTGGGGCAAGGGGGAGAGGCCAGGGACATGGGGCCCCACAAGAGCTGAGAGCCAAAGCCTTATCCCCAAGGTCTGCGGTGAATCTCCCGCAGGGTGAATCGTTAACGCCAGGGCCTCTGTGCTCACACTGAATGCCTTCCCCCTCCACAGTCTTCCGAAGCACAGCCATTGCCCCTAGTTTACAGATGAGGAAACTGAGGCACAGAGGAGTTAAGTGTGCCAAGGTCGCACAGCTGGCCTTGGACTGCAGGCAGTCTGGCTGCAGGGTGGACCCGCCCAGGTGGTCCTTCCGTGAACAGGTAGGAGCAGGTCTCCCTGAGCGCCTACAGGGCACCGGGCCCTCCTGACACTCAGTAACCCACTGGGTCCTCCTTCCAGCCCTACGGGGTGGGCTCATTTACCCCCACTGAGCAGCAGGCAGGAGGGGAGGCAGGGGCACCCCAAAGACGGCTTTAAAGCCAGAAGGGGATGAGAAGCAGATAAACAGCGGGGAGGGGGACGATGCTCGGCACGGGTGTGGGGACACAGCCCTGCGACAGGAGCACAGCCTGGGCCGCCTTTCTGGAGAACCACCTCACCCTGCTGGGGGTGCTGCCCCCGCTACGTGTCTACTCCTGTGAAGGAAATGCTCACACAGACCCCTGAGGGGATGCTCAGCAGGGTGGCGCTTCGTGAGCATAACCTGCTGTGGACGCGGCCCAGTGTCCGACCCCACGGGAGGGGCTGCTGGATCATGGCAGACACCCCACTCCCCGCCCCGGAGGATTCTGGTCAGGGAGAAGCAACCAGCGGGGTGCACGTCAGCCTCACCACGAACCTTGAAAACACAGAGCTGAGGGGACACGAGAAGGGTGAGATGTTCAGGGCGGGCTTCCGGCAGCAGGGGCCCCGTCAACTGAGGGGGGCTCTCAGGGGAAGCCAGGCAGGGTGGGGGCTCCAGGAGGGGCCATGGGGCCCAGACAGTAAACTCACCGGAGACGTCCTGCCTGGAGGCGAGGCATGGGCCACTGGGGCCAGGTGGGGTGAGCCTATCTGGGTGAGGCGCCCCTCACCATTTCTTCCAAGAAGACCCCCCCACCGGCTGCAGCCCCTGGGAGTGAGGGTGTTAAGGGGGTCTGCCCACAGCTAACCAGACCCACATACAGAAATCGTTATGGGTGCTGACGGCGGACACAGAGGGGCAGGGGCCTAGAAGAGCAGACGGCCACTGCGCCAGGGGCCAGGGGGAGGGGACGGTCTCACGCAGAGCGGGCGTAGGGCGGGGGGAGAAACGAATGGATGAAGGCAGAGAGCAGCCTTGGCTGGACGGCGATGATAAATGCACCACGCCTGCTGAGTGTGATTAACTCTCCCTCTTCACGGGAGGTCAGCCGCGGAGCCAGGAGGGCTGTGGCCGCAGTCACTGTGCCGCGTGCACGGTGGGGACGCCCGCACACTGCAGATGGGGTCACTGCGTCGCAGACGCTCTCAACCACCAAATAGCACCCCTGAGTCTGGAGCAGCCAGAGCCCCGTCGGAAGCCGAGTTAATAACCCGAGTGGTAGAGGGATGTGTGTCACCGTCAGCCCTGAGCGCAGGGCCAGGCGGGGACCTGCGAGAGCCCACCAGGCCTGGGCTGCCCTTGGCAGCTGCTCCAGGTGCAGAGGAAGGAGCTCCGCGAATGGGGACACAAGGCCAGGCGTCCCTGCAGGTGCAGGGCCCCTCAGCTGGGCTACCAGGGGCTCCCGCAGGGCCAGGGCTGTGCAGAAGCAGCAGGAGAGGGAGAGAATGCCCACTGTGTGCAATCGGTCACTGAGTATTTCCTGAGGGCCTACTGTGTGCTGCTGGGGCTTCAAGAATGAGCAAACAGGGACGCCTGTGTGGCTCAGTCGGTTAATCGGCCGACTTGGGCTCAGGTCATGATCTCGTGGTCTGTGGGTTTGGGCCCCGCATCGGGCTCCGTGCTGACAGCTCAGAGCCTGGAGCCTGCTTTGAACTCTGTGTCTCCCTCTCTCTCTACCCCTCCCCCACTCATGCTCTGTCTCTCTCTCTCTCTCTCTCAAAATAAATAAACATTGAAAAAAAATTGTTTTTAAGTCTCCAGCACATCCCCATAGAACCCAGAAATTCCACTCCTGGGCAAACACCCAAAAGAGGTGAAAGTATGATGTCAATGTCCACAGCAGTATCATTCACAATAACCGAAAGGTGGAAGCAGCCTAAGCATCCATCAACGAACAAATGGACCAAGTGTGGTCTCTCCGTACGGTGGAATATTACTCAGCCTTAAAGAGGAAGGAAGTCCTGACACAGGCCACAGCATGGATGAACCTTGAGGACATTACACCTGGTGAAGTCAGCCAGTCACAGAAAGATAACTACGGTACGATCCCACTTACACGAGGTCCCTAGAGGGGTCCGATTCCTGGAGACAGAAAAGTAGGGTGGTGGGTGCCAGGGAAGGAGGAGTGGGGAGCTAGAGTTCCAGTTTTGCAAGATGGAGAGAGTTCTGGAGTCGGCTGGTGAGTACTCTGTGTATGTGTGTGTGTGTGTGTATGTGTGCGCACAACACTGTGTGTTTAATGCCACTGAACTGGACACCTAAAAATGGCTACAAATGAGAAGTTTTATGTCATCTGTATTTACCATAGCTTTTAAAAATAGGGGCTCCTTAAAAAATAAAATAAAATAAAATAAAATAAAATAAAATAAAATAAAATAAAATAAAATAAAATAAAACAAAATAAAAAATAGGGGTCCTGGGTGGCTCAGTCAGTTAAGCATCTGACTGTGGCTCAGGTCACGATCTCGCAGTTTGTGAGATTGAGCCCCATGTCGGTCTCTGCGCTGACAGTGTGGAGCCTGCTTGGGATTCTCTCTCTCTCTCTCTCTCTCTCTCTCTCTCTCTCTCTTTCTCTCTCTCTATCTCTCTCCTTCTTCTGCCCCTTCCCAGCTCATTCTCGCTCTCTCAAAATAAATAAGTAAACATGTAAAAATTTAAAAAATATTTGAAATAAACCACACTCCTCTGGACAAGAAAAGTACCTGGCACGTAGTAAGTGCTCAACTAATGCCTGGTCCCTGCCAGCGCCCCACCCCCGCCTCCCCCCCTCAGGACAGAGAAACAGGAGCACAGGGCTTGGCACACACAAGCTGGTGACTCTGGCCAAGTTCTCGGCCTGCCTGAGTTCGGGTGTGGATGAAGAGGTCCTTCTAGCCCTTCTCTGAATTCAGTTCTCGTCCCTCAGCCTGTCGACCCAGGGGGCCGGCGTGTAGAAGCCAGCACAACTCAGCTTTGCGCAGGATCACTGAGATCAAAAGATTTGCTGGAGTGGATATAAATAGCCCCAAAGCTCTGGCTTTGCTGCTGAGCCCGGCGCTGGTCAGGCAGACCAGGGGGCCCCCAGAAAGCCCGGCAGCAAACTCGTCTTCCCGGAGCGGCCACTGCACGGACTCCGGCTGCTGAGGCCGCATCCTCCTGTGTTCTCAGGGTTCAGGCTCCCCACGACCTATCACAATTCCTCTTGTAAAACTCAAATTGGCTTTTAAATCAAAGTAGTCTCTTCCCCTGCCCATGGAAAACACCTGCTTTCCTATGTAAGGACACCTGGAGCACAGGGAAGGGGTGGGGCTGGGAGCAGACAGTAAAAATGTACCCCCTTTCAGGCTCGCTTTTACCCCAACTCTTATAATGATTCTAATTAGTCTCAGAATCTTCTGCCACATAAGGCACCTCCAGAACAAGCGGCAGAGGCATTTTCCGATGGCTGCGCAGCAACCCTCCCCACCCCCACCCGGCCCACCTCCTCCCTCCCTCCCTCCCCCTCCCTCACACCAGCGGGCATCCCCCTGAGGGCTGACTCCAGCGTCGCAGGCTGCAGGCTGGCACTTAGGAGCCCGGGCGAGTGCTGGTTAAGTGAATGAATAAATGAATAAATCAATGACTAATTCAACACACGTGGGAAGAAAAGAAGGCAGTTCGAGAAGGACAGTCCCAGACATGTGGTTGCCCACACATCTCGCAGCCTCTCCCTCTCCCTGGGTCTCCCTCTGTCCCTCTGTCTCTATTTCTAAACCCCGCCACAACCCATCAGGATCTGTCAGCCTGCCTGCCTCTCTCCCAGCAGGCAGCTGTGTTGCCCCTTCTCCTTCCAGAAGGTCTGTCCATCTGCCCACCTCCCCACTTTCCGAAAGGCCAGCCTCTTGCCCCTCTTCTTGGCCTGAGCAGCGGCCACCCAGCTAACCCATCGAGTCTTACCCTGAGAGAACCCTGCCGGCCCCAGTGCTTCCCGTGGGTGCCACCATCCACCAGCGTCAGGGTCCACGGGCCTCAGCCAATCCTCTGTCTCTGTGACTCATACTGTATGAAGTAACTGGCCTTCATTCACTCAATAGGATTAAATTTAGCAACTACCCTAACACTAGGGTCCCTGGGGGACCCACCTCCATTCCGAATGACTCAAACTCTGAAGCCTCAGGCTCCCAAGCATCTTCAAATCACGGCTGTAAAACCACCCTCATTGTAACCTTAGGACTGATGAAGAGAGGCCAAAACCAAAGACACTAACACGGGCTTCCACACATGGTTTTAGTCTCTCATGTAAGAGCCTCGAGGTGGGCAGTCCAGGGTGTGTGCTGTGGTTCCCCCAAGTCATCAGGGCCCCAGGCTCCCTGCAACTCACTGCATCCCTGTGGGGCGGCCCTTGTCCTCACAACCCATAATGGCTGCCTGTGCATCAGCCATCACATTCTTATTTTAGTCAACAGGAAGGAGCAAGGGGCTAAAGACCCACCCCTTCCTTTTAAAGACACTTCCTGGAAGCTGCACACCACACTTAATGCTTTCCTCTTTTTGGCCAGAACAGAGTCACATGGCCATCTCTAAGTACCAGTGAGGCTAAGAAATGCAGTCTGTATTTCTGATTGGCCTCGTGGCCATATTAAAAAACAAAAAACAAAACACATGCACACACCCAACAGAAGTTTCAATGTTAAAGAACACAAGGGAAAGCAGACCCTGGAGGTAGCTGTCTGGCTCATACACACCATCCTCATGCAGTACAAAGATCACCCCTTTTATCACCTCCAAGACCCCTTGTACCGTCTCTCCCACAATTTCCCAAACAATAATGGCTGCGGGCTGTCACAGCCAGTGCTGGACTGCCCCCTTTCCGGAGGAGGAAACTCACCCCAGCTGCTCAGGACAGAGCCAGCCTCCAAACCCAGACTTGCAAACACCCACCACCTCAGCGATTTTCATTCATCAAACTGCACTTGGCAAATGGGGCAGGCGAAGTGACAGTGTTCCATCCCACCCCACAGCCCTTGACATGCCCCTGTGTGATCGAGACCACATCTAGGCCACTGCCTGAGACAGCGTCTCAACCGTGGAAAATACCCGAGGACCCAGCATGGGTCTCACTACAGCAGCACTGGCCTTTTTCAGACAGAAAGCCAAGCTCAGCCTGCAGCGTGAGAGGCACAGACCCCGGCTAGGGACTTTTCCACTGAACCCGGGAGCCCAGGCTGGCCACCAGCTCATACGTGGGGAAGGAAGTGGTTTGTTTCAATCAAATTAAAGCAAAGGAGAACCATTCGGGGAGAAAAATCGTGAGCTTCAGCTTCAGCTGTCACCTTGAGAAGAAAAAGAAAGTCAACCCTCCCGCCTAGAGGGACACAGGTAAAACCCAGGATGTGGGGTCCCTGAAGGGCAGTGTGGAAGGGCGTGCTGAGACTCTCTGGGGCTCCCCGTCCCTCCTAACACTCTCCCTCACCTCCCCAGCCCAGCAGACTTTCCAGCAGACTCTCCTCACAGCCGCCTGCACTGGGGAGAGGCCACCTGCTTCCCTACCAGGCCGTGAGGCCACCTCCCTGTGCCCCCAGACCTGTCCCCCTCCCTGGCACACGTCTGCATGCACAAGGTTCCGTAACCGCTTACTGGATTGGACCTCAAGTTCCAGTTCAGTAGAGAGATTAAAGACACTACCTTGTACAATAAAAACAGTCCTTGCAAAGAAGAGGGGCTGACATTCTGACATGATAAAAGCTGCCGTTCCCATCCTCTGGTCTCCTCCAGCTGAGGCGGACAGGGCTTTTGGCATCTGGTGAAGGGGAATCTGGGAAGACACGATGAATCAGCTCCCGCCATCTCACCCCCATGCCGCCCTGAGCTCCCGGGGGCCGGAGTCTGCATGTTTCTTAAACAAGAGGGCCGTACCCAACAGACGTTCCTGCTGAACCACTGTCCTCCAAATCTGTCCGTGTCCTCTCCTCCTGGGCCCCTGCTTTCAGGTTTCTGGGTAGACGAAAGAGACCACGCTTGTGGAGTCCCGTCCACGAGGGAGAAGGCTTTGCATGCCACATCCAGACCATGGCTGGCAGGACCACCCCTCTCCCCCGGAGGCCACAGAAACACAGAGGAGGCCAGCTCTCATCACTGCCACTGCCCCACCACAGGCAGAGCCCGAGAGCTTGGCCAGCGGTGGGCCTCGGGGCCACCAGACACAGAGCAGAAGGGAAGAGCACTGGTTTGGGAGTCACAGTTCATGGTGGGCCCTGCCCTTACTAGCTGTGCAACCCCAAGCAAGATGCTTCACTTCTCTGAGCCTCAGGGTCCTCATCTGTAAAGTGGGGCCATGCAGATAAAAAGGGGATCAGCCAGCACATAGCAGGTGCTCAAGAAAGGCTTATTTCAACCAATCTCACGGTGGAGGCCAGGAAAGTAGCTGCCTGGAGGAGGAAAGCAGTAGAAAGTCAGACACTAGACTTTTTAATGAGAGTCTGAACACACGTCCACACAATAAACGTAAGCCCACTGATAACACACACATAGCCAGTCCACCAAAATGACATTGAAGGATGAAATTAAATAATCAAGGGAAATAGAAGCTCCAACATTTTTGTCCTGTACCTCAAACGATGGTGGTTTTTGCCCCCAAGGATGTGCCCACTCCATTTTGGAGACCCTGGACATGTCCACATAACAATCGAGGATTTATCTAAAATATCCGATTTTAGGAGCGCCTTGGTGGCTCAGTGGGTTAAGCATCCGACTTCAGCTCAGGTCATGATCTCGCAGTTCGTGAGTTCGAGCCCCGCATCAGGCTTTGTGCTGACAGCTCAGAGCCCGGAGCCTGCTTCCGATTCTGTGTCTCCCTCTCTGTCTTCCGCTCCCCTGCTGGCGCTGTGTCTCTGTCTCTCTCAAGAAATGAACAAACATCAAAAATATGTCTATACAAAAAAGAGAGCACTGATTCCGACGTATATGAAATTATGAAGAGTTCTGAGATGGGAGCCTGTCCTTAAAGGACACGTGGGGTTTCTGGAGGCAGCTGTGGAGGTGTGGGAAGGGCATTCCGGGCAGAGGGAGCAGCGTGGGCAAAGGCACCAAGGTGTGACAACAGCACAGGTGGCCATGGGTGGCAGGTAGCCGCCTGGCCACCCCACCTGGGCAGGTTTCAGAGCAAGAGAGATCCCCGTGCCCGTGGCTAGGACAAACAGAATCAGGGGAGGGTACACGGCCCCTGCCTGCTCACTGAGTGGCGGCTCAGGCCTCAGTGCACTCTGGGGCATCCTCTCCCAGGAGCTAGTCCAGGACGTGTGTGACTGCCCTGCCCAGAGAGTCCCCGGAGGTCCCCAGCAAGACGGGAGCAAGTCTGTGGGAACCCCCGCCTGCCCCCGCAGGACGGCAGCCTCTCCAGGCAGGAGTGGTGCTCACACAAGGCACCAGTGGAGGGGGGGGGGCAGGAGTGGGGGGAGAACGGCACGCTCTTAATTGCTGCAGTTATCCAAAACGCATTAGCGGCGATGATTTCCTTCAGACCCCCTTTCTCCTCCCTGGATGTTTTGGCTGCTTCGCCATATGGCGGGAGTTAAAAATACCGCTCGGAGGGAGGGGGGCCTCAGGCAAGCTACTAGGGAAACTTCTGACAGCCTTAGGTTGGGGAAGCGACAACATGGCATATAAGCACACCTGACACGGCAGATTAATAGGGCCGGCTGCGGACCCCTGCTCCTCCTCCCATTGAGACCAACAGGAGGGGGCAGAAGTGACCGTCCAGGGCTCCCAAGGTCGAGTCACACAAAGCCTTGCGGCTCCCACCAGACTTTTTGGAACACCGGCTCTGGGAGCCCCGGGCCACCACGCGAGAAGCCCGACCCCCTGAGACCGCCGTGTTGGAGAAGCCACACGCACACCCTCCGGTCCGCAGTTCCCGCTGAGCCCGGCCTTTCAGGCATGTCCACAAGTTCCCAGATACGAACGTGAGGTCGTGCTGCACCCTCCAGACCAGCTCACCTGCTACGTGAATTCCACTGAGTGACTTCCATCGACAAAGAGAGCAGAGGAAGCGACCGATGAAGCCCGGCCCACCCCCCGACCTGCAGAATCTCAGGAGCGTAATTTGTTACACAGCCACCGATGACCAGAGCTTTTGCAGCGACTGGAAGAGTGCGTCATTCATTCATTCATTCGCTCATTCAACACATTCATTAAAACCCACCCTGAGGCAGGGCCCCTTACAGGAACACCAGAGACAAATCATTCTCGTCCTCCCCAAAGGAGCTTCTGGGCCGGATCATCAGCGCCCACCCAGTTTGTCTGGGTCCATCCCATGTACCCGTCTCCCTGATTGGCAGCTTTCTCCCTGGGGGCCTGTCACTTCTGGCCCTTATGGCCAACACACTCTTGTCCAGTTCCCGCCCCTGCCTTCATTCTCTCTGGGCAAGGAGTGTTCTGCCTCTCAAACAGGTTTTAGTATGCTTGGAAAAGCCATCTGCGTACTAAAACAACAAGGGTATTTAAATGTCACACTAGAAAATACCTTTTTACCAAAAAAACAAAGTAGTAAGGGAGGGACAGGGGAAGAAAAGAAGAGATAAGACATACTGAGAATGAGTAACAAAGTTAGAGACATAAATCCAAACTTACTAAGGATTACTTGAAATATATGAAACACTCTGATCAAAAGGGAGAGACCAGAAGAATGGATTAAAAACACATAATCCAACTATGTGCTAAGAGAGCCACTTTAGATTCAAAAACACTATAGTGCTGAATATAAAAGATGGAAAAAGGAGGGAGCCTGGGTGGCTCAGTCAGATAAGTATCTGACTCTTGGTTTCGGCTCAGGTCATGATTTCGCGGTTCATGGATTCGAGCCTGGGCATCAGGCTCTCTTTATGGACGGCGTGGAGACTGATCGGGATTTCTCTCTCCCTCTATCGCTGCCCCTCCCTGGCTTACTCTCTTTCCCTCTCTCAAAAAATAAATACACATTTTTCAAGCAGATGGAAAAATGGATATCATACAAATAGCCAAAGAGAGCAGATATCAAACACAGACTTTAAGACAAAATCTGTTATTACAGACAAAGAAGGACATTTTATAAGGACCAAAGGATCAATCCATCAGGAAGATACAACATTTACAAACATACATGCACCAAGCAACAAAGCCCCAAAGCACATAAAACAAAAACTGACAGAAATAAAGCGAGAAATAGACAGCTCCCCATGGACAGTTGGAGACACAAATGCCCCGCTTTCAGTAATGGGTAGAACAACCAGGCAGAAGGTCAGCAAGGAAACAGCGGACTCGAACACTGGAAACCGACCAGACCTAGCAGACAGACACAGAACACCTCCCAACAGCAGGTGCGTACTTCTCTCAAGTGTACTTGGAACATTCTCCAGGGCAGATCCTATCTTAGCCCTCAATATGAGTCTCAATCCGTTTAACAAGGTGGTCATCGTACAAAGTGCATTCTCTAAGCACAACGGGCTGAAACTTAAAGAGCCCCCTAACGAGGTCTAGATGATAGCTCTCAGGGGAATGTGCTTGGCTCATCCTTGCTCAAACCACAGCCTTCCCGGCCACCCTCGCCTCTCTGTGCCTCAGTTTCCCCACCTGTACGACAGTGGTACCTCCCAGAGCTGTAGTAAGTGTGTGTAATAAACAAGTCAGCTGTCACTACTATTACTCATTGTCGACGGAGGGTGGCAATGACAATCCCTCATATTCCATCTTGGGGTGAGGAGACATTCACTCATACAACAGGTTACAGCTTTCAGAATGCCTTCGCTTTTCCTGTTTCATCTTGTCCTCACTGCAGTCCTGCAGGATCACCCGCTAAATGGAAAAAAGTTGGTAGTGGTGAAGCCCCAGTATGGTGGCACGTGCCAAGTCCTTCATCCAGGGCCTGGCTCACAGTGGGCGCCAGGAAGGGGGCAGGTTGGCCTATGGGTGGGCATGGCATGGGGGCTGATCAGCTACCCGGACACCCCTTGTGGGTGTGGAGTATCTTATGTACCTCAAAGTTTAGAGGTGCTGAACTGGGTAACAGTAAAGCCTCAAAGAAGTCTAGACAGAGATGTGAGCCTATAATGGGCTGGGGAGGGTGGGGGCAGGCAGAGCATTTCAGATGCCTCTGCTTTTTGTGCGGAGGCCTCCATTCTGTTGAAATAACATAAGTTTCCCCTTTCACTGAGGGTTACAGGGATGGCCACGGCCTCTCTTACAAAGGCTTGGGTTCGTGATCGGCTACATTAAGTGTGCAGAAGTCAGATGGACAATAGAGAGATGAACGCCAAAACCCACTCACTGGATCCTAAATCCCGTGACTTTTCTCGAACATCAAATTTCCTCTCCGCCTAGGTAAGAGGGAACAGCAGTGACAAAAGCTGGCAAGGATGAGGGGCAATGTGCTTCACCCGTAATACAGATTTAATCCTCACAGCCCCTCTCGGAGGGAGGTGATATTTTATAACCCCGTTTTACAAGTGAAAACACTGAGACCCAGAGAGGCTGAGTAACCGGCCAGAGGCAGTACAGCCAGATCATGGTGGAGGGGGTGGTCTGGCCCCACGGTGCCTGTCCTCCGTATGAGCATGTACTATGTGTGTGCCCCGACCAGGAGCTATCTACACCAGCCACCCTGGGGGAGCTGAGTGTCCCTGCATGGGCTGCTTCTCCAGAGGGGTGAGTGAGAGAGGCGGGCTGGAGGCAGGGTCCAGGGACGTCAGCCGGCCCCCACTCACTCCCCTGTCCAAGAGCACTGCAGGCAACAAAGACCTACATGCACTCTGCCATCTGGAGGCTTTTCTCCTGCTTAAGCAACGCTCTCTCCTTCCCATCTGGACAGGTAGTTGTTGGGTGAGGGGAAAGGATGGGACCATGTTCCTTTTATCCACAACCCACATGCTTCTGCTTAGCTCCACCAGCACCCCGGGCCAAGCTCCCAGCACCCCATGCCCCCAGTCCTGTAGCGTCTCCTGAAGCCTCCTACTCGCTGGCCCCTGCCTCCGCCGGGGACAGGGGTCCCATCCACACCTGAGTCCAGTCCTGGCCCTCCTCTGGGAGGCACCCCCCAGGGACGCCTGTCTCCCAAAGTCCCTCTGGGCCTCTCCAGGCCTGCTCGCCCTGCCCACTGCTGTGCGTCCCCTACCCCTTCTCTCCCTTGCTGTCCCCTTGCTCACTCTGTTCCAGATACACCTGTCTCCTCATTGCATCTTGGCCATGCCAGGCACCCTTGGGTTCCCAGGCAACCCCAAAAGGGAAATCTAGTCGTCCCCCTGGATCCACTCTCCCCTGTTGGAGAAAACGAAGCCGAGGCTCAGAGAGGTTCATTTCACAGGCCTGGGGACAGGAAGAAGAGCTTGGTGCCCTGGCCAGGACCCTATCAGAGTCTTACCCCCAAGTTGACCACATGGACCACCGGCCCATTCACGTTCAGTTTCAGGCTGTCCAGAGACCCCTGCAACCTGTCCACGAATAATCCACACTCATGCACTCGAGGATGTCCCTGCGAGGCTCCCTAGCAGCTGCCCCCTCCCCTGTACCTCTGGACACGGGCTGAGGACTTTCCATGTGAGCACTAAGACCATCCGGGCAGGCAGTGGGGTCTCACGCAGCACCGCATCTAAGCCTGCGACATCAGACACTTCACAGGCAGGTTGCAAATGACCTGCCGCGAGGCTCCTCCGGATCTGCCAATCCAGGACACCTTCCTCGGAAGCCCGCTTCCCTGTGGTTGAGGTGAGGGGGGCCAGGCCCAGGTGCCTTGATTCCCCAGAAGGCCTGACACTCTTCATGCAAGGGCAGCCTCAGAGCAAGCAGGCCGTTCAAATCAACAAGGGGAGGGAGCAGAGCCAGAAGAGGGGCACATATGTCCACCCTCCCGTACGACCAAGCGTCCCAGTGTGTCCTGATGAATGAACACATGGAGAGAGGCCCGAGGCTGCTTCACGAACAGCTCTCCAGCAGGCTAGCAAATGCCCGCATGTTCCGAGTGGGGAAGTGAAGCCAACTCAAGGCGGAATGCCCGGCATGGGCTGGGTGGCGCCTGACAGCTTAGAGAGACCCTTCCCCTGCACATGTGCACCTGCTGTCCACGACCACCCCGCCAGCGGCAGGCCTCCATCAAAATTTTGCCAAAAAGGGATTTGGGCTCCCGGCGGCGAAATAAATTCTCCAAGGGGACCACAACAACGAGAGGCCGATTCTGACGCCCAGAGGGAAAAGCCATAGCCGTCCCCTGGGCGGGTGACCGTGCTGGAGTTAATTCTGGGTGGTCTGGGTGAGCCGGCCATACAGATCTGGAAACGGTTCCACACGTTTCACAAAACACTTTTACTCAGAGCAGCGAACCACTTCAAAGGCGCACAGTGTGGCTCAGTGAGCTGCGTGAGCTCTGGCGGCAGACAGACCTGCGTGGGAACCCGGCCTCTGCCACTGGGTGATGGCGCACAACCTGCTTCAGAACTCCCTGAGCCTCAGTTTTCATATCTGCAAAATGGGATGTCAACAGCTCACGGCTGTCACAGGCTTGGTGCGTCAATGGAGACACAGAGGAACGGGCTCAGTTATTACCGCGGTTTGACTATAATCGGAGCATTCTAATGTTAGGCGCAAAATAACCCAGGATGTCTGTCCTGCTGCTCTGTGAATCTCGCCTCCTCCCAGAAGGAAAGGCAAGCATTTCACACGCAGGGCTCAGACACGGCACACACAGCTTGGCAGGGGGGAGCCGGTCTTGTTCACCAGCCCACCCCCACTACCCAGCTGAAATCTAGGCCCTAAGCAGGTGCCCCGGGGCTGGTCCCTGCCTGTCTGGACCTCACCTGACCCAGCTGTTCCCACTCACAGGCCTGGCGTGGCCATATAGCACCTCCCACCCTCCAAACCTGCCAGGTGCCTCTCGCCTCCCCTTTTACATGTGCTGTGTCCCTGGCTTGATATCCTCCTCCTCCTCCTCTTTCTAGCTCAAATGTCACCTCCTCCAGGAAGCCTCTGTTGATGCCCGAGGGCGGCCATCTGCTTCCTGCTCTAGGGTGCCACACCACTAGACCCCACTTCCTACCCGGCCTGATATCTCAGCAACCTTCTTTACAGGCTTATGTCCCTGTTCAAGGGTGTCCAAGTAGAGGCAGTGGGGGTGCTGCCCGGATCAAGGAAAAGAATCGGGCTCAGGTGCCTGAGTGTTCGACAGTTCGTGAATGAAAGGACATGCAGACTGCAAAGCATGTGTGCACTGTTCAGCCTGTTCCTGGTATACAACAGGCGCTCCATAAATGTTCGTTCTCCATCAGCGTGGTTCCGAATACCCTCAAGAATGGACAGGCATGTAATACGGCGGAGAGTACAACAAACTACGATTGCGGAAGCTGAGAGGGTGTTCTGCCTTGTACGGTTCTTTCCATTTCTCTGCATATTTGAAAATTTTCGTAATAAAACGTTAGGGAAAACAACCCTCAAGAGCATTCTCAGTATGCTAGCTGTTCTTGCCCCTGGAGCTACCAGCTATCAGCTGACTCTGATCTTACCGAACAGAAGCAGCCCTCCCCCATTTTACATGGGAGAGGAGGGAGATACTCGGCCTCAGGAGGCCAAGGGCAATGCTTTGCCTTACTTGGAAAGCCCGCGCTGCTGGGAGGCGGCTGAGGCAGGACGGGGCTCCTGCACACCGGCTACCGGGGCAGGGCTTAACTGCTCAGGTGTTGGACACTGGGCGGCCTAGAGGGTCCTGAGAGCAAGGCCAGGGCAGCTGGGGTTGGGGACGCATTTGAAAAACTCAAGGCTGCAGCTCCTCACCTTTTAAAACAGAAGCACTGGGCGTTTACAATAACTGGTCTGGCATATCCTCCTGGAAATATAAACCCTAGGAGGCTCAGGATTCAGACTCCAAAGGCCACTCACTGATGTTGCCACTCAGCAAAGCCTGGTTCACAGCCGGGCCCGTGTCAGCCACGGCCTGGCCTGGGTCTGCACCGGGTGGGGAGTGGCAAGGTCGAGGCCCAGGTTACTTCCAGGCCACGAGTGCGACCCCGGACCGCCTCTCGGCCTCATCCGCCGCTTCTGTTCTGCTTCAATTAGGTCAGTGCACTTTCCCCACCCCAGTTCTTGCTGAACACCCAGCTTGTCTGTGTTTGTTTGTTTGGTTTTTTTTTTCTGCTGCTCTGTGGCAATTATTCAGATGACACTTACCCTGCCAAGCTCGGAATGGTGCCCTTCCCAAGTTAGGCAAAGCGTCGCTCTTTCTTACACAAACAGCGAGCAAAGAACAAAAACCACGATCAGCTGTCAAAACACTGTCACAGACAAAACAGCTGACTAGTAGCCACCCAGCTGACAAAAAATGCTGATGCCCCCAAGTTCCCGATGCTCACACCCCCCCTCCCACCCCCACCACGGCACAGCCCCGAGATCTCTACAGGCTCCGGGAGGCCTGAACCCAGAGAGCCGAGGGGGAAACAGACATGGGAACGAGAACACGCACGGTACTGCTCCCTGTTTTTTCCCAAGCCTAGCCAGATAAAGAAGCTTTTCACGATTTATTTTCCAGGTTGTAAAATAATAATTTGCTTAGCTTGTCAGACAGCTGGGGGAGAACTTCAGAGAAACACCCTTCCTCGTCTTTCTGTGGATTCTACCATCTGCTGGAAAAATCGGAGCGGCTCACCCCGTGCCCTCGGAGCTGAATGCATTTTGCCCAACCAGGACAAGCTTCTCTGAGCATGTTCTAGCTCGTTCTGGCCGGGGGACATCCTCCCCGGCACTGGGTACTCGGCTTTATCTTGGCCGGGAGAACAAGAACATTCTTTCATGAAGCCGTGAACACAGTATCTCCCTCTGCCACCTTCTCCGCCGCCCTCTCAGATCAGGAAAACCCTCGAGGCCTCTCTCAGCCCGTACGCAGTTCCCACTCTCTGCTAAGAGGGGGGGAAAGGAGACAGGGACAGAAGGTTCTCGGGGCTTCAGACCCTGAAGCTCAGGTCTGGTACTTCCAGCTACACTGAAGAACAGAACGGCATGCTTTCAGAGGCATCTTGCCAGGACCCTCCCGAGTACAGCTTCTTGCGTCAGTGACTTCTTGCCTGCCACCCCCTCTCTCCGCTGGCCACCCTTAAGCTTCCCTCTGAACTGCTACACCACCATCACCACGAATGTCACCACAGACCCGGGGAGAGTGCTTGTTTGGTAAGTCAACAGAGACTGAATGCCACTGGAAGCCTCCCCCAGAGTGAGTCACCAACTCAGAGCTTCAGCAAAACGTCCTCTTGGAGTGATGTGACAGCTCTTGAGGGCCGGAGGGGACGGGAAAGCGAGGGAGGCCGCTTCACAGGGCCCTCTCTCCAACCTCTGCAGGCTGGTGTTTACTTCTGCCGAGAGACTCTGGAAGATCGGAGGCTGGGAGGGGTCACCATGCTCAACCCTTGCCCCACTCACTGCCACCTCGGGTGATGCTGAGGGCCCGGACTCGGTGATGGGAAGTCACGCAGGATCCCAGCAGGGGGAGGGTCGCCTGATCATTCTGCAGCAGGGAGGGCTGTTGGGGGGTGGGTGAGAGCAGGGGGCTAGAGCCAGGCCACCTGAGCCCCAATCCCGGCTCCATTACTAGGGGGTGGGAGAACCTGAGTAAGTCACATGACCTCTGAGCTTCAGTCTCCACATCCATAAAATGGGAGCAGCAGCCGCTCCTGCCTCGTGGTAGTGCTGTGCCCATGCAGTGCACTGACACATGCACACGCCCGCAGCAGTGCGGGGCACATGGGAGGCCTTCAGTGCATGCAGCCATAATGCACTCATCCCTGCTGACCAGAGATCTGGCTCCGTGTCAGTGGGCCCGGCTCAAGTTCAAGCTGACTTTGGAAAGGAAAACACAGCGGTTCTAATCAATCCTGCCTGCCTTCATCCACTCAACAGGCATCTATTGAGGGTCTATTATGTACCCCAATCTCTAGTGGGAGGGAACAGTTCTAGAAATATCATGAGAATGTAGCACGCTAAACACTGGATATGAATTCTGATGTCAGAAAAAAGTCAACTAAATAATCCAACGGAAACAAAGGTACCCTCTTTTTTTCCTGTTATCTTCCTGTTGTCCCCAAACTTGAGAAACTCACGACGGTATCTTCCAGCAGAGGACTTCCGAGGAAGGGTTTCAAGTTTGGGGTTTGAGAGTATCTACCATGCTCGGGGGAGGTGGCACGAGATCACTGTTGTCCCAGGATGAGCCTTTTCAGTGGTCTCTCCCCTGCATCTATCTGTTCTCCCTTCTGGATACGCAGGTGCAGCCTGTCCCCGTGGTGGCGGGGGCCAAAGGGCTCCTGACTCCAGCCAGAGCAGCTGGCGGCTGCTGAAGACATGGGTAGCCAGGCGTGCCTTAGCCTGACACGCTCTGTGCACCCTTGCCTACAAGGACCCCTGTCTGCAGGCAGGAGGGCCTGGGAGCCAGCACGGGCAGTGCCCACTGGTGGGTGCACCAGCACTGGGAGAAGGTGGAGCCAAGTGCCCCAGCAGGAAGCCATCCCAACGCCGTGGTCTTGCACTGCCCGTCGCCTCGGGAAGCTCACACGCAGGTGTTCCCTGCTCCATCCCAGGTGGCCAACCCCAAGTTGCCCCCGAGTTCTGGACAGCCGTTCTAGCTCCACACCCCCTGCACCGGGCCCCAGGGGGTCTCAGGCAGGTTGTCAGGAAGTTCACTCACCTCCTGCCAGGGCACCGTGGGCCCCAAAGAACCGAGAAACTGATGGACAAAGGAAGAATCTGAAATGCATTAGGCACCTACTGTATACCAGTTTCCTCCACGCCCATTGTCCTCCCTTAACCCTCAGAAAAAGTATGGGAGGCAGCTGTGATCGTCCCTGCTTTGTGTGCATT
This sequence comes from Prionailurus bengalensis, assembly GCF_016509475.1. NCBI lineage: Eukaryota > Metazoa > Chordata > Mammalia > Carnivora > Felidae > Prionailurus > Prionailurus bengalensis. The sequence continues at coordinate 56,187,116 of NC_057348.1, read as the reverse complement.
AAAAACGAAAAAAACAAAAAACAAAAAAACCCTGAGGCTAAATGAGGAGGCATGACTTGTCCCATGGTCACTGGCTGAGAGCCGGCCATTGGTCCCAAGTCTGCACGTGTCCCCTTCTCCTCTTCCTCTGTTCTCTGCCCTTGCCTTTGTGTCTCCAAGCACATCACTAACAGTTCTGCACACAGTAGACACTTCATAAAAGTTGGCTGCTCTCAAGGGGGTTGGTTAAACCATGCTCCTCAGGCATAGATCATTTTGCTACATAGATGGACAGTGGGTGGGCACGTCAAAACCAGGTGTGGAAAAGCAGCCCTCAGCTCACTCCCCCTACATGGTCCAGTGACCCAGAATCCCAAGGGTGTGAGAAGGCACGTATGATACCACGGCCCCCCAAGAGTCTCCTATGAAGGGAGGGAGGCGGCCTCCCAAAAGGCTGGGACATGCAGTGGATGCTAGAAATGGGCCGGCGCGCTCCATCTCGAGGGACCCCACTGTTCTGTTAATATGCTGGTGCCACACAGTCTCATTTGTCACGGTGCGTTCTGGGGGCCAGCAGCATCCACAGCTTCTGGGAGCTTGTGTGCCTGCCCTGGGCCTACTGGTCAGAATCTGGATTTTAGCGGGATCCCCAGGCACTTGGTGTGCACATTCAAGTTGACTTAGAACTTGACTGGTTGTAGTTCCTCTGAAAGGGGATGCCATCACAGGCTTTGGCTGTATCTCAGTGGAGGGAAGCCAGTGTGACAGAGCTGGGGACTTGTGAAATAACCCCCGCACCCACATCCCCAGCTCCCCCCTCCAAGGCCACCGCCCAGATGCAACGCTGGGATTCCCCACAGCAAGCAGGACTCACTGTCTCCATCCTCCCTCTTGGTCACCAGAGGTGACTTTGAAGAGAAGAAAGGAATGCATTCCCCAGGACGGTGCTGGGAGGCATTTGCCAACAGCGTGTGTCACTGTTGCCTGTGAAAGTGGACTGTGCGTCCCTGCCCTTGTGTGTCGCCTCCCTGAGCTGCTGAGGATCTCACCTGGGCCACCCCCAGCTTTTCTTTCAGTCCCTGCATGAGGGCGCGGGGCTCGGTCTCCTGCAATAGCACCAAGTAACCCCCAGCCACTGTGGGAGGGACTGAGTGACACCTGAGTGACACCAGAGAGCCAGGGGTGGGGCGCACGGAGGGAGCAGGGTCTCTGCTTTCTCTCGCTGACACCAGCTAGGAGCTATCCACACGCCTCACGAAACCTTCCCAGGATAAAGAGAAAGCAGGAGTTTGCTAGTGGGCCTGCCACCACAGAGCCATGAGGCTGACCCACGCCCTGACCTCATCCTCACAACCCTCCTTCTTCAGAGCCCACGAGAGCCCAGAAGCACTGCCCCAGAACCCGTGCAGGAAGCAGGGTGACAGGCAGGGGTCCTCTGTCCCACCACCACAGCCTGGCACAGCTCCTCCGGGTGGGGGAGATACCAGGTCTGAGATGGCTGTACCTGGACTCTGGGAATCAGGAGCCCCTCCCCCCCCCCAGCAGGATTTGGGAGTCAGGGTCAACTCCTCCCCCATCATCCCTGCCAACCCCCAGCCTCCCAGGAAACCTTTCCTGAAGCTGCTGATCACCATCCTCCTTTCTCCCTCCGTCCCCCCCCCCCCCCCAACACAGTGTTTTTCTCCTCTGCCCTGGGTCCAAACCATGGAGTGTGGCCAGGTGGTCCCAAAGACAGAAGGACAGAGAGGGCAGACAGGCTCACAGCACCCCGGAATCCAACCCTGGAGTCACCTGAAGCCCCCGTGCCCCCTGTCTCTCCCCAGAAAGGCACCCGGACTTCTGCGGAGAGGAGCCCCGCACCCGACTTGGGCAACCCTGGAAAGCGAACGGGCTGCTGCACGCAAGCTGCGAGCTCACCCAGGACGCCTGGGGCCAGCGCGGCCGGGCAATCCCGCCCCCATCCTGTCCCCCGCTTAATCCTTGGTCCGAAATAGCCAGGGGTAATCCCAGGGTGAGGCGAGCGGGGTATAACCCCCGGGCCGCGAAGGAGGAGACGGAGGCGTCCAGAGGGAAGAGGCTCGCTCATCTCCGGCTAGAGGGAGTACACGGTCCCTCCCGGAGGGACAGTGACCCGCGAGTGACCCAGGCCCGCTCGAGGGCGGGATCTGCGCCTCCCGCACCCCCTTCCCACTGGGTCTCGGGCTCTCCGGGTCAGGAGTTCTGGCCCCACTACCCAGAGCCCCAGTTGTGCGCGCGGACAGCAAGCACCCCGTAGCGAGGCCGATCCCGCCACCGAGCTTCGGGGGTCGCTGGAGCCCGAGTCCGGAGCCGTCCGTCCTCGGAGAGCGGGCCGGTGGAAGCGCCAGGCAGCGCCCCAGAACCTCTTTCCCAGGGAACCCGGTCCCCGCCCGAGCTCCAGCCCCGGGTCGGGGGTCCCCCGGCGCGCCCTCCGGACGGGCTTCTCCCCGCCTCCGCCCAACTCCCCGCCCAGCCCCGAGGGGAGCGGGCCCCCCTCCCCAAGAAGTTCGCGCACCCTCGACACGCCCGCCGCCCCCGGTGCCTGCTTACTTGTCGCGGCGGCAGCCGAGCTCCGGGATGACGCCGAGCGGCTGCGGGCCGGCGCCGGGGCTGGGGTCCGGGCGGCGGGTGCACGCGGCCAGGTGTCGCCGGTGCCGCTCCAGCAGGCCGGCGTTCTCGCGGCTCAGCCGCGCCACTTGGCGCTCCAGCTCCTCGATGCGCCGCCGCCGGCGCGCCAGCAGCTCCTGCTGCGCCGCGACGATCCGGGTCAGCTCTTGCAGGTACTCGGCCGCCTTGCCGGGGGGCTCGGCGGCGCTGGCCATGGCCCCCGCCCGGCGGCCGGCAGCGCCTCAGGCCAGCGGGCGGCGGGGCGGCGGCGGCAGCGGCGGCGGCGGCGGCGGGGCGGCCATGGCTGCGCGGCGGGGACGGCGGCTCGGCGCGGCGCGGCGCGGGGCTCGGCCCGGGGGGCGCGGCGGCGCGGGGCTGGCGCGGCCCCGCCTCGGCTCCCGCCTCCGCCGGCGCCCGCCCCCGGCGCTTCCGCGCCTCGCGCTCCCCGCGCCGCCGCGCTCCGCCGCCGCCCGCTGCCCCACGGACGCGCCGGGGCGGGCAGGGCGCGGAGCTGCTGCCGCCGCGGGCAAGCGAGGAGTTTTGCAAAGTGCCGGCTGCGACGCGAGGGGGAGAGGGAGCCGGAGCGGCCGGCGCGGGAGGAGGCGGGAGGGAGGGAGGGAGGGCCCCGCGCCCCGCGCCCCGCGCCCCGCGCCCCGCGCCCCGCGCCCCGCGCCCCGCGCCCCGCGCCCCGCGCCCCGCGCCCCGCGCCCCGCGCCCCGCGCGAACCATTACCGCTTCATCACCCGCCCCCTCCCAGCCGCTCTGATGTATACATTTAATTTAGAAAGAAATTCGGCAAAATATATCTTCATATTGCCATCAGCAAACGATTTTCGGGGTGAGTAGGAAAATAGTTAATAAATTCAGAAGAACTTTGAATTTTTAAAAACATCGGTCTCCTAAGCGCCGGGTTTGTTTGGTTGCAGACCTCTACAAGTTTCCTAGACCGTCCATTCTGCGTTCTAACGGGTTGGTGGCCCTGATGCCTCCAAGATGTCAACGTGGACGAGCCACCAAGATTCAGGCATGGTCATTCCAATGGCACCTCGAGTTCTGGGAGCCCATGGGACCGTAGGGCAAACACCCACCCAGACACTGGCATCAAGACCTTGGGCAACTTGTTTTGCCTCCCAGCTGCTGTTTCCTCAGCACTGTTTTCTAGTTCTTTTCTTTTTGTAATCTTTATTATTTTCATACTCCAGATTTCTTTGGAGCTAAACCTATTTTTCGATCTTTTTGGCTTGAGGAGTTAGGTTCTTTCCATTGTTGTTTTGCAGCAAATGCCTTTAAGGCTATACATTTACCTCTGGGGGAAGCTTTAGCTACATCTCATAAGTCTCTAAAACTCTGTTATAATGTACATTTGATGGTATTGTTTTCTTTGTTAAGGGTCGCACTGCACTGGCTTTGCTGACTCTTGATATTCCATACCCATGTTTGTTGATCCCTCTCTACCTCCAGGAGAGGATGGTCCCTGCATGGAGTTCCAAGGTCCTAAGCCCTCTGTGGGTATCCCCTGGACACAGCCTATGGAGAGGAAGAGAATAGAAGGGCCCCATTTATTTGGGTCCTCAAATTCAAGAACTATTACATCAGCCAACTGTAAACTTGGCTCTTGTTACTAGACCAGTAATAGTCCTCTAGAAATTAATACTCTTTTTAAAAAGTCCTGCACTTGCAGTGGTCTAGAAATTAATATTATTTTTCTAAATCCTGTAATTATCCTCTGAAGAACACAATTATTACACTCTACTTGTGTGTGTATGTGTAAAAAGTGTTCGTCACTTCAGTCTATACATTTACAATATACCAACGTCTTTGCAATCCTATTTTAACATTTCTACATTTTAGAAATGTGCCAAGAGCCTCCCAAAAAGGGAGTTGCCCCCAGCCTCTCCTGACTTTCTGGGGGGGATACCTGACCCCAGAGTCAGGCGTGGGGCCTCTGCCAGTATTGGGGAGGGAAGGAAATTCAATTCTAAATCCTGGCGCATGGCAGTGAGGATGACAGTGAGGAGATGGAGTGGTGGACCCCTCTCCCAGCCCCAACCCAGAGGCTCCTCCTAGCGGTTCCAGGAGGAGGCTGACCTCTCCTCTCCATTTCCACACTGACTCCCTGCTCTCCAAAACCTGCCCCCTCTCCACTCCACAGTGCCAGGCCCTCATGGGTGCTGGAGACCCTGGGCAGACGAGGCTCCATCCGTGCCTCCCAGGCGCTGCCAGGCCAGGCCATCCTGCAACCATGGGGGCCTCAGGGGACCTGCACCTATACCCCGGGACTAGGCAGGACCCTTTCCTTCTGGACCGCCACCCCCAGCCCCCCGAACCAAACAGAGATGTCCACGGAGCATAAAGAGAACACCCATGGGTGGCAGGAATGATGGCGAGTTTTGCGATGCATTTCTCTGCTCCTCCCAGCTGCTATCACTGAGCTCCTCGGCCTTAGGCAATGGGAGAGGTGAAGGGAGTGAGCCATCGCTGACTTGCCATCTGCCTTCGGTCTTACTCATTTTCCTTGACCTCCATTCTTGGCACTCTGGGGCGTTCCAGTCAGTGCCAAATCCCTGACACGGGTGGTTACAAGAGAGTCTGTCACGAGCAATGAGGCCGTGTACACCAGCCCTCCCAGTTCACACGCAGGTTCACACCCACAACAAAGGCTGCCCCCTCCCCAAAGGCCTCTTCCTCGGAGCGCATCACCTGGTTGCTCAGTTTGCAAATGTCACTGAGCAATGACTCGGGCCAGGCTCTTAGGACCCTGTGCATGACAGACAAGCCCTGCTCTCCTGGAGTGCCCCTGTGAAGACAGACCCTGAACGAGTAGGGTGGGCGGGCGTGTGCTCTGGGCAGTCAGGCAGGGCCCGCTCCCGTGTCACCGTCTTAGTGATCTTAATTTTTGGACAAGAGGCCGAGCATTTTAATTTTGCACTGAGCCCCCTGAATCATGAGGCCAGTCCTGGAGGAGTGCAGTGGCGTGCTGGGTGAGCATGGGACAATCAGAAGAAAGCACTGTCTGTGGCATTTGCTGATCTTTGTCGTGTAAATGCTCCTACCATGGCCAATTCCACCAGACTGCAGTGAACGTGGAGCTAGGGGGAGGCATGCATGGCAGTGCAGACGAGGTACAAGACATTGCAGAAGCTGTAACAAGTGCTTGGCCTGTTTGAGATTCAGCAGAAACCTAATAGTAATAATAAGGTGCCAGCAGAAGAGTTTCGCCTTTGGGTCAAAGGATTGAGAGCTGAGAGCAAAGATTCCCACCACAGAAGTCTCCATGGACACCTCTACCCTGCTCCAAGCTAGAGAGTGTCCCGCACCCCCACATTCCTTAAATGGCTGGGGGGACTGAAATGCTTACGTACAAGGTCATGTAGGCCCTTCCTTGGAAGATGGTCCAGCAAGACCTGCCTTACGATAAGGTCTGTTGTCACATGCTAGGGTATCCCTGGCTTGGATCCCCACTACTAGACCCCAGTGTTGTGAGAAAACTGACCTCTCTTCTGGGCAAGACACTTAGCTGTCCAGGTGTCTCTTATGATCTTCCCAGGTAAGAACACTGACTTTGTCTGTACACCATGACTTTTACCTGGTTATGATTTGTGGGGTTTACATGCTGTTCCATAATTCTAGTTAAGGTCTCCATGCTTTGTATACAGATCGATTCTAAACCCTGAAAAGCCAATAATTGGCTTTTCCAATATTGTAATTATATAAATACAGGGCCAAATAGTTTACAATGAACTGCACAGAAAAAGACGTAGCTGTGCATTTAAAAGAAAATGCAGGTAACAAAAATTTGAAGGAGGAAACAGGAATAAGCCTATTATGATTATTTATTCATTTTCACTATTATTATTCACATTCAGCTTCTCAGTAAGACATCTATCTTTTTAAATATTACCATCGGTTGCAGCATATTCATTTTTCTTCTTAAAAACGTTCCTCTGAGAGCTCTCTGATTCACTGTTGTAATTTGGGCTGGCTGCTTCCTTGGCCTGCTACATGGCTATCATTGGAGAGTTCTTGGCATTACACTTCTGGATTGGGTCCATGGTTTCTTGGATCCTATGTATTCTCTTTCTTGGAATCATTTTTTTATTTTGCCAGGTACATCCTCTAACAATTCTCCCAGTGATAGCCTATCAGAAGGTTTCTGAGTCTTTGGGTGTCTAAACGTATTTATTTTGCCCTCCCACTCGACTGACAGTTTAGCTGGGTATAGATTTCAAGACCAAAAATCAATTTCCTCAGAACCTGGAAGGGTTTGCTCTGTTTTCCTCTATCATGTACCATTACTAGTGTTCATCTGATTATTGTTCCCTTGAATAAGAGATTATCTTTGGGAGGTGGAGATGGTACTGACCCTAATCAGGACATGTGAAACTATGATGAGGGAAATTTTTGATCATCACAATGATTGTGAACACTCTGGTCTTAATGGGCAGGGGCCTGGGATACACTGTGCAAAGTAATCCCACTCAACCCAAACTGTCCCACTCAAATTGTCAAAAAGAGAAACAAAGTCAGAGGACTCATGCTACTGATTTCAAGACTTATTGTAAAGCAAGGGTCATCAAAACAAGTGGTACCGGCATCAAGACAGGCATAAAGATCAACAAAGACACTAATAAGGCACCTTGATGAGGGAAAGGATAGTTTTTTAACAAATGTGATTGGAAAATCGGATATTCACAAGCAAAAGAGTGACCTTTGACCCATGCCTCTATAGAGCATCTATGAAAATTAACTTGGAAAAGAAAGAAGACCTAAATGTGAGAGTTAAATGCATATAACTTCTGGAGGGGGGAAGGGAAAAATCTTAATGGCCTTCATTTTGGCAAAGATTTCTTAAGTCTATGGTACCAAAAGCATGAACTTTAGAAGAAAATAAAATCAATAAATTGGACTTAATTGCAATAAAAAACTTATTTTGGGGGCCATCTGGGTGGCTCAGTTGGTTAAGCATCCGACTTCAGCTCAAGTCATGATCTCATGGTTCATGAGTTCAAGTCCCACATCAGGCTCTGTGCTGACAACTCAGAGCCTGGAGTCTGCTTCTGATTCTGTGTCTCCCTCTCTCTATGTCTCTCTGTCTCTCTGTCTCTCTGTCTCTCTCTCTCTCTCTCTCTCATGAACAAACAGTAAAAAAAAAATTTAACTTATTTTTTTTTTGAGAGCAAGAGAGGGCACAAGTGAGTGAGGGGCAGAGAGAAAGACAGAAGTGGGGCTTACCTGAAGCGGGACTCAAGTTTATCCTGTGTGGGACTCACACTCATGAACTGTGAGATCATGACTTGAGCTGAAGTCAGATGTTTAATGACTGAGCCACCCAGGTGCCCCAAAACCTTGTTTTTCCATACACACTGTTAAGAAGAAGAAGAAGCAAGCTAAGTATGGGAGAAAATATTTGGCAACATGTGTATTCAATGAAGGACTTGTATATAGAATATATGACGAGCTCTTAAAATGTAATAATAACAAGACAAATAACCCAATATAAAATGCATCATAAGATTTAAACAGACATTTTACCAAAGAAGACAAACAAGTGGCAAGCCCATAAAAAGATGCCCAAGGGGCACCTGGGTGGCTCAAGTGGTTAAGCATCTGACTTCAGCTCAGGTCATGATCTCACAGTTGATGAGTTCGAGCCCCATGCAGGGCTCTGTGCTGACAGCTCAGAGCCTGGAGCCTGCTTCAGATTCTGTGTCTCCCTCTCTCTCTGCCTGGAGAGAGATCATTCTCTCTCCGATCTCTACCCCGATCATTCTCTGTCTCTGTCTCTGTCTCTCTCTCTCCCTCCCTCCCTCTCTCCTTCTCTCCCTCTCTCCCTCTCCCTCTCTCTCCTTCTCCCCCCCCTCAAAAATAAACCTTAAAAAAAAGATACTTGGGGCGCCTGGGTGGCGCAGTCGGTTAAGCGTCCGACTTCAGTCAGGTCACGATCTCGCGGTCCGTGAGTTCGAGCCCCGCGTCAGGCTCTGGGCTGATGGCTCGGAGCCTGGAGCCTGTTTCCGATTCTGTGTCTCCCTCTCTCTCTGCCCCTCCCCCGTTCATGCTCTGTCTCTCTCTTTCCCAAAAATAATTTAAAAAAAAACGTTGAAAAAAAAAAAGATACTCAACATCATTAGTCATTAGAGAAATGCAAATCAACACCACAGCAACTTACAAATGACACCCAAACCGTAAGCAACCAAAGGAAAAGCAGATCAGTTGAATATCACCAAAATCAAAAACATTTGTGCTTCAAAGGACACCAGTCAAGAAACTGGAATTGACAACCTACAGAACAGGGAGAAAGAGTTTTCGCTGATCATATATTTGATGAGAGACTTGTATCTAGAATATCTAAAGAGATTTTATAGCTCAATAACTAAAAAGGCGGGATAACCCCGATGTAAAATGGGTAAAGGATCTGAATAGACATTTCTCCCCAAGCAGATATAATAAGCACATGAAAAGATGCTCACCTTCAGTAGCCCTCAGGAAAACGCAAATCAAAACCACTGAGATATCCCTTCACACCTCGTAGGTGTGGCTAAAATTAATTTAGCCCGTAGGTTGGCTAACATTAATAATACAAAAAATAATAAGTGTTGGCAAGGATGTAGAGAAATTGAACACTCAGACACTGCTGGTGGGAATGTAATATGGTATGGCTGCTTTGGAAAATAATCTGGCAGTTCCTCAAACATTTAAGCTGTATGACCCCGAAATTCCACTCCTAGGTATACAGCCGGGAGAAAAAACATACATTCACACAAAATCTTGTACATAAATCCAAAGGTCCGTCAATTGAACAATGGATACATAACAATGGTATATCCATACCATGAGTATTATTTGGTAATAAAATGGAATAGAATACTGACATGTGCTCTAATATGGATAAATCTTCCAAACGTTATGCTAAGTGGAAGGAGTCATGCACAAAAGACTATGTATTGTATGATTCCGTTTCTGCACAATTCCCAGAACAGGTAAATCCATAGAAACAGAAAGCAGATCTGTGGTCGCTTAAGGGCTGGGCTGGGGGTAGTGGGTAGGTGAAGAATTCTTTATGGGGTAAAGAAAACGTCCTGAAATGGACTGTGACGGTGTTTGTAAAACTCGCTGACTGTACTGAAAGTTGTTGAGTTGTATACTTTTAAAGGGTGAACTGTGTGGTATGTTAATTGAACCTCAATGAAGCTGCTAAAAGGAAAAAAAAATGATTATTTACTAGAATGGCTTTAGTTAAGAAGACTGACCATTCTTCCAGAGTCCCCATGGGGTGCAGGGTGGTGGGGTGGGGAGCCAGGGGTGGGTAACCAGTTTCTGCAGGCTCAGCATGAATCCCTCCCAGAACCCCTGCCCAGTTGGGGACATCGATGTGACCGTGGGGGAGACCTGGCCTGCCTGACCCCAGTGCACATCTGCAACCTCCTGCCAGGGGCCTGGCCCAGAGAAACCGCAGATCATTGTGTTCCTGTTGAAGAAATAGCATCGCTGGCCTGTCACTCAGACACATTCTGTTGGCCAAAGTCCTGAGTCCAGCCAGGTTCAAAGGAAGTCCCTGGATGGGAGAAGCCGTGCACCGCCAAGGGTGTGGAGACAGGAAGGGGGCAGCATCAGGCCGTTGGTGTAATTGTGGCTTACGTGGCACCAGGTGCGCAACAGGGGCTCTGTAAGTGAGGCTCACATTTCATTTCAAGGGCACATCCATCGCTTCCTGCAGCTTGAAGCCAGGACTGTGGTGGGATGAGGGAAGGGGCTTTTTCTCAGGACACCCCAGCAGCCAGGGCCCCTGGATGGCATCGTAAACGGGTCCTCCTCGGCAGGACCAATCTCTGTTGTAGTTGTCGCCTTCCATGTGCCATCACATGCCCTCCATTGATGTCGGTGACGATGATGTTAGGTGCTACTGTGGCCGTCTGCCTACCCGGGGGGGACACTGTGTCAAGGGGCTCCCGTCCCATCTTCCCACTCCCGGCAAGCGTGAGGAGCTAGCGGACCTGCTGAAACACGCAGTGTCTGCTTGGTAAGTTGAGCCTCACTGTAGAAGGCCATGGGAAGAGCGCAGAGGGCTCTGGAGGTGGAGGCAAGATGAGTGGAGCCTGAGGAGAGCTGAAGTCCCCGCATGCCAGGACAGCAACTGCCTGCTAAACCCTGGCTCCAGCCACCTTCCCTTCACCCCTAGCTGGGGCCGTGCCAACAAGCCCAGCATGGATTCCTGGGTATGGATGACGAGGTTGAAACCCAAGAAAAGAGTCACTTGCCCAAGGCCACCCAGCGGGCTAGAGGCAGAGGGTTTTGTCCTTGAACTCCAGGCTCTATATACATGGTTTCCCCCCACCCTGCACCATTTCCAGTGGTTTATTATTTCACAAGACCTCACCTTGAAGTGAAGCCTTCTTTCATACTCTATCATAGAGGGGACAGAGAAAAGGGATCAAGGTACAACTACCAGTGCCCCCCCCATTACTGGACACCCACATTCCCTCCTCTCCACTCTACCATTCTGCATTTCCTCACATTAGACACGTCACATGCTCTAATGCCTTTGCTTTTTTGCACATGCTGTTCCTTCTTCCAGATACTCCTTTCCCTTTCCCGTACTCCCCAGACTGGCAAATTCCTACCCATCCTACAAGACCCAATCCAAGTGACACCTCCCTCCAGAAGCCCTCTCAGACTTCTTCCCTGGCCCACTTGAAGGCTCCTTTTGGTTCTTCGTGATATTTAAAAGATGGTCTTTACCAGTTTGATGGGGCTGTAGAGAAACAAGCACTAACTCTTAGTCACTGCTGGAGTGACAATTGGCACAAGCTCCTTGAGGGACAACTGGAGAATCGAACTGTCCTCCAGATGTCAAATGCATGCACCCTTTGACCCGAAAGCTCCAGTATTAGAAGCCTAGCCCATGATAAACTCACTCGCATGCTCAAAGGAATCATGGAGAGTCTGCTCTGAGGACCTTCTGTGGCCTTAGAGGACATTGGGTGGCTCCCTATGGATTGACGAGAGTGACCTCAGGATAGAGGGAGTGACAAAAGTTGGGCACAGGAATGGTAGACATGGATGTTTCTAGCAGTGTGACGATATGAAGGGATATGCAGATTGAGTGCTTGAATATGTATAGACTATTTCCAGAAGGATACACTCCAGATAGTGCTGAAAGTGATGCCTCTGAATTTTTCTACTTCCTCATGTATATTTTACCATTTTACAAAGTGTTGAGAGCCTAGCAGCAGGAAGAAGACTGACCCTATAGACTTTCGTAGAGGTCGGATATCGTTTTCCATTCACACATGTATTGCCTTTTCAAAACATAGCCATAATAATTAACCAACAGAAAACAAAAAATCTCAGGGCATTACATTCTCTATGCACATCTGTCTGTCATTTCCACCACATTCTGCAGGCTGGAACCATGTATGATGAATCCCTGTACCTCCACTCCCACATCCTGCCACAAAGAAGGGCTCGGGAGATATGTGATGAATAAAGAACAAACGAATGAACAAACGAATGAACGAATGCATGGAGGAGGGAATAAGTGACCGAGAAGCCTGCAGTGTTACAAGGCGGGGGCAGTCCCTGAGCTCCTAGTTCAGACCTGAATCCGCACAGGGATCCTTCCCAGAGCTCTGCTGGGCTCCCTGGTTCCCTGAACCCTCGCTGGCAGGAATTAGGGGCCAGACGATCGGAGAGGAAGCTCCCTCCTCCCCCTGCACATCCTCATCCCTACCCTTGGCATTTCTGTCTTCACTCTCTACTTTGCCTGACCCTTTATTAAGTACAGACAAGTAGGAGAAAGTACAGACAGGCAGACAAACAAAAAGTGGTGGATCAGGACTCAGAAATTCCGTTTGGCCACCAACTTGCTATTTAACTCTTCTCTCAACTGTCTCTTTAAACTTTACGTTCCTCATCTGTAAATGGGCAGACTAAGCCCCCTTTCCAGGCTGCTCTGACGGCAAAATGGGGTCACGTATGGAAACGCTTAGAAAGAACCTGGCACATGGTAGATGTTGTACATTGTCCCCTGCTCCACACTCTGATCTCCGCACTCCACACTCTGATTTGTCAGTGTCACCAAGATGGAGTTGGAATAGAGACACCACTAAACAGTAAGCATGATTAGGAAACTAAGTACGTATGTTAAAAATATCAAAGTAGCCATCAGAAAAATAGAGAAAGAAGGCATGATTTTCAAAGCAGTAGTGGGGGAGAAATGGAACAAAACCAGTTTGATTGGTTTACAAATGAAACAATGAAATTATAATTAAAAACATAAACTAAGGTGGCCAAATGAGTCCAAACAGATCAACAAGTGCAATAAACATTAATGTTTTCAACTCCCTTATTAAAAGGGTGAGACTCTCAGGACTGTCCTGATGCCCAGCCGCCTGTATTTACAAGAGGAAAGGCATCACAAGACCCCCTCCAGGTTGGAGCTCCCGCCTCCTGCCCCCCTCCCCCGCCTCACCTGTGCTGATGTTCCAGACCTCCAATCCTCAAACTTGGCCATTTGGCCCTGCCCAGTGGGGGGCTGGGGAGCACTTTGTGGTCAGCCCAGATGAGGGCCTGCTGGTGGATGCAGTCACCTTGTCAGTCATCATTTTTCTCCAAATCAGAAGGATGCTCATCCCTCAGCTGTCCCGCCTTTCACAAACAGGTAACCGCTTTCAGGACCCCTGGGAGCAGCTGCCCACAACAAGTAGGATTGAAGACCCTCCCGAGGTCTGACACCCCCAGTGCCAAGCTCCTGGAGTGTGTGAGCACAGAGCATAGTATCAGGACTCAGGCCTGTTCTAAGTGCCCCGGTCCACTGTCTGCTGGGCCTAAATGGAAGCCTTTGATCTTCCCTTCAGAAAAAGGAATCTTCAGAATTACATTGTTAGCACTAACGCCTGTCTAGGCAAACAATCCCTTTATGACAAATGAAGAGGCCCAGAGAGGGGGAGTGGCTTGTCCAAGGATACACAGCCCACCCTCAACGTAACCCCAAATTTGGTCATTAATGCTGCCTTTGTGAATTTTGCCATCACCAGATACTCCTAAATGCATTCTTGATTTTTTTCTTTGATTTACTTTTCTTAACAAAATACTTTTAATTTAAAAGTTTTGTTACTAAAACATATTTTTAGTCTGCAATAAAGCTTTGTTGGGGCATGTGGGTGGCTCAGTTGGTTAAGTATCCAACTTTGGCTGAGGCTGTGGTCTCACGGGCTGTGAGTTCGAGCCCCGCATCAGACTCTGTGCTGACAGCTCAGACCCTGGAGCCTGCTTCGGAGTCTGTGTCTCCCTCTCTCTCTGCCCTTCCCCCACTCGTGCTCTCTCTCAAAAATAAATAAACATTAAGAAACTTTTTGAAATAAAGCTTTGTAGCACTTGCCATAATTAGAAGTTTATCTATATAATAAAACAGGATGGAAAAAATGTTAGTATCTGGATAGAAAGTGTTGTCATTCTACACTGTGAGTTGACGGCTGTTCTTTCTAGATTAACAAGGGCTAGAGAGGTGTTAAAGGCCCAGTAGCACATAGCTGAGCCCTTCCCTTCATATAATCAGAGGGACTGAAGAAGAGAGACCTTTCTCTCCCTATGACCCTGTGCTGTTTGGTGTGCTTTTGTCCACATCTCAAACGACCTTGGGGACTTGGTCTCAGGTGTATGAGGGCCCCGCAGGGCTGGTCCTAACCCCACCCCAGGTCTCCGTCTTTCATCTGTAAAATGGACATAAGAATATCTACTTCTGAGAGCTGGTGGAGGCCATACAATCAAATGAGGAAATAGGAGCGCTCAAGTGGCTCAGTCAGTTGAGCATCTGACTCTTGACTTCGGCCCAGGTCATGATCTCATGGTTCATGGGATCGAGCCCCACGTCAGGCTCTGCGCTGACAGTGAGGAGCCTGCTTGGGATTCTCTCTCTCTGCCCTTCCCCGACTTGTGCTCTCATGTGCTCTCTCTCTTTCTCTCTCAAAATAAACAACAAAGAGAGAGGGGGGAGGGGAGAAGGAAGGAAGGAAGGAAGGAAGGAAGGAAGGGACACGTGAGTTGCCCAGCACAGTGTCGCCCTGGGAGGGACTTAGAGTTGCCATTGCTGCAATAAATCTGAGGGGGAACAGCTTTAACAACACCCACCACGGGACGCATGCGTATCTCTCCCCTTTTACAGACAGGAAGCCTGAGGCCCTGAGACAAGGCCTTCTCCCCTAGGCGTCTTCAGCCAGGAGCCTCTCAGGGGCCCATGAATATGTTTGAGAAGGGGAGTGGGGAAGGGAGGAAAGAAACACACTGACGAACACGTCAAAATGAATGAATGTTTAATTAAATGTCCAGAGAACGTAACATTAGTCAACTAGTCAATGGCATTTCAACTCAGCTCTGATACAGTTATATATAAGTTCTATTTAATGAGGCATGTGGGCGCCTTTTAATACGTTTGACGTGATATGGTGTGGATGGGCCAAACAGGACCTGGCAGAAGCCTTAAGATAGGCCTGCCCACACAAAGGAAGAGGTTTGTCAAGGAGTCCACTTACATTCATTCATTCACCCATTCATTCATTCGCCCAGCAAGCCGAGAGTCTGCGAACTCATCAGAGCCCACATGACAGTCCCTGATTCTGCTGGGTGGTCGCTCAGAGTCACTGCCTCCCTCCAGTGCTCATCTGTTAGTATCTCATCCTGAACTCGATTCCTCCCTCCAGCTCCCCCCAGTGCAGGGCCCCTCCCGTACACATGGGGAAACGGAGGCTCAGAGAGAGCAAGGCAGGCATGAGGTCATGGAGGCTCACCCCATCGGTGGCAGAGCAGGGATTAGCACCCACGCCTCCCCGCTGTGCCTCTCCTGCAAGCAGGCAGGCCTACGTCCCCCAGGGACCCTCTCCTGGATCCTCATGAATATGTACGCGGCTGACCCCATCCAGCCTCCCCTCCTTCCAGAAGTCTGCGAGGAAGCCCATTACAGATTCATGTGGCACCGCCTGCATTTCTAATTAAGAGAACATGGTTGTTCTAATTTTAACATCAGTCCCGTACTACCTCTGACCCTCCCTGTCACTTCGACAAGGGATGTTTTCGCCTCCAAAGACCACGTGCGGGCCCTAGCTCTCTTGTCTGGTACTTGGGATGAATCATCTTCTGGAGGGTTCTTGGTAACGTGGGCGACTCGAATCCCTTGTTCTGGGGTCCCCGACGGATGCGTCCTCCATTAAGTGAAGAACGCCCACCCAGTTAGCACCTGGACCAGGCTGGGGGCTGGAGGCCACGGTCCCTGTTAACCATGACCCTAAGAATAAAACCCAGCCGCCTCCCCAGGCCTGCCAAGCCTCTGCTGCTGACTTCTCTCTTCCAACTCTCCCTCCTGCCCCTCCCCCCCAGCCTAGGATTGCCAGAGGAAATACAGGGCGCCCAGCCACATTGGAATCTCCCAAGGAGACCAAATGATTTTTTAGTATAAGGATGCCCTGCGCCACATTTGGGGACATAGTTATACTAAAAGCTCTTTTGCCCTTTATCTGAAATTCTCATTTCAGAAATGTAACTGGGGGCTCTACGTTTGTATTTGCTAAATCTGGCAGCCCTGTTCCAGCCACACTGTCCCCGTGCTATTCCACGATCACACCCGCTAGCATCCCCACCTGAGGGCCTTTGCACGTGCTGTTCCTTCAGTCCGGAACACTCTTCCTGCCCCATCTTTGCAGATTTCTCAACTCAAACATCACTGCTGCAGAAATCCTCCCTGACCACCAGACTGAAGTACTATCCCACCGTCACTGCCATCGTCCTCTCTTCCGCGATCTGGTCTTACGCCTCTTGGAGCGTTCAGCGTGATCTCTGAGGTGATCTTACGTGTCTGTGTTTTTCTGTCTCTCCCCCCACGGCGTCAGCTCCACGGGAGAAGTGAGTCTGCCCAGCAGGGGGCCGGACACGTGCCTGCATCTTGGATGTTGTTCAGTATGTACAAGTTACCCCCCCCCCCCCTGCAAGGAGCTTTCGTTTTGTCTACACTGTAGCACCAGAAACCCGAGTAGGGGGGTGACTTCCATTGGTTGACTCATTTAACCTCAAATCAGCCCAGGTGACAGAGGCACCACTACTGCTTCTATTTCCCAGTGGAAGCAACGGAGACACAGAGAGATTCAGCCGCGTGCTCACAGTCACAGAGCTCAGGAGAAGTGGAGTCAGAATCTAAAGCCGGGCCTTCTGATTCCAGAGCCTGCACATGGAAAACAGCGGCCCAGCCCAGCCCCTCGCTTCATTCTCTTACGTGTTTACAGCAGACTCCCAGAAGCCCCGCCCCCCGCCGCACAACCTCAACACCCTCCCGACCTCAGCCAGACACTTCTCTTCCCCCACCATCGCCCTCCCAGCGCCCACGCAATCCCCTGTCTTGTCCCGGTCAACTTAGCAACCGCCGCCCCTCTTCTTGGGGACCCTTCTTTCTCTTGTTTACCAGAAAACATTTTACTATTTCATCGAAATGTCTGACAAGCGTCCCCTCTTCCAGGCAGCCCTCCCTGACCATCCCCTCCCTCCCAGCACTAGGCTGGGGCCTCCTCCGGGGCTTCCTCAGGACTTCTCCCACTCAGGCCCTGGTCCAAGCCTGGGCTCTCTCCGTGCTAGACCATGAGCTCTGGAAGGGCAGAAGTGGGCTGGAGGCCTCCCAGGGCCCCAGCACCCAGTGCAGACCGGGCTGAGAGGGTAATAGAAGTTCAGGACTGTGAGCACTACCCCTCCCATCAGCAGGGAACCTCAGTTGCTTCTGTCCCTTCTGTCCTCAGCAGGACTTTTGTTCCCATCTCGGGCTATCCCTGGCCACCTGGAGCTGACTCCCCCGGTCGAACTGGAACAGGGACAGCCACTGAGTTGGGGCAGCTGGTTCATGGAGGGGCTTCCGAAATTACATCCAGGTTGGGGCTTTGGCTCAACAACTCTCAACACCCACCCAGAGGAAAGCCCATGCCTATATTTAGAAAGGTATCCTAGGGGTGCCTGGGTGGCGCAGTCAGTTAAGCGTCCGACTTCAGCCAGGTCACGATCTCGCGGTCCGTGAGTTCGAGCCCCGTGTCAGGCTCTGGGCTGATGGCTCAGAGCCTGGAGCCTGTTTCCGATTCTGTGTCTCCCTCTCTCTCTGCCCCTCCCCCGTTCATGCTCTGTCTCTCTCTGTCCCAAAAGTAAATAAACGTTGAAAAAAAAAATTTAGAAAGGTATCCTAGGGAGGGGCACCTGGGTGGCTCAGTTGGTTAAGCATCTGCCTTCGGTTCAGGTTATGATCTCACTGTTTGTTGAGTTCGAGCCCCACATCGGGTTCTCTGCTGTCAGTGTGGAGCCCGCTTTAGATCCTCTGCCTCCCTCTCTCTGCCCCTCTCCTGCTTGCATGCACTCGCTCTGAAAGACAAACATTAAAACATTTTTTTTTTAAAGAAAGTTATCCTAGGGAAATAATCAGGTGCACAGAGACGAATGAGGATGGACATTTCAGGGACCAGCAAAACAGTGAAAACATTTATAACAGTAAAACGGTATAGGGGCAGCCGGGTGGCTCAGTTAAGTGTCCGACTTCTGCTCAGGTCGTGATCTCGCGGTTTGTGGGTTCGAGCCCCACACCGGGCTCTGTGCTGACAGCTCAGAGCCTGGAGCCTGCTTCGGATTCTGTGTCTCCCTCACTCTCTGCCCCTCCCCCACTCACTCCCTCAAAAATGAACATTAAGAAATGTTTTTTTATAATGATAAATAAAACATCGGAGACCAGCTGCTGCCCACTCCCCAGGGACTGGTTTTCTGACTTGTGCTGCATCTATGCCAGGCCACTGGCTCTGCCTGCATCAGCTGTTTCTCTTGTACCATTTTCGTCCTGTTCTCCGTCAGCCACAATAGCCACATCCCCTTCAGCTAGAGCCTTTGCTCACGCTGTTCCCCCTGCCCGGATCACTCCTCCCTCCCTTCCTTGCTTGGGCCACTACCACTTACTCCTCAAATCCCAACCCAGTCCTCACTTCCTTGTGGGGGCCCTCCCTGCCCAGATCACATCCCGCAATAACGTGGGCCTCCCAGGAACCCGTCATACACGCCATGGTCCCTGGATTGGTGTGATTCTTGGTTTATCTTTTTCCCCGATTGGACCGTAAGCTCCACAAAGGTAGGAACTGATCTGTTGCACTTCCCCATCTAGCGCAGTGCCTGGCACACAGTGGGTGCTCAATATTTGTTGAAAGGATGTTTATATTAATGAATCACTAATGGATACAGACCCACACTTACCGACGTGGCAAGATGCCTGTGATATATTTACATGCATGAAGAACATAGGTTACAAAATCTCTACTGCTTGCTGATGCTTTTGCAAGAAACATAATTTCTCTGTAGGCATTTATATAAAAGAAAAAAAATCTCGGAAGGAAGAACAGGAAATCGAAATGCAATCAGCAGAGGGGCTGTGAGGGGATGTTTCTTTTCTTCTTGCTTATCTATAGTTTCTGCTTCAAGTAGCTCAGATTACTCGGTAATTAGAAAAGTGCATACGAGTCCGTGGGGGGTCTCGTTGAAGCACAGGTTCTGATCCAGCAGGTCTGGGGCGGGGCTCCAGGTGGCGCCCATGCTCTCAATCTAAGAGCTAGTCTCTCTCCCTCTCTCTCTCTCTCTCTCAGATGTCCGGAATCAGGCAGGGAGAGCCAGGGGCTTCAGCTCCTTACAGTGGTCATTATTGGGTAAATGGGGCTGGGGTTTGGCGGGGAGCTGGCCTGCTGGCCTGTCCAGCCCAGCTCAGCTATCCCTCTGCTGTCTAACCTCTCTGCTGCGGAGGACAGGGCAGCCCCTTGAGGACAGCAAATGTGCTGCCTGAGGACCTGGCTCAGAAGGCAGCCTGGGGCCCGGGCACTGGGGCTACTCCTTCACTGGACCCTCAGCACTGCAGAGCTGGGAGCACCTGATCAGAACTGAGGGAGACACTGAAGCCTGGACAGAGGAGGGGACTAGCCAGAAAGGACCAGAAGTGGAAGCCTGGGGAAGAGAAAGGGGCACAGGCGAGGCAGTGTTTTCCCCAGATACAGCCCATCCACTCCATTGATTCACCAGTCATCCCCGCCAGCTACCACCGAAGCGATTCAACCCTCACTTTCACCCCAGGATACCCTTATTAGCCCCAACATATCAGGCTCCTGCTCAAGCACCATCCATGGCTCCCCATTGCCTGTGGGAGAGGTTTTACAATTTTTTGTTGACTCTCACAGAATTTTCACAGAACCCCATCCCCTCAACCTTTCTAAGTTAGCATCTATGACTTCTCATGTTTAAAGATATACTTTCATTAATAGGAAATAGAACGTACGAAACATTTCACAGGATGAAATGTGATGAGGATCTACCATAGTTAGAATACTTTATGATATGACTTGAGAAAATAGATTTTAATCAAATTAAATACCTTCCTCAGGATCTGAAATTAGGCAAAATTTTTATTGGATGGGTTTTATCCATTTTGTAACTCAAAATGGATAAAATGCAGGAAACCTCAAAAAGAGTCTGGGGAAATTGGAAAGAATCATTTTTTCTGACTTCTCTTGGGCTGCCCTGAATTCAGAACATCTTCACCCAGGCCACACGTACCCAGGAGCGGATGTTACAAAACTGGAAGAGACAGGGAGCCTGCAGTTTGAACATAGTGATCTCAATCATCCCAAACCAGCACCATCATCCCGAGTCTGGGGGCTGGGAGCTTTTTATACCCAGCACAACATGCCACAGCTGCATTCCAAACAGGTGAGGATTCAAACCCAGGCCACTACGTGTTCCTCCCTACTGCTCAATGCTGTCCCTACCTGAGTTTCTGACCTTGGGCTCAAACTGGCTCCTATGCTGAGATGTCCATTGTCCCAGCACAGGTTCTGACTTACCTCTTCCTGGGACCCTCCTCTGACCTACCAACCTGGAACAGTCCCTTCCCTGAGGTTCCAGCACTTTCCATACCATGGAAGGTGCATATCTGTCTCCCTCCCTGTCCCTCCCTAAAGAAGCCCCATCTGACTCACACTCTGTTCCTCTCCCCCTCATCCCCGCTGGCTCCTTGGGAAGCTGCCAACACATAACCTGAGCTAATAAATGTTTAGAGAATAAATACATGGGCAAGCAGGGCATTGATAAAGGGTGCCAACGTCCCTTGGAGGTGATAACAGCAACTCAACCTTCCTGGCTTAGGGAACAAAATTAGTGACTTGGCAACCAACATGAATCTGCCTCCAACCTGGGTGTCTAAGAAACAGCCCTTGATAATTGTCCTTTGATTTAGATCATGAGCTCCCATCTGCCCTCTCCCCGCGCACCACCCCCCCCTCCACGAATAGGAAATGTCATTTCAGTGGTTCCTGAAAACAGCAAAATGATTACATTTACATACATTTGCACACCCTGCCCCCCCCCCCCATGCAGTCCCTTTGCCCACTGCCTCTGGGGCCTGTGGGGAGTAGGGGCGGGCAGCTGGGGCTGCAGCCATTGCCTGTGCCTTCTGCATTTTAAGATGCTTCAGCTCCAAACCTATAATTTTGAACGAGGGTAAAAAACCTCCAAGCATACACAGCAGCTTTTAGCCACTCTTCTGTCTCTTCTTCTATCTGTGTCCATCCCGGGCAAGTGGCCAGAGAAAAGCTAACACGTTCACATCTTTGGCTACGGGTGAGCTAAAACCAGTCCTTCTCCACCTCTAAAACGAAGGGCTCCTCTGTCAACACCAGATGACTGGCTATGGCTTCCCAGAACACTGGATGAAGTCCTGCTGGAGCGGAGTGGGAAGGAATGCTAGGAGCAATTAGCAATGCCTGCCAGGGTGATCGGAAGGGGATGTGGAGATACACACACAGAACGTTGCCATTGATGAAATTCAGAGAAGATCGAAAAACGGTAGTCTGAGGGCAGGTTTCTTTGGCCCACACAAGTTGTTTTTCTTATTTAAAAAATTTTTTTTTGAGGAGAGAGAGAGAGAGAGAGAACGAGCAGGGGAGGGGCAGAGATAGAGGGAGAGTGAATCCTAAGTAGGTTCCCAGCAGTCAGCTGAGAACCTGATACGGGGCTCGAACCCATGAACCATGACATGACGTGAGCTAAAATCAAGAGTCAGACGCTTAACCAACTGAGCCACCCAGGCACCCCTGTGTTTTCTATTTTTTAAACTTGAATTTTGTTACCACTATTTATAAAGTGGAAGGTTTTACCCCCCAATCTCCCTCCACACACACACACAATTGGATTTGGGGAAATCTCTAGAAAACCACAAAAATAGCTCCATGGGCCTTTATTCTCACGTGGCAGCTGGAGCAAGTGGGTGAGGCCGGGCACTCCAGGTCACTGCCCCCCGCCCCCGCCAGCTCCTCAGGGGTATCATCTACCTGGCCTGTCACACTCATGTTTGTAAGCCCGGATTGATCACCGATTTGCTCAGCTGGCAGGTGGCAGAGGGGACAGCTGTAAAGACTCCCAGAGGGTATGTGTTGTGGCCCCTGAGAGAGTGAGGGTGGCTGTCCCGGACCACCCAGGGAGAGAGGAAGGAAGAAAAGTTCACGTTTTTGAGCACGAACTATTTGCTCCCACCGTGCTGGGGGTTTCTATGCAGGAGCTCGTTAAGCCCACAAAGCAAACCGCTGGATGAGGTCATATGATAATCCCAATTTTACAGACAGAGAAACCGAGGCTCAGAGAGACAATGTGACTTACCCAAGGTCAAGGTCATCTGTCTGGTGAGAGGCAAAAGCAGGAGCATCTGGGCCCTGTCCACCAGGCTCTCCAGCTTCTCTCTGGGGGAGGAGGGACGGAGCCCTGCTGCCCTGGGGTGATTGTACCTTAATGCAGTGAAGCAATAGGTCTTTAGGATTCCATTTTCCTGGTGCTTATAAATGGTCTTTATTTGCTTTCAGTAAATATTCCCCACATGAAAGTGGTCACCTGATGAGGCTGCTAATGAAACCCTCCACAGAATTTTATCTGCTAATTACATACAACATAAAACTTAACAAAATAATAGATGATCGGCAAACCCGTGGTCTTGGGTTTTGTTTTCCTCCTTTTTCTCACTCTTGGAATTGCTCACTTTATTGGATGTAAAAATTGTGGCTCTAAACCAGCTCCTCGAGAATTCATCATAGGCTAAAACGCTCACAACGATCTATCGAAACATCCGCATGAACTGTCTTAGTTGCGGTGGCCAGCATGGTCAGGTGGGGGCCTTAAATGTCAGGGGAAGGGGCTAGAACATGGTGTGTTACTCAGGTATGACCCTGGGCGAGTCCCTTCCCGTGTCTCAGCCTCAGTTTTCCCATCTGTACGATGAAGGAATCACACAGGTTTCAAAATTTTATTTCAGACGCAGAAGATCTCTGACAAAATATCAAAATATAAACTATCAATGTGTACCTTGAATAGAGGGCTATTGCTGATGAGTCAAAAAAAAGACAACCATGACAAATTTGCATTGATGATCTTGATTCTTCACCCCTCCATTCACACCCTATCCCTTGTGGCTTTGTAGGTCCTCCCATCAAAGGGAGAGTCTATTCCCCAAGCCAATTCTAGAATCAGACATGTGACTTGTTTGGTCCAATAGACTGAAGCACAGATGATAGCATGCCAGTCCCAGCCTAGCCCTCAAGTAGCTGTATGGTGATTCCACCTGCTCTCTTACATCAAGGTTGTCACCCTGAGAGGGACATGTCTCACCTGGCCTGTGGGTCCTGGAAGGAGGGTGAGAGACACAGTCACTCCCAGC
Source organism: Prionailurus bengalensis (assembly GCF_016509475.1). Taxonomy (NCBI): domain Eukaryota; kingdom Metazoa; phylum Chordata; class Mammalia; order Carnivora; family Felidae; genus Prionailurus; species Prionailurus bengalensis. The sequence goes on along the minus strand of NC_057348.1, from coordinate 56,163,772 downwards.
TGAGCCCAGCCTGGATTAGCTGACCCTGGATTCATGAGAAATAATTAATGTTAGCTGATATAAATCATTGAGAATGGGGGGGTGGGGAGTTTGTTACACAGCAATAGCTAACTGATACATTGATGACAAAATTGGGCATATGAATAGGTTTCTTATAGTATCTCTCTTTTGGAGTGACAAATAAGCTTTAAAAAAGTCAACATTTGGGTGGAGGACAGAGAAAAATATAAATGGCCGATAAACAAAAAAAGTTCACCTTCCGTAGCCATCCGAGAATTTGAATTCAACTTATCAAATTCAAAGTCACCCATCAAACCAGTAAAACTAAATATACATAGATATGACAATGTGATGTGCTGGCAAGGATAGGGGAAATCGAATCTCTCATATCCAGCTGGCAGGTGTGAGAATCGTGCAATGCTTTGGAAATCAATTTAGTAGCATCGAGGCAAACTCATAATGGGCACACCCTTTGCCTTGGGAAACTCCAGCCCCTGGGCCCACGGAGCCTTGTACAGGAACATTCACTGCAGCACTGTTCAGTATAGCAAAACTCGGAAATAAGCTTCTGTCCAACAATAGGGGAAGGAAGAATTCAATTGAAATGAAGCTATATGATAGAATAATACAAGGAGGGAAAAAAACAAGAGTTGAATGAGACAAAGTATGACCAAGGTCATGCAAATGTATAAAAATACACACAAAACAGCAATATGTATATATATTTTTTACCGATGCTTATTATTAACAATAAATGTTGCTTTGGAAGGACATGCTGCAAATTTATAAAGGTAGCTGCCTCTGAGAGGGGAGGGAAGGGGGAGAAGGCAGAAGGTAAATGAAATTCAAGTCATATTAGTTTTTTGCTCTTCTGTGTTTTTAAACACCACCACCATATTCAATTTTTTTCCTTGTGAAAAATCAAATGACCCATGAGACAGCCTGAAGCAGAGCTGCTCGGAGGGGTGTGGGTGCCGGCCCTGGCTCCTTGCGCACAACAGTCTGCCCCTCTGGGATGGATCCCCCACTGCCCGCTCCAGGTGGGCAGGGGCAGGAACTGGTGTGGGACAGCGAACCCTGCCACCAGTCTGAGTGGATTCGGATTCTGGTTCTGCCACTTGCCAGTCATGGGACGCCAGAAGGCTTAACCTTGTGTGCCTCGGTTTCCCCACCTGTCAATAGCTGAGGTGAGGATGAAGCGAACTAGAGATTAGAAAGGGCTTGGCATGTGCCTGGTTGAGGGGGGGGGGAGGGGTGCAGTAAATGTCAGCAGCTTTGCTCGCCTGTGCAGCCCTAGGCCTCTTCCGTCGCTCACGCTGGCCACAGGGAGCCATGGCTGGCTATAGGAAGTGGTGGCTACCTGCCAAGCTATCTTTCCTTGGCTCTGGTGCCTGGTCTGGTACCCTTCCAGTCATTTGCCAGAGCCACCCAGCAAACCCTGTGCCAACAGGAAGGGCCGAGGGGGCCCAGCTCAGGGTTCAGCCATGTCATTCAGACTCTGTGACAAGTGGCAGGAAACTTGCCTTCGATGGTTCAGCCAGAAGGGAATCATATCGTGCTTTGTATCCGCCACCTACTGCTACAGTAATGCTGCCTAACAAACCGTCCCCAAAGTCAGTGGGTTTTCACACCTGTCATTTATTCCAAGTCATGGATCTTCAGGTCAGTTGTTCCAAGATGAGCAGATCCACATCAGGTCCCCCTTTAGGTGTCTTTTTCCCTCCTTGCACCAGCAGCTACCTGGGCTTCCTTATTATTACGTCAATGGCAGAAGCACAAGAAAGGGTGCGTGGAAACTTCAGGTCCCAGGCTCTGGGACCCAGGTCCCTCCCACCACATCCTTCCAGCCAAAGCAAGTCACAGGACCATGGCCAACTTCCACGGGGAGGGAATATACTTAGCCTCTCGTGGGAGGTTCTGCAGTTACATGCCAAAGGGTGTGCATGCAGAGAGGGAGGAGCCTGGAATAATAATGCACCTGCTTCCTGCTGGCAGCCATTTGGGGTGATGGGCAGGACAGATGCCAGCATGGCCACTTCGTAGAACAGGGGACTGCTGTGGCCCAGAAAGATAAAATGATTTCTCTTCAGCCCCAGAAGGTAGGCCTACACTCCTGGTCACCTGATCTCTAAGCTTCATTCATTCCCCACTCACCTAGACCTTTGCCGCCCATCCTGGATGTCCCGGGTCCTAGGCTTTCTTCTAGCCAGTCCATCAGACCTTGAAATGTAACATTTCCAGACTGCGCAGAGAACAGGAAGATGCAGACACAGAGAGTTAATTTTGCCCAAACTTAGGAATTCTGGAGGAAAAAAAAAAAAGCCTATACGCAATACTATATTTTTAGCGCTAAATGGTGCTAAAAGCATTTTTTGGCACTCTTTGGGCGGTTCGCTTGGGAGCGGAAAGCTGAATGTGCTGTGCGTCCCCTGGTTTTGTCAAAGCACTCCCTTCTGGCAAGGTGGGCCTGCTTCTGGCAGCCCGTGCATTCACGGTCCTTTGTATGTGCTTTAAAATGGTGGTCGCCTCTGGGGAGAAGAAAGCCCGGGCCTCTCACCTGTATCTGGCTCTCTCTCTAGAGTATCTGAGGTGGGTAAAGGGAAGAAAATGCCATCATCACAGAGAAAACCAGCAGATGCTGAGACCTTTCTATTTTGATCTGAAAGAAGTTGAGCGTGTTGATACACTGACCTCCACTCAACTGTGAAGGATTGCCATACATGGACGTGATCATCCTGTTGCCCTCACTAGCCATGGGGCAGGAATGGCCAGAAGAGCCAACTCTGGCTATAGACATGACGGGAACCATCCGCTGAGGATCCTTCCAGGAAAGAAATCTTTAGTCCTTAGAAGGAGACAGGAAGAGATTATCCTTCTGCTTCTCTTCTTCTTCTGGATGCTGCCATGTCTGGACATGCTGTGATGCCTGGATCTTGGCAGCCATCTTGCATCACTGAGGGGGACCTACCTGGGGGCAATACTGTCATTATTGAGCGCTGCATGCCAGGCAGGCCCTGTGCTGAACGTAGGACATGGATTGAATGCTTTCTAGATCTTCTTAAGTGCCACGTCCTGAGGACACAGAAGAACGGGCCTCCAAGAGGTCCCAGCTGGGGAGGGATAACAGGGTCAGACAATGGCGACACAGCACAGGGAATGACAACAGAGGTCCAGGGGGCTGGGGGAGCACCCTCCCTGCTGCTCACCTGCTGCCTCTGCATCTCACCATTCTGTAAACAAATGTTCTCCCACCATCTGGGCTCCTCATGGGCCCCGTGCCAGCTTTCCCCAACAACAGTGACAGCAGCATATGTGGATTAGCACCTCCTATCAGCTCATTTTGTCCTCCCAGGATCCTCATGAGGAAAGCATCCTCCCCATTTTCCAGTCAGGGAAACCAGGCCCAGGGCGGTGACGGCGCTTTTAGCCTTTTAGCTTCGGCATTAACTTCTCAGTGTGGGCGGGCCACAAGGGCTTCAGTGCCCTGGAGTTGTCACTTGTCCCCCAAGCGCTTCTGCGCCCAGTCACCCCCACTGCCCAGGGCCCTCAGGACCGGATCTGCCACACAGAACATTCCTCGTTCCTCGGGGAGCTGGGCCCTCCCCCTCGGCTTCTCCCTCCCCTGCCGTCCCCTCTGACAGTCAGATCTGCCATTCCCTCCGGGAGAGGAAGGCACCCCTAGTCACCAACCCGCTGCCCAAAGAGAAGGTCCCACACATGGCTTCTGGTTTACGTTTACAGTAACTGATGGCACCACCGTGCCCACTTTGCAGAGCAGAAAACTGAAGCCCAGAGTCGGGGAGAGAGCAGAGCAGGAGCACACAGGTGGGAGAGGGTGGGTGCAGGACCGCCCCAACCCTGGCTGGTGTCAAAGCCCCTGGACCCGGGGGCGGGGGTGGCCTGGTTGGCTGCTTCTACTAGAGGTGAAGAGGTTGGGGGGGGTGGGGAGCTGGTGTGAACAAAGGGACCGCACCCACCCCAAGGGCAAGCTGACTGCAACAGAGTTTAAGCAGGAGGGTGTGAGCGGTCAGATCTGTGAGCAGCGGGTTGGTGCAGGGGACACGGAGGCTGGCACCTCACCCCAGGGGAGGCTCCCTGGGCCAAGAAGAGGGTCGTGGGGAGGGCAGATTCATGGGAACTTGGAGACTGGCCACGTGAAGGGTATGGGAGAGGAAGGTCTGAGGGGGGGACCCAAGTCGTACAGGAGCAAGTGTGTCCACAGCAGGGGGAGGGGGCAGGGGGGAGAGCTCTGGTGGTGGCCAGATGTGGGGGTGTGGCTACAAGAGGGGGCACAGAGCTGGGCTGCCAGGCTCGTGTTGGGGCGCTGCCATTGAATTGGCTGGGATTCGGTTCGGCTGTGGCAGAAGACTCACTGGAAGCCACTGGGAGTGTCCTTCCTTCCTGTCAAGGGAGGCCATCCTGGGCGGGGCACAGGCTCCAAGGACAAGGGCCGAGCCATCCTGGTGGCCTCCTCCCAGCCAGCTCAGCCAGGGTTGGGACAACGTGGTGCGGAGGGCACCGCCTCCCGTCAGTCCAGTTCCTGAGCTGCCCGGGACACCACTGCTCACATTCTGTCCCCAAAACGTAGTCACATGTTGGCTTCCAGCAGCCAAAACGGTTGGGACACCTCGTATGGATTCTGGCCGCTGTCTGCCCAGCTCTGAGTCAGGAAGAAGGTGGATGATGTGGGCGACAGGGGGTCTCTGCCAGAGGCACCTTCCAATAGCCTGCCGCCTTGGGCGGCCACCTGGTCTCTCTAGGCATCTGCCTGCGACGTGGGACAGGAGAACCTGACTCAGGCACTTGGGGTGAGCCTGCATGAGAGCTCGGCGACGGCAGAAGTCAGGGCACGAGGGGGCTGTGGAGGGTGGGCAGAGGACCACCCCGAGGGGAGCAGGAATGGGGAAGGCGGAGGGTGAGGGGCTGGGGAGGCAGGAGCGGCTGCCAGCGAGCAGCGGGGCGAGGTCCAGGCTGCAGAGTCAGCGAGAGGATCAGTGACACCAGGGAGGTCAGCCGGTGCGGAGAGTGGGTGCAGAGGCCAGAGTGACACAAGGAAAGGACAGGTGCAGAGTGAGAGGCACCCGAGAGAGAGAGAGAGAGAGAGAGAGAGGAAGAGATAGGGGTGGGACACGTGGTGATACCTGGTGATGTGTGGGTGGGGCTGCGGCATCCCCCGGCACCCGTGGGGGCCCCGTGGGAGGGGGGTGTGGCACAGAAGGGCAGCGGAACAGACCCGCTCCCCAAATCTCTGTAACCGGAAGGAAGCCAAGTCACCGGAGCCTGGGTCACGTCCAGGCAGGACGCACGCAGATCTGGCAGTGATCACGCCCCTCTTAAGAAATTAGAGCTTTATTAAATAAACCAAGTAGAAACGCGCCTATTTACATCCAAGTCGTCAGTTTGAGCTCAAGTGATAGGCAAGGCACAATTCTTCCTGTCTCCAGCTTTAGAAAAATAAATCGCACGGCCCGGCCCAAAAGGCCTGCGGTAGGTTCACGCTTGCGGCTCAGAGTCCAAGGGGTCCCCCCACACAGCGACCCCGCGGGCCGGGCTCGGGGTGTGCCTCCAGTTCTTCCTGAGAGCGGCACAGCTCTCGGCCCAGGGCGGAGAGGCCGCGATCTGGAGGCCTCGGGTGCTGAATGAACGAGGGGGCATCTTCTAGATGTCTTCTCCTTCCCGGCCCCTTCCTGGAGGGCAGGCCCACCCTCCTCACTGGCCGGGTCTGGCTCCGTGGCCTGCTGGAGGGCTGCTGCGGGGAGACTGGTGCCCACATGGGGCAGGCCAGAGGCTCAGGGCTGCTGAGGTGCACGACCGTGGTACAAAAGGAGGAAGGGAGAGCACTGGGTTTTGGTCTGGTGCTCGGGCGGAACACAGTGGCTTCTCAAAACAAACAAACAAACAAACAAACCAGAAGAAAAGGTCCCGGTCTCTGGCTCAGGGATGTTTTCCTAACTATGATTCCAAAGTCCCTGTGTGGGTAGAGAAGCCGGGATAGGGAGGAGGAGCCGGACCCCAAAGAGCACCTCGATGGAGCTGCGGCCGAGTCCAGGAGACGCTTCCACGCGCAGGAAGCAACCACAGAGGACGCCGTCTATATTCACAGTGGCCCCCACGGAGGCAAAGAGCAGCCCGGCTCGTGGCTCCTGTGGCCCGTCGGCGTCTCCCGGTGAGGCTGAGCCAGCGTGGGGTTGGGCCCCGTTGGCGCCTACCTGAGGCCTCCGTGCAGTCACGGGGCCAGCTTCGGACACTCGTGTCTGCTCGCTCCCTCATTTCCTGGCAGGGGCCGGAGTAAGGGAAAAGTGAGGTTTCCAAGGAGGGGAAAAAAAAAACCCCACAAATGTTAAGAAAAAATCAAAAAGTCCTTTCCCTGAGGCCACTTCAGGAACATCCCTTACAGACCACTAGTGAAGGGAGCTTCGCCTGCTCAAAGTCTCGAGAAGGGAGTCGTTCCAGAGACTGCAGGGAAGGAAAAGCGTTAAGTGCACGTTGTCCAGAAACCCTAGACAACCGCGCACAGAGGAATGAGCGAGAGTCTTAGCCTTTGTAAGATTCTGAAGTAAGAACAGAACAGAAAACAAGAGCCAACAGAAAGCCCTACACGGAAGGGTGAGCTAGTGGGCACAGCCTAAACTACAGGTCTACAAGAACACAGCAGGCAGCGACACGGGCCTGAGGGCTCGGGGCCCAGGGGTGCTCCAGGCCGGGCCCACCGTGGGGGCGCAGGGGCGTCCCGGCCCAGCCCGTGGACTAGTGGGAGGGGTACGCGGGGCTCCACAGCCCCGATGGAGGGCTGGCTCTTCGGATGGGAGGCAGTGCGTTGAAAGGCGTCGGCGATGAGGCAGCAAAATCTAGGGAGGAAAGAGATGAGGTGACCAACAGAGCATATGGGAGAGCTCGGCGCTCCGCAGGGAGCCCTCCGTGCCTGCACCGGAACAGCCACTAAGGACGCATCCGCTGCCCAGCTCGGCCATCCCCCTGACCGTGCCCCCAGGCAGCCCTGGGCCAGTGATGTGAGGTCACCCAGGGAAGGGGTGACAGCTGGACGTGCCGAGAGGCTTGGAGCATGAGCCCTGACCTCCCGCAGCTGTGGAGTGAGAACAAGCAGTGGGTCTTAAAACCACATGGGCGCGTCTGTGGGTCCGTGGGGCACGCAGGGAGCGGGGCCTGTCCATCTGGGCAGGAACAGCCTCTTGGGCAGAGAAAGCCGCATGAACAAAGACTCCAGGGCCTGGAGCGTTCAGGAGGTAACACAACTACTCCACTATGGCTCCGACACACAGAGGGAGGGGTTGGAAGATGGGATTAGAAAAGGTGAGTGCCCGTCGTAAGGATGGCTGAATGACATTTGTGGAAGACTATGATTCCAGGGGTCCAGGATGCACGTGGGATCTGGTTACCCAGGAAAATGTATCTATATACATAACTGCATCCTTTTCCAAAAAATTTCAGACTCTTGGAAGCCTGGCCATGCCCCTTTTGGGTCAGCAGACACCATTCAAGGATTCCTCCTATAGGGGAGAGAACCCTCAAACGGAAAAGATATAAAGGCCACCACGTGCAGCTGTGAAGGTTGGGCACTACACAAGGTTCAAGGGACACCGCTCACAGAGAGAAGTGTCCCCTGGAGTTGTGTAGGATCACCAGGGCCTCAGGGTCACCAGAGACAACTGGACTTGAAGAGGAATGGCTCCTGTGATCATCTGGGAGATCCATCAGCAGGACTGTCCAGAATCCTCACCTCTGAGTCAGTCAGTTCAACCCAGCTTAGAGCCCTCTGCAGCAGCCCCAGCAGGTAAGAACCAGTCCCAACATGCACCCCTGCAGAGACGGCCCCCGCTACCAGCCCTCCACCCTCCACGGTTCTGCCGGGGGAAAGCTCTCCTTGCCCAGGACCAGCTCCCAGATCTGCCTTCTGGGCCTCACACCCCAGCTGCCACTTTTGTGTGGGGCCAGAGCTTCTGAGACCTGGGGTTCAGGGCCTTGATCCCCACAACCCTCCCTCGTAGCCCCGGCTCTGCCTGGCTGCATCCGCAGGGTGGTGACTCACAGTGGGGGCTGTGGCGAGGGCTGGCTCCGGGGGAGAGGCCTGGGGATGCAGTGAGCTCCCGGGGTGTGCAGACCGTGTGGTAGGCTGCAAGACAACATGGCTGGTTAGAGTTGGGGTCAGGGGTGGGGGGCAGCCCAGGGGACACAATGCAGCCCACCTCACCTATGATCATGACAGCAGTCCCAGCCAGCAGGGCAAAAAGTGTGAAGAACATGACCTGGTAGGAATCCAGGAAGTGCTGGAAAAGGCTGGCTCCATCTGTAGTCAATGGAAAGACAAGTTACCAAACGGCCACGTGGAGTCCCCTTGTGTCTCTGTGCGTGGCCGGAGGGCGAGGCGGCCTGCCTGAGGCCTGGGGCAGCAGCCGGCCCTGTGGGGCTATCACTCCAGTGCTCCGTCCTATTCCATCTTGGGCCACTTGAACCGACCCGCGTCCACCTGAGGCCCTGCTGGGAGGAGGGTTCAGGTTCCATACCCATTCCGGGGAAGAGCAGAGCTGTCTGGGGGAGTTCGGAGGGTAAGGGTGGCCCAGGAGTCAGCCACGTGCCCGGAAAGGCAAGGCAGTGTGGAAGATGTCAAGCCAGGAGCTGCCGTCATGAAAACGGAGGTCAGGGTTGGGCAAAGGCTCTGGACAGGGATGTTGCCGCCCTCAGAACTGAGGCCCATGCACCACGGGAGCCCGGCATCAGCTACCCCAAAGCCACTCCTCCTTTGGGGCCCTGGCTCGGGGTGGCCCAGACTGTGGCTTCCTCTTGCATCTCCCTCTGCCTCATCCTGGGCCCCTCCTCCTCCCCTAAATGGACTGTCCTGAGTCAGGACACATCCCTGCTTGACGGGAGGAAGGAGGTGGCCTCTTCAAGTGCCCCTGACATTGGCCTTAGCCCCTCAGGCTGTTCCTCTCCAGACCTGACCAGTCCACTTCCCTGCTCTCAAGAAAAAGCCCAAGCCCCTGGCCAGGGGTTCGAGGCTCCTCGTGGCCTGGCCCCTCACCCTGCACCTCACCCCAGGGCCCTTCTGACGGCTCGGCCCTCCCCCTGGCTACTCATCCTTCCAGACCTGGAGGAAGCAGTCCCTTTGAACCACACCCTCAGGCCAGCAGGTGTAAAATCACCCGCTCCGTGTGCCCCCCACTTCTTGAGCCCCATGTTTAGGATCATTCCTTTCTCGCTGTGTCTGTAATATTCCATGCCCTGTTTGAGGTGGGGGCTTCTCAGGCATCTGCCCAGCACATGCGCTGCTGTGCAACAGGTGCTCGTCCACGACTGCGGGATAAATGAGGCATCCGTTACTGAGCACCTACTGTATATGCTAGGTAGGCCCTGTTCTAAGTGCTGTCCCCACATGCAGTACTCAGCTCCCAGTTGGGGAAGACCAGCAGAAATAATAATTAGTTGTACTAATTATTCCCTAGGCTGACAGTGGGGAACAGGGCTATGGAAGGAGAAGGATGTACATGGGAGTAAGTTTCAGAATTTCCTAATATCTGAGCAGGGAATGTGTGAGGAAAGGTGGGTTTGACTGAGGTGGGGATGTGGCCAAGGGGCTATCGGGGGGAGAGGCGTCCCAGGCAGAGGGAACAGTGTATGCCAAGGGCTTAGCTGGGAGTTGCACGTGTTCCCAAAGTAGGAAGAAGGCCAGCGTGGCTGTAGCAAGGTGCCCAAGCGGGGAGACAAGTCATCAATGGTTTGGGGAGGCAGATTATGGGGGGCCAGCCTTTCAAGACACTGGAGAGGCTTGGGCTTCACCCCCCAGGGGAGGTGGGCACCAAAGCAGTGTTGAGCAGAGGAGGGGGTACGATCCAGTCACATTTCAACAGGATCCCTCTAGCTACCCGAATGGGCCAAATTCACTTTGTGGGACAATCTGCATTTCTGAGTCCTCCAGGTCTTGACCCGCCCCCCTCCTGCTCTCCTGCCCAGATTTCCACCCACAGCCAAGACCACCCGGACCGGCCCTCCTCGCCCAGGTCCATCCCAGCGGTGTCCCACCCCATGACTCACGAGGACCAGGCCCTCGGCGATCCATCACAAAGGCCACGGTGACCGGAATGGTGAGGGCTTGGTTAGTCATGGGGCTGGAGAAGGTCAGGGCGGTGGACAGAGGCCCCTGACTGCCAGCTGTGGGATCCGAGATGCCGACTGTGTATGTGATGAAGCTGGGGAGCCCCAAAGACTTTTCCTTCTCAAAGGCCAGCACAGCTGGGGACCCTGATTTCACCTGGGAGAGACAATGCGGCTGGAGAGCGGCACCCCCACCCCCACTTCCGCCTGACATGCTGTGCTTCCCTCTGGGGCCCAGACGGTAGGGGTGGGGACCCTTCCCTGGTCCACCTTCCTAGGTAGGCGATGACGCCTGGGTACTTCTAAGTGACAGCATGAAATCTGCAAAGTCAGGGAAGGAGCATACTGTCTACACTTGGGAGTGTTTTTAAGGAAAGGACAAATCAATATCATTGAATTCTAATCAAGTGCTCTTTAAAAAAGTGCTAAACCAACACGAACTACCACCAAATGCCAACTTTCCAAGGCAGCAGCCTGGAGCTCTGTTAATGGCCGATCGCCAGCAGCTCAACCCCTGGGCTGGCGGACCCTCCATCAGCAGCAATGAATTCATCGCCATCTCGCTCCAAGAACGTTCATCCACGTTCACGTTTGCTGCAGTGAGACCAGGGATACGGCAAACGGAGGAGCCAAAAACCCCTTTGCCACATCACCCCAGATCTCTTACCGGCCTGCTGGGCTGCGGGACCTAGGACATCGTTCACCCAGCATTCAGCAGATGGGGAAACTGAGGCCCAGGGCTAGGGACTCGTCCCCAGTTGCGCGGGCGTCGGTGATAAGTTAGAGATTACAGCGTTTCTTCCTCCCCCATGTCAGTGTACGTTCCTGCACTGACTTCATTCACTGAACATACTAAGTGTTCACTGAGCACATACTATGTGCTAGGTACGCTCTGTGCTGAGTACTGCCCTCGCATACCGAGCTCCTGGTTGGGGAAGTCCGGCAGCATTCCCAGTAACTAATTCAATGATACAAGCTCACAGATAATGGTATGGGGGAAAAGAAAAGGTTAAGGGTATTTACGTTTAAAAAATCTTTTTTTCACTTTTAAAGAGAGGTGGTCCACGACTTCCACCTTTCACCTCGTCTTCCCTGCCTTCCGGTCCTTTCCAAGGTCCCCGGCTCATGCATGGACGCCACTCACCTCCAGGTTCTCGAGAATCTCCACGGTACCAAAGACCTTGACCTCAGAGCTGGTGAAGTGGTTGCTCAAAAGGATTTCAGCCTGGTCGGTGTAAAGCCCTGGGCTGAAGGGCACCTCGGCACCAACATGCTCCCCAGAGATGTGGCTGCCGGGGATGGAGGCGGTGACCAGCAGCGCCGTCTTCTTCATGCTGAGGTGTTTCAGCTGCTTGTCCGTCAGCCTGTGCATCGTGACTGAGCAGAGGTACCGGCCTGTGGAGACAAGCAAGCTCTGAGTTGTCCCCTCTCCCACCCACGCCCGGACGCTGCACTTTCTCCTTGCTCTTCTAACTGCAAAACTCCTATGCATCCTTCAGAGCCCAGGTGAGGCGTCACCTCCTCCAGGGACCTCCAGGGATGTCCCTCTTCAGCACCCCTGATCCAGCTTGGACACCCTTTCTGTGACCAGCACTCTCGCTCTCTCCTCAGAATCCTCTGCTCGCCAGATCCCCACTGCACTGACGTTGCCTGGGGAAGGAACGTCTGGGCCAGCTCTGCATTTCAGGGCCTAGCCATCCTGGCTCTCAGGATGGGGGTGAGTAAATAATGAACGGATATCGTGACCCGATGCTGAGCTACAGGCTGAGCTGGAGCGGACTCCCAGTATGGCCCGTGGCCCCAGCTAACAGCAGAAAGTCCTCTGAAGGTGTGGATTGGGGCTACCTTGGTGCTTGTTGGACCCTCCATGGCTGGCCCTGGGTAGATAAATGAGTTCAATGCACACTGTTGAGCAATGCCCTGGAAAGTACCTGGAACCCGGATGCCTGGGCTGGAGTCCCCTCCGTGCCCTTGCCAGCCAAGTGCCCCTGGGTGAGTCAGCCTCCTTGCTGGCCTGGTTTTCTTGGATCAAGTGGGAATAACTTCACACCCCCTCATGGGGCCGCATTTGCCAATAAACAGGGCACGGGACCATCAAATGCCTGTTCTGTCCCTGCACTTGGGCCCCACACAGGTGCCCTGAGGACATACCTCCTGCATCTTAGGCAGCGGCCTGGGTGCTGACCCCGGGCCATGGCAAGCTGCAGGCTGGGCTTATTATGGTCTGGCGTCATGCCCTCGCTAACTCCTCCTAATTAAGACCGGGCTGCATGTTCTTGGAAGGAACTGAAGAATGGTCCAAATGCTCATCGACAATCATTATCATAATAACACTGGGAAGCTCCTGTCGAGGACTCGATGGCGTATGCTGGGCACTGTGCTCAGCATATGGCAGGAACTATCCTACTGAACCCTCGAAGCACCCCACGTGGGCACCCCCCTTCTCAGACACTCCGCACCACGTGGCCGGCATGCCCGGGGCCAGGCAGTCACTCCAGCCCGTGGCGCGGGCATCACGGGCAGTGGAAGTTCTGTTCGGACACACCGTGGGGCCCTTGGCTAGTTAACAAGGAAGGGCCCTTCTGCCCAGCTCTCGCTTGCAGCGCTCAGCTCTAAGGCATCATCCTTCCCATTTCACAGAGGGAGGCAGCCTTAACACCCACTGGCAGGTAGGAAGAGCAGAAAGGGACCTAAACCCAGGCTTTCCAACTCTGAAATGTGTCCTGCCTGCTGCGTGTAGGTGGGTGCCGAGGACAGCCATCGCCCAGCATTGGACTGCCAACCCCGCCCAGCGGCCGAAATGAATGACAGGCCAGAGTGGTGGCATCGACCGCCAGGCTGGGCTCCTGACAGACATGGCCCTTCCAGACAGATGGCTGCCATGAGCCCGGCACGCCAACAGGAACCCTCCATGCAAGCCAGTCGTCCCATGCAAACCCTTGCAAACGTACCCAGAGTGGCATCAAATCCTGGTTCTGCCGTGAAAACGTCACGTGCTGGGAAATCGAAGACATCTTGCTTGAACTGGAGGTGGCAGCTAATGAGGGATTCTGGGTGCAGAGTCTCAATGGTTTCCATCTGGGAGGGAGAGCACTCACCTGGAGAGGGGAAGGGGTGAGAAGGGCATGGGCCAGACCTATTAGGCGCCCCACCCCGGCCCCCCTGCACAGGCTTCTGCATCCGTCTGTTAGAGCCCTGAAACGAGGGAGCAAGAGCAGGCCAGGTGCAGGCTAGCCGGGCCACGAAATGCCCCACATTCCTTCCACACAGGGCCCCCCGAGGGCTGCCCAAAGCTTCGTGACAGCACCACAGTTTATAAGAGCTGGGGAGAATTCTATGGGGGAGGAGGGTCATTCCGAATCGTGGGCAATTTCAGATCAGAATTTCAGCATTTGGGCTACAGAGCCTGCGTCCCGCAGCACAGCAGATGGGTCGGGCCCACTAATGCACATCGTCTGTTCCTGTCGGCAGGGGGAAAATGGGCAATTTATTTCTGGACTTCAGGAGGGCAACAGTTTCCCACTAATACACTGAGTATCATCTCGGCAATTGTGCAGTATTGGCCCCGTGCCCTGAAGTAGGAAAAAAGAGGTTATATGATGCAGAAAAGCTACCTCATCAATCAGAACAAGAACAGTGGTATTTAATTCCACTGGGTACATGGTTTAAAAAAAAACAAAAACAAAAAAAACCAAACCAGCCCACATCGATGTATTTATTTCTGGCAGTTGCTGTCCAGGGCTGTCACGGGCAGGGCCAGGGTCGGATGTTCTACGCATGACTTGGAAAAGGTAATTACAAAAATCAAAATCGGCCACGAGGCCTGCTAAATCATTACTTTCTTGGGATTACCAGCAGTCAGCTGGGGCTTTCTTTACTCGGCTGCCCTGGGGCTGAAGTGGCACTTCCAGCTCAGACACAGACAGCTTCTGGGTGCCGGGCTCTTTTAGAAAGAACACTCGGGTTTCGAAAAAGCTGGAAGGAAAGGGCCAGCAGGGGTTAAATGCTCTCTCTGCCTTTGGCGTGAGTTTAAGCAGGGCCACGGGGAACCTCCTCCCTGCTCGTGCGACTGGCGGGGCCCCTCCCCAGACCAAGCAAGCCCCTCACTCTTTACCTCTCAGGTTAGAGCCTCTGTCTCCCAAGGTGACGGTCACTTTGGAGGCCTCCTGGAAGCTGGTCTGGCCTGGGCGGACGGAATGGGCCACGATCCTTTGAGGGACACCGATTGCTATCTGGGGAGGGAGCCGAGGCAGCTGCACTGAGCACCGACCACGTGTGGGCTCAGTGACGGACATTTTTGTGACCTCACCCCGTTGCCTGGGATGCAGGCACTGCCCATTGCACAGGGGACAAAACTGAGGCTCCACGTCTTTTTGAGACTTGGCCAGATGTGGCAGAGCTGGGCTTAGACCCCAGGCCGGTCAGACTCTGCCTCCCTCTGAACGAGCTGCTTTTCCTAACAGCGGAGTGCGGTGCTGAACAGCAGGTCTGAATGCATTCAGTCCGGGGTGGGCTGTGGGGTTTGGCTCCTGGGACTGCGGCAGATCACTTCTCTGTTCATCAGTTTGCTTAATTAGTCTTTCAGCAATGAGAGAAGGAGCCATTTTACTTTACTGTCATTTATTCAAAATAAATCAACCTGACCAAAAGGCAACTCACATAGCCTGGGTATTGAACGCCCCTCCAGACTCCAGTCTTCCCAGACTTTCCCCTGCTCACCCCCCTTGGCCCAGCCTGCACTGGCTGCACCCAAACACCCCAGTCATGCGCCCCTCTTAAGCTGGGATCACCCTCCCCCCTCCCCCCACAGAGCCTGACCCCTCCAGCATGGTCCCCTCCAGCCGGCAGGCTGTCCTCCCACCTCTGGGCAGGCGCTGAGCACTTCCTGCCTTCCACAGGATTTCTAGCGGAATGTGATCTCGTAAAGAGCAGGGATGGGGTCTCACTCCTCCCCAAAGCCCAGGCAGCTCCTGTGGCTGACACAAGAGCACAGGCAGGCCGTCAGGCTGGCCCCATCACCTCCACGCTCACTGGTGGGCACCCACATCCGGGTCCTGGTTCTTCCCACCTTCTCCTGTACTCCTGGCTGCCTGCCATCTTGTCCCTGCTTCCTCTGCCTCCTCCCCCCACACCTGGCAGAGGGGGCCCAAGGCCTTGCTCTGGTATGTGCTGCATGTATGTGCACCCGTCCACTCTCAGGTCTTCCAGAACCACGTCTGTGCTGTGGACTCCCACCCCATCTCCAGCTTGCTGTCTTGGAGCTCCAGAAACACCTGCTGCCTCATCACCGCCTCACCTAGAGGAGCTACAAACGCCTCCAACTGGCCACGCCTCCATCCGCTCATCATCTTTCCCCAGCGCCGGCCCCTCCTTCTGCAACCCCCTACCGCCATCAGGGCAAAGGACCGACATCCACCTTGTCACTCAGTCCGGACGCCGGGGAGGTCATCCCCCAAAGGGTTCTCCCTCAACCCCTACTTCCAAATGGTCACCAAGCTCTGACGACCCTCCCTTAGTTTCTGCCCACCCAACAGGGCCAGCAGAGCGCCCATCCTGTCTCCTGGCTCACTACCCCTGCAGCTACTCCCCATCTCTTGGGCTCTTAGACTCCACCAGGCACTGGATACTCATTCCAAACATTACCTCTGATTGTGATCACTCTTTACTTATAAAAAAAAAAAAAAAATTCTGACAGGGATGCCTGGGTGGCTCAGTCAGTTAAGCGTCCGACTTTGGCTCAGGTCATGATCTCACGGTTCCCGGGTTCAAGCCCTGCATCGGGCCCCGTGCTAACAGCTCAGAGCCTAGAGCCTGTTTCAGATTCTGTGTCACCCCCTCTCTCTGTCCCTCCCTCCAAATAAATAAACATTAAAAATTTTTTTACAAAATTAAAAAAAATTAAAATAAAATAAAATAAAAAACCAAAAACCCTGATAAATCCCTACTGGGTCTGGCATAAGCTTCTCCTCTTTGCTCCGGAATAGTAACAGGTGCAGCTAATACCTACTGAACATTTGCTAGGTGCTGAGTACCATTCTAAGCGCTTCACATAGGTTAAATCTTAATCCTCTTGGCCCTCTTACCTCCATTTTACAGACACAGAGAGGTGAAATAACTTATCCAATGCCACGCAGCCTCTCAGTGGCCTGGCTGGGATTTGAACCCAGGCAGCCTGGCCCCAGAGCTCACGTGCTTCACCAGGAACTACCCAGAACACAATGTGCATCACACGATCTGACTGCAACGCCAGCCTCCACCCTCCCCCCACTGCCTATGTTCCAGCCATCGGGGCTCGACTCTTGAGCCCTGCACACTTTTGCCTACGCCGTGCCCTCTCCTCCAGCCCCCCTCCCACCCGCCCCTGCCCACTCTCCGCGGCTCCTCCTGGGAGAACACAGCTTTATTAGTCACAAGGTGCCTCTATCTGCAACCCGCTCACCCACTGCAGAGCCCCGGCACTAAATATGCAAGCTATTAGGTTAAACTGCTGGATTCGATCACGTGCACGCTGGCTCTAAAATGAGACACGTTTGGAACGCAGCCAGACGCTGCTCATTGATTCATTCTCGGCTGGAGATAAATAGAAGAGAGAACGGTTTTGTTCACCTCCAGAAAGACTCAAAAAGTGACTTGCCGGGGAGGCTTAACTTTGCCGGTGATGCCAAATGGCCACGCCGGCCCGCCCGCCCCGAGACTCCTGGGGAAGCGCCCACAGGGGACACTCCCGCCCTTACGCCAGCATGCGTGGGAGCTGGGGGGGGGGGGGGCGGCCCCGGGAGGTCAGCCCTTGTCATGACACCATTTTGAGCGTGGGAGGCAGGGGCCTGGAAAGGAAAGGGCACCTGTTCCAATCCCGGAGGAAGTGGGGAGCAGACCCCAGACTCACGACTCCGGATCCTGACTGCCTAGCAGGGTGCTGGTGCTTCTTTTTTTTAAAGGGAAGGGTGCCATTCAGGATAGAAAGCCGAGGCTTTTACCCCAAGAGGGTGAGCCACATATGCCCCGAAGCCCTACCTCCTTGTAGGTTCTCAGGTGCCCAGCAATCTCGTAGTAAACCGTCACAGACCCCGCCTCTTGGGCCACAGCCACGCCCGTCCTGGGGTCGATGCGAAGGATGCTGTGAGCTGAAGAGCTCCAGGTTCCGGAGAGGCCTGGGAGAGAAAGCCCTGGCTGTCACTCATCTTTCCCACATCTGCCATTCCCGCCCAGCCCTGTCACCTGGGTGACACTGCCCCACCACCATGCTCCACCCTGCTCCCGGGGGAGCTCACTCATCACCCTCAGGGTAGAATCCATGCCACTGGCCTCTGCACCCTGGCTCTGGCCCCCGCCCCCCACCTCCCCTGGCTCCTGGCTGCGGCCACCTGGAGCACACCTGCTCTCTGCCCGGCTGTGACCCTGCCCAGAGTGAACCTCTGGCCCTATGTTCACTCCAGTGCTTCCCTGCTTGGAATCTCTTGATCACTTCCTTGTCCTGGGATGACCCGGGTGCTGAACCTCCCCACGCACCACCCCTGCCCACCCCCGACTGTTTATCAACCCCTTTGTGCAAACAAAGCAAGTGTCAGGTTCAAGAGCGTTTCTTAGTTAAAAGCCAATTGCATTATATAACAGATACAACAAAATAACTCAACAGCCACGTTCTATTTCTGGCAAATTGTATTTGCTTTCTTTTAAGGGCAGTGTTGAACGTCTTTTTGAAATGAATTTAATTAGGTAAAAAAAAAAACAGGGAGTCAAATTGAAAAAAGAAGTTGAGTAACGTAGGTGGTGAATCTACAGGTGGCATGGGAACAGGCCCGATAGCTGTTCTCTCCTTACATTTCCTTCTAGATGTGGGCTGTTGGCAATACATGGTAACCACTAGGCACGAGATGAATTAAAATGAAACACATAGCTCCTCGGTTGCATTAGCCACATTTAGAGTACTGGATCGTGAGTGCCCCGTGTCAGACAGTGTAGATATGGGATGTTTCCACAGTGCTAGAAACTTCTAGCGGACAGGGCTATATGAGCGCACGGGTTGGCCAGCTTCCTCCACAAAGGGCCAGATGGTACATCTGTTGGGCCATGCGGGCCCAGAGGTCTCTGATGCCAGCGCTCAAACCCGGCAGCTGGAGGGTAAAAACGGCCCCTGACAACATGTAAATGAGGGTGTGCCAGAGTTCCCAGGCACTTGTGTTTGCAAAAAGAGACAGCATGCTGGATTTGGCCGGTGGTTTTCTGACTCCTGCTCTTGAACGTCATGTCATGCCAGCCCTGCTTGTCTCACCCCCACGACAGGAGCCCCCTCCCATCTTTGGGGCTGCCCCGGACTCAAAAGGAAGCCCCCCACCCCGACCCCGGCCAGTATCTCTCTCTCTCTCTCACCTTCCAGGCCGACCAGAACTGTGGCCAGACAGAGGACGTCCCCCACCACCACCGCTCCGGACAGCTCCGGGGAGATGGCCTGTAGGACGGGCAACGGGACGAAGTCGGACAGGCCCACGTGCTCCGTGTCCCGCACGCTGAGCAGCGTCAGGCCCACGCTGATGGTCCGGACGATGCAGGTGTTGTTGGCGATGCCCTTCCCAATCTGCACGAACTCGTCTCTAGGCACAGGAGGGGGATGCGGGCTCTCAGTCTCAGGAAAGAGCCCCCAACTCCGGAGGGAGAAACATAGCTGAGTCCTCTGCTGGACGAAGCTTCTTGCTAACGGTGGCCCCAGGGCGCTCCTCCAGCTTAAGTTTACCAAGCAGCTGCCCAAACCTGGTCTCATCTCATCTCCCCTGGGAGGAGCCCATGGCCCACAGCACATGCCCCACGTCCCAGGAGGGAAAGCTGAGGTCAGAGGGCAAGGCGAGCTTCGAGATGCTTGCTGGTCCCTTCCCAACAGGGAACAAGGACATTCTCAGGAGGCATGGCCTCTGCCCACTTCCTCATGGGTAGCTATAAAGCACCGAGACCAGGGCCTGGCACAGTGAGTGCTTGGTCAACACCAGCCAATGTCGCTCTGGTGGAAAGGCCCAGACCGGCAGGTCTGAGGGGTAGGGTCTCTGGCTTCGTCTCCTCTGCCACGCCGTCTCTCTTCGGAGCTCCCGCTGGTCTCTAGGAGAGAGGCTCAAGGGCCAGCGGGACTTCTGTGGGGTAGCTGAGGGGCTGGGAGGAGCTGGCTCCATTTCCTCCAGGGTGGCCTAGATCCCAGACTCGTGGATGGCCCATACAACGTGCAAAGAGCTCCACACTTTGCCAGACGCCTTCACGACTATGGCTTCAGCTGCCGGCCCCGAGGACTAGGCATGTTCCCCGTATGACAGGTGTGGAAACAGAGGCCTGGAGAGGTGAGCCGCCTTGTTTGGGAAGGCGCCACAAAGGCCAGAGCTAGGGCTTGAACGGGCTGCAACTCCAAGCCCCAGTTCCCCCACCATGCTAAGCCCCCCCTACACCTGGCCCTGGGCGTGCTAAGCAGGCCTGTGAGGAGGCCAAGTTGCAATGGTCACCCACACCTGGATACAATCTTCTGCCCCCCATAGGCCCTAGAACCCCTGCCCAAGCCGTCCTTCTTCCTATGCCTGATGCTTCTCTCTCCTCCTCTGAGCTAGTCTGCATGCCCCCGGGGCAGTAGTTCTCAACCTTTAGAATCGCCCGGAGGTCTAATTAAAACAGACTGATGGTGGGGCCCCTGGGTGGCTCAGTGGGTTAAGCATCCCACTTCAGCTCAGGTCATGATCTTGCGGTTTGTGAGTTTGAGCCCCGCGTCGGGCTCTGTGCTGACAGCTCGGAGCCTGGAGCCTGCTTCGGATTCTGTGTCCCCCTCTCTCTGCCCCTCCGCACTCACGCTCTGTCTCTCAAAAATAAACATTAAAAAGAAACCCCAGGTTGTTGGGGTATTTACAGGGCCAGCCAAAATGAACCGCATGTGGAGCCTGGTGTTCAAACCCCGCGTGACCCTGAGCAAGTGGCTTGACCTCTCTGGGCCTCTACAAACAGGCGGCAGTGAGGAGTCAGCGAGACGTCACGTGGAAAGGCCTGTACACACACAAGGGGATGCAGTGAAGGTCAGACCCCTTCCTCGCCGGCACCAGAGCATTGGAATGTGTGTGCCTTGCTCTGACCAACTTTTATAACGTCTGTGATCACTGATTTGCATCCGCTGATCACAGGGCCAGTGCAATGGCCAGGGTGGCTACGTCTCCCCTGCAGTCCGGCTTTCACGGGTACACCAAAGTTTATCACAAACCCCAACACCTGTGTCTCGCTTCCGGCCCACCACGGGACATCGCCAACAGCTTCCCACCACGCGGTGGTACAGGCTCTGTGCCCTGCCTTCCCCTCACCACTGCCTCCCGCCCAAGCCCAGTGCTCCCCCTGTGGTCCCGCAAGCACGACACGCTCCCTCCTCAAGACTGAAGGGAACAAAGCTCCCTTCCAGTGGCACGGAGGGTCTAGTGGACTCAGCCGCCCCCATACATCAAATCTAAGTACAACTGACACACATCTTCACAGGGGAGATGAGCATCACCCACACCCTACCTGTTAGTCGCAAAGCTGAGGACCGAATTGTGAGCATGGAAGGTGTCTCCGGAGTTGTCGTGGAAGTGGACGGTGAAGGTCACGGTCATTCCCAAAGGCAGGGCTGCCAGAGCCTCCTTGTTCTGGGTGTGCAGGGCGGGGCTCATGGAGAGCCTCAGGTAAGACACAGGAGATACCTGGGGACAGTGAGCAGGTGTGGTGATGACTGCCCTGGGGACCAGCCTCCCAGGGAGGAGTCACTTGCCCCCAGTGGGACCCGCCTCGGGAGGGATCGGGAGGCTGATCGACTCAGGGGTCACGGAAAGAGAAAAGGCCTTGGTCTGCTAAGCGTCCCAACCTAGCGACAAGAATCCCACCTTCCCACACAGTGGGCTGGCCTCACTACAAGAAAACCCCCCAATCTACAAGAGTCAAAACCCATGACTTTGAAAAATTAGATCATTATTCACATTGGCAAAAATTTCCCCTGGGCTTTCGATGTTCAGTTTCCTTCGAAAACCAGGCTCTCTGGGTGTTTAAAGTGGAAGTAATGCCCACTTGGACGGCAGAGGAAGTATTAACCAGGAGCCACGACGTGCTGGCAGGTGCTCCAGGGAAAGAATCCCGGAGCCCAGAAACCCGAGCTCCAGGGAGAGCGGCCCTGGCCCTCCAACTCCGGGTAAAATCTATCCTGGCCAGAAAGTTAGCTCCGCTCAGAAGACCCAATTTCTTGGATAAAGATCGGCGGGTGCAGCGACCTCTACTCAGCTGGTGCTCACTACATAGTTGCTGAGGTAGGATGAGCAGGAAGCTGCTTTCACCAACTCAAAAACCAGGCTGAAGGTTCCCTGCCAGGCATTAATTACGGAAACAAAAAGACATTATTAAGGAAACAGATCTGTGACCATGGCAAAATCTCAAACATGAAGTCATGTATCTTGTCTGTCACCCAGGATTCAGAAAGTGGCTATGACGAGATAGTGGAAGGAAATTCCGGGGACCCGACCCGAGGATGCTCGAGGAGGAGAAAGTTCCCATCACCACGGAGCACGGAGGGCAGAGGGACACGGGAAGCGCCGTGATGTGGCCAGATGACATGACCTGAGCCCGGCTGACCAGACCCTGACTCTCCACCACTGAAGTGACTCACTGAGCGAGTCATTTCCATGGTGAGTCCCGGTGTCCTTGCCTGTAAAATGGGTCACTGAACTGTACATGCTGCCACATGTATAATGCAACCATTTTTGTGTCGGGTGCCCAGCACATGCAGTCAATGTGCATAGGCACCTATCACGTTCCAGGTGCCGGCTGCCCAGTCAGGACATGGGTGCTGGTCCCAGCAAATCATGGGCCTCGCTGGGCCTCAGTTTCCCCATCTATGAAATGAGGCCACTGCAATCAATCTCCAAGGATCTTCCGCTCTGACATCTAGAAGATGCTAGAACTTTTCAGCTAGGACCTCTGCCCCCAAGTTATTCTTCAATAAATTCTTACCTACAATTTCTGAGCTGGAAAGTGATAGATCTATTTTATACCTGCGAGGGGAGATTTTTTTTTTTTTTTACCTCGACACGATTGCTTTCATTCCTCCAAAAAGCAGGAAAGCATGATCCTACCTTTACAGCAAAGAGGATGGTCTGGTTGGCCCCAAAAGGCTCTTGGGCAGTCACTTGGATTGTGGACATCCCAATCACGGACCCTGACGTCAGGCAGCCTTTCTCGTCAACATGCACGACAGGAACCTTCTCCGGCCCGTCCAGGATGCGGTAGCTCAGAGATGCTGCTCCGTCCCTTTGGAAAAAAAACAGACTCGGTTTTTCAGAGTGTGGGAGCGGGTCGCAGCAAGGGGCCCGAAATCCCTGCCCTGAGATCCAGCCATCTGGGCTTCCCGATGGCTCCTGGGAGAAGGAAAAAGCCTGATCTTAGCCCCACTGTGCATTAGGACCTGGGTGCTCAGCTCAACTTCAGCCTCATCAGTCACCCACGGGAAACTTAATTTGCAAAACCGATGGTTCCAAAGAGGGCGCTGCTTCTGGGAGAAGAGACTGAGGCCTGAGCTCCTCTCATCAGCTGCATGGGACATATGCTGTCAAAGATCGTTTCTGGGGCAAACTTCCCCATTTGCTGCCATAAGGCAGCCTGGCACAGTGAAAGACCATCGTCAGGCAGAAGCTGAGTGCAGTCCCAATGCCCCGCAAACAGCTGCGTGCCTCCTCTCTTGGCCTCGGTCTCCCCAGCTGTGAAGCAATGGTGTTGCCCTGTCCTGTTTCCAAGGGCAGGGAATGGGATGAAAATGGGCTGCTGGCTCAGAAAGTGGTTTGGGCTGGGTGGGAGACACATCTCACAGTGTTTCATACTCTCTTTCAGGCTTGTTACAGAACAAAGAAACAGCAGGGAGCAAAGGTGTCCAGCCCTCAGGGCCTGTCCCCTTCCCCGTGCTCTTTGCGTGCAGCCCTACAGACCCTCCTCAGATGACCTTAAAGTAAATGTTATTGCTTCTGCTTCAACTTTCTCCCCCATCAGTAACCCCTTGCTGGGAACCTGCAGAATTCCTCTTCATCCTTTAATAGCTCAAGCCTCGCTATCTCAGACAGGCCTCCCCTAAATCCTTGCACAGAAGGCCCTTCTTTGGGCCTTGGCTTAACCGTTATACCTTGTTTTGTTGTCCCCTTCTCGTGCCGTACTTCTCGCTTCCCCACCAGCACGTCATGCACCTGTTCCAAGAGCCTAGCACACAGCCTGGCATCTATACATGTGCACGAATGACCACCACATGTGTGCGTTCCACGGAACACGTGAGCACTCCTGTGGTCCTTACAGCCCCTCCCCCACCGTGCAACTGTAGGTCACGTGCAAGTCATTGCCACCAAAGGCGCCCCATTTGAATGCAAGGTGGGAATGACATTTGCAGACGTGTTTTACACCTGTGCCTTGTAGACAATGATGTGCATCCCCATCGAGTGGGGGGTCTTGTTACGTGCAGGTCTGGGGTCTGCATTTTAACAGGCTCCCAGGTGATGCCCATGCTGCTGGGTCAGGAATTATTCACACTGAACAGCAAGCCTTGAAGACAAAGGGGCATTTGAAAATTTAACTCTTCCAAGGTAGCATTTCTTTCCCTTTAAGGTAGCGGGTTTGAGCAGTGGGCATTAAAACCTTTCGAGGCTACGGGGAAGATAAGAAGGACCCTTGGGAACACGTGATGCGGAGCAGCAGAAGACGACATCCATGGCGGAGAGAGGGGGGAATGCAGAAGCCGCACCCACTTCAAGCCCAGGAAGATGCCGTTCGCTTGAAGCACCCGCGGCTCCTGACAACTTTGACAAATGAGCCGTCGGATGCCGAGTGCAGCGTCTCAGCCCAGCTGCAAACAAGCGCTGAGTCACGTACCTGTTTGTCTGAAGCTTTATAAACGAGTTGGGCGACATTAATATTTGCTCTGCTTCTATTTCAGGGCTCAGCAGCAGCAGCTTTTCGAATACCTAGAATGGAGGGAGTTTTGTTTCCTGTCATGCTACTGGAGTCACGGCCAGGCACCAGCTCCCCTCCAGGGAGGGAGACCAACGGGGAGGGAGACAGGAGGATCACTGTTGCCAGCACCTGTCAGGTGGCTGGGGATGGGACGGGGAGCGCTGACTTTTAAGAGAGGCCCCGACGGCATCTGCTTCACAGAGCCAGGAAGCACAGGCCCCTCCCCAGATTCCCGGTGGTGGGGACATCTCTCTGGGCACGGAAGGCAGCGTACAGAGTTACAGGACCCAGGGTCTTGCTCAGCTGCTCCTCAGTGTGACCGTCTCAGAATAACCCCCATCTCACTCCCTCCTGCCATGCTCCCACGGGATCCGCACAGTGTGGGTACGGGGCATGTTGGCGAACCAGGGCAGGTGATAAACCTGGTAATGTCCCAGTGAATCTGATCATCACTCCCCAGGAGCCCCGGGGCCCTCGACGGCTCCCTAGCCCATGGTTGCTTCACTTATGGTAACTCCACACCCCTCCCTACATGCACCCTAACTGCCCACCACCCTTCCAAGTCCCTTTCTCTAGGAACCCTTGGAAGGACCTTCCTTGGCATCCGGGTCTGGATGCTGAGCACAGCTCTGAGCTCCCCACTGGCTTCTGATCTGATCAGATTGGCTGGATCCCAAGGGCTCGGTTTTCCAAGAAAACTCCCTCCCTCCCAGCACTGCTACGTTCTGATCGTATATGTAAGTCTAGATTTCTTCATCTGTAAAATGGGTCTAAAACTAATAATCCTTGCCATGTCTGTCTCAAAGAGCCGCAGGATTCTAGTAGCAATGTGTGTGGCAGCACTTCCGAAATGGTGAATGATAAATGACCTTGGGAGCTAGATGGGGTTCTGGCATCAGGGGAGTCCTTCCACTAGGCAGATGGCACCCAGAGTGGGGCAGCCTGATTTTGACTCAGATGCATGCCACTGCACAGGAAGTACATGCAAAAAATGTCTCCTCCTACTTCCTATTTGTCTTAAATGCATATTCTTTATTGTCCCTCTTTATTTTTTTTAATGTTTATTTTTCAGGGAAAGACAGAGAGGAACAAAGCATGAGCAGGGGAGGGGCAGAGAGAGAGGGAGACAGAATCCGAAGCACGCTCCAGGCTCCGAGCTGTCGGCACAGAGCCCGACGCAGGGCTTGAACTCATGAACTGCAAGATCATGACCTGAGCCGAAGTCAGATGCTTAAGTGACTGAGCCACCCAGGCGCCCCTATTGTCCCTCTTTAGAGGTAAATTAAGGTGCAAGAGAGATCTTACTTTCCTGTTAACTCAAGTTTAAGAAAAGGAATAATGCAAGCACCAGGGTCAATGGCAACTGACAGGTGGTCTCACCATCGGGGAGAAGCGGGGGGCAATGGGGCCAGGAGGGGCTGCTTCCCATCTCCTGCTGATTTTGGCACATGTGGAAAAATGCCATGTATCTTCAGGACAAGCTGCCTATTGGATTTTTATACATCTTCCTATTTTTAAATGTTCGCAACAAATAAAAATGGTTTCGGAGCACAGAATGAGCCAAATCAAATACATCTGTGGGCTGGATCCAGCATCGCTAAGTCTCTGACATACCCAAACTTCCAACTGCTATCAGCTAGGGAAACTGAGGCACAAAGATGCTCAGTGACTCATGCAAGGTCACAGAATTCGAAGGCTGCAAAGCCGTCTTTATCCAATGAGAAGGTGCCAGACATGCTTTCATTTTTAACTGGGAAGAAGATATATTTGCACGTGTCTGTGTTTGTATTTATCTGTGTATACATATGTGTCTGTGTCTCTGCATGCGTATGTATGTTACGTGTCTGTGTGTGTTTGTGTCTGTGTGTGTGTGCATGCACACATGTGCAGCCTGAGGTGAGGGGGGTTGGTAAATGACAGTTTCTTTCTTTGAAAATCTTTACCCCTGACTAGGTAGGCGCCTAGGTTAGAAAATGCTTTATTTCTTCTTGAAGAGGGGACCTGATCTGTTTCTTTTCTCACGTTCAGGAGCTGCTTTCAATTTTTTCTTGCAATTTTTTTTAACGTTTATTTTTGAGAGGGAGAGAGAGAGAGGGACAGGGCCTGAGTGGGAGAGGGGCAGACAGAGAGGGAGACACAGAATCCGAAGCAGGCTCCAGGCTCTGGGCTGTTAGCTCAGAGCCTGACGCAGGGCTTGAACCCACAAACCATGAGATCATGACCTGAGCTGAAGTCGGACGCTTAACTGACTGAGCCACCCAAGTACCCCCAATTTTTCTTTGCCATTTAAGGCATCCCAGAGGTTATTAGGTCCCAGATCCTTAGTTTCACTGAGGGGCCCTGACAGTCAGGGGAGGGAGGAGGGCAGACTGGAGAGAGAGACGCAGGCACTGAGGCCTGGGCGGGAGAAAAACTGCTGGGCTCCTGGTCCTGACTCAGTGGGGCTCCTCTGGGGGCTTGGAGCAGGCCCCCTCCCTCTCTGAGGCTCGGTTTCCATCTGTGAATCGATGGGTCACACCGTCTCCCAGGCCGTACACACAGCACAGCCCTCCAGGCCTTTCAGGACCCACCACCCACTCACTGCAACCTGGGGGCACACTCTGACCCCTCCCCCCTAAGGCCTCGGGCTCATCATCAAGCAGCAACGCCCACAGCGCCTGCCCCACAGGCTTCGGGAGGCACTTCACGGGTGAGGCAACACTGGGGACTGGGGAATGGCAAGTCCGCCTCTGGTAAGTGGTCTGTGAGTGTTTGCGAAATAAACACAGACAATTCAATTAATGCCCCACTCAGACAGTTCTCCGGCTTCTTTCTACCATGAAAGTGCCTCAGACTCCCAGCTCAGGATTACCCGCTCTTTGGGGAATACATCAAGCTATTTCGGACCTCCTGGCCTGCCAGCCACCCGCCCCCACCCTATGCCCTCAGGCAGCCCCATCTCCGGGCTCCCCTGCAGCCCGAGAACTCCTCAGGTGTGGGGTGGCAGAAGGGCTGATGTGCCCCCGAATGGTCCCCAGGGGGAGAGGCCGCTGGGTTGGCACCTCCTCTCCCTCTGACGGTGGCTTCTGCCCACCTATCCTTTACCTGGATTTGGATCTCGTCAGTGAGCTCTTTGGCGAGGCCGTGCAGCTGTCCAGCAGCGGGGTCCAGAGCCTTGACCACCACCCTCAGCCCGGTCCGGCCTTTCACCCGGCCGTGCACGTTCATGGCAAAGTTGTACTGTGACGGGAGCCGAAGCGAAGCCTGGGACGGACACCAAACAGGTTCTCAGGGAGGGCCAGGGGCTCCAGTCCCCCTGACATCCACCTGCCTGTTCTCAAAGGCCGTCGCCTCACCGCTCCAGCCAGGGCCCGCTAACCCATCAAAGGTGCGGAAGGCGGAGTTTCACGAGGTTCATGGGTGCATGTGGGGGATGTTGGGCCAACCCAGGCGGGCGGGGCTTCTCAGAGCCCTTAGCGTGTGGGGTGGGTGATGAACTGAGAGGTATTTGCTAGACCTGGCAGTTTTCCGCGAAGGGACCCTCTATTCTGGGATGTCTGTGTTATGGGAACAGTCTGAGGAAGCCCCTGGCACTGGAGACAGGACCCTCCCCACGATGCACAGACAAGGCAAGAAGAAACCTCTCAAAACCACCCCACACTCGAGTCCTGCATAACCCAGGGAGGGCAGACTAGAGTCACCAGGGCTGGAACCTGGTCCCATTGTCCCATTTCCCCACTGGCTCCCTGGGCCAGACAGGCATGTCCCTTCCGTATGGGCTCGTCAACACAACGAGGGGGTTATAACTACTCGTCCAGCTCTGAGGTCTGAGGAGAGGCCAGGGTCGCTCTAAGAAGGGCTAAGGGGAGGCGGGTTTGCCCTCTGGGGTAAATCTGGAAAAAGCCCCAGGGCTGTGAGGCATAGCCTCAGAAAGAAGGTCAGAAGTACAGACTAGGGGCCCTAAGACCCTGTGACGGCCTGGAACTTTTGTGACTTCTCCACAAGGCTGCCTTCTGAAGCGGGTTACCTGCGACGCCCCTCTCTGGCGCCTAGCAAGAACGTGCTTAAAGTGGAAAGGGTTGCAGGCAGTCCGGGACCGGGAAGGAGGGAGAGCTAGGAGCCCCTATTCCTGGTCACGAGAGGACTGGGAACGGAGGCAGGTCACTGGGGGTGGGGGGTGGACAGTGTCTGGGAGAAGGTGTCCCAACGAGCCCTGAGAGAGAGCAGGGCAGGGCCAGGACCAGCCTGGGAGGGAGGGGGCAGAGCTCATGTGCAGAAAGGTGGGGAGAACCCTCCCGGCTCCGGACGCTGGTGCACGCAGGGGGCAGGGGACTCTGGGGGGGGGGGGGGAGGTTACCTCCTGGTGCCGCCCCCGGATGTCCAGGATGTCCCGCTTGGTGACAGACCAGTGGAAGGTCAGGCCCGGCACGGCATTGCCAAAGGAGAAAGGGTTCTGGCTGTTGGTGATCCCAGTGATGTAAACAGGCATCTGCAGGAGAGAAGCCAGGCCCGTGACCAGCAGAGTCCCACCACCAAGAGTGCCCCCCCAAACCCTGGGGCACCTCCAGCAGCCCGGGCGCTTTCCTGTCTCCTTTGTGCAACGGGGGCCCTTCCTCCCTAACCAGAGAAGGGCCTGGCACAGGGGCGAGAAGCTCTGGTGAAATAGCAAATGAACAAACAAGAGACAGAGCCAGCCCCTCCGCACGCGGTCCTTCTTGAGCTGTGCATGGCGTCTCACCTTGGCTGACAGACCCCCTTGGTGACGTGGCCCCCTACAGCCCCAGGGGGCCTGCAGCCCCCCGGGCAGCCCAGCCCACGCCACCCTGCCATCCGTGCCTCTGCTCCTCTCTCAATCTAGCAGGGGCTCCCTGCTCATGTGGAATGGGCACAGGTGGGGTTCACAGGCTCCCTCAACCCGTGCTTCCTGAGTGCCCACCAGGGGAGGCAATACCGCTAACGGGAAGAATGGACTCCATGCCAGGCCGCCTGGGTCAACTTCCAGTTCTGGCACTTACTAGCCATGCGACCTTGGGCAGAGGCCGTAAGCTTTCTAGGCTTTCATTTCCCCACCCGTAACATAGAGACTGACACCGGGAGCCACCTCACGGCTTGTTGATGAGCGTCTAATGAGTCACCGCACAGAAAGCCCTGAGGTCCTGCTATCCAAGCGTTGGCTCCTGTTCCCTGCCAGGTGCTATTCCAGGGTGGAAGGGTGACAGGCTCGGGGGAGGGAGACACAGGCATCACTCAATAACTGTGCTGACACAGAACTGGAGAAGGGTAAATGCTATGCCCACGAGGGCTTTGCGCCGGGAGCGAGAACACACAGAATGCCTGCGAGGCCTAGAGCAGGAAACGGTAGGGCTCCTTCCTAAAGCTCAGTCTGACCCCAGAGATAAGCAGGGGTTGAGCAGGAGAGGAAACAGCGACCTAGCAGCGACTTCCACTCCCCGCAAGCTCAGCCTGAACCAGAACTCGGAGCCTGAGACCCGCCAGGGGGCTGCTCAGACAGCGACACCGGCAGCAGGTGTGGAGGGGTCCCCGTCTCACCTGGGTTCCCGTCCTCATCCGAGTGATGGGGGCACGGATCCTCACCGCCTGGAGAAGCAGCACCTCCACCTCCACGAGGTCCTAGGGAAAGGGCTTTGGGCTCAGGCTGGCTGGGGCAGGGGAGTACTATCAGCCAACAACAGGTGTTTCACCAAGGGACCCCTCCAAACAGGGAGGCTCTTGCCAAGGCCAGCTTGGGAGCTGCATGGCTGGAAGGTGCTCACGGATGTCCAGCACCACCCTCCTCTTCCCAAGGCAGCCTGGTTTTGTGGGTGGCTCACCCCACCCAGATCTGGCCACCGTTCCTCCCGTTCCCTTGGGGCTCCCAGCCTTGTCCTCTGAGCCCGCAGACCTATTGGATGGAGTTGTTCCGGGTCAGCACCAGAGAGACGAGGGGGCGGTGACCAGACACTGTTCTTCTCTAGGTTGGGTGGCCCTCACAGGACAGGATTCCAGATGCTCCTGACCCTAAATCTAATGTGTTACTCTCTGTCAATGATCAGGGTATTGGGACAAATGCAGGATACAGATAGAGTCTGGTTAGAGCAGACTGTACACTCTCCTTCATTCTGAAGTCTATACTCTTGTTAATCTGGTCAAAGATTAACCTTATCAGGCTTCTTTTTTTTTTTTTTTTAATTTTTTTTTTCAACGTTTATTTATTTTTGGGACAGAGAGAGACAGAGCATGAACGGGGGAGGGGCAGAGAGAGAGGGAGACACAGAATCAGAAACAGGCTTCAGGCTCTGAGCCATCAGCCCAGAGCCTGACGCGGGGCTCGAACTCACGGACCGCAAGATCGTGACCTGGCTGAAGTCGGACGCTTAACCAACTGCGCCACCTAGGCGCCCCCCTTTTTTTTTTTTTTAATTTTTTTTTTTTATCAGGCTTCTTTATAGTGCTATTGACTCTGTTGAACCCAGGCTACCAAAACCCTTAAGCCTTTTCTATATACTGAGCCCACCCTGTGTCTTGTGATACGGGCTAATGCCTGGCATATAGTAGGTACTCAATAAACATCCATTCTCTTCCTTGCCTTTGTCCCTTTCACTGCCAAGTCTCCTTCTGCCAGTCCTGGCCCATGCTTTGGCCATGGGTGCTGATTCTATGATCTGGTTTAGACAGATGAACTGGGAGCTTCTGAGCAGAACCCCCTACACTTTGTGGACACGTGGGCCTCAGGCTGAACCACTGCCTGCCTGGCCTCTAGGAGATGGATTTCAGATGGAACTGCTGGCAAAGTCGCTCCACCTGCCCAGGGGTGCCAGACCCTCCCCCAGTTCCTCTCCCACCCCACCCGATGAGAGACACACGGAGAGAGAGGTGGCCCAGTAAGGTCAGACCACAAAGAGAAGTGGGGTGCCTGGGTGGCTCAGTCAATTGAGCGTCCGACTCTTGGTTTCGGCTCGGGTCATGATCTTACGGTTGATGGGTTCAAGCCCCACATTGGGCTCCATACAGACAGTGGGGAGCCTGCTTGGGACTCTCTCTCTCTCTCTCTCTGCTCCTCCCCTCATTGCACACTTTATCTCTCAAAAAAAAAAATTATTTAAAGAAAAGAGAGAGAGAAGTGGCTGGGAGGGAAATGCATGGCCGTCAGTTCCTCTGGCCATAGTTCCAGCCAGCTGCCATCTCAGCCACCTGGGCCCCCAGGGGGAGAAAAATAGGCTGGTTCCCAAAGCCCTAATCCTTTCTTCAGAAGAAAAGAAAAAAAAAAAAAAAAAAAGGCAAGGCCTCGTTGGTCCTTCATCTTCTCCTCCAAGACGTCTATCTGAATCCCGCTGTATGCCACAGGGCAGATTTCACATTCCCGACACTTTGTCTTTATAAAAATCAATAGGTACAATCAGGGCATCTACCTCCACGATGCAAAAGGACTTTGTGGCTTAACCGGTTACTTGCAGAGACACTGAAACTCCGGCAAACAGGAGTAAATCAATGAACTCAATGTCAGATCAAAGTCAGCTGCAGGGAAGAAGGGCACATCTCCAGGGCAGTGCACAGAGCCAGCTCCCCTGGGTGCCCTGTGTTCAGATGCTATGAGCTCATGGGAGCTCATGGACTCCTTCCAGGGGGCCCTGAATGCTGGACAAGGAGCAGGGTGACAGGGTTCTGAAAAGGCTGTCCACAGTCACGTTACACAAAACAATGCTCTTCTTAGAGCCCAGATTTCTGGCACGGTCACATCCACGCTGCAGTCTCCCCTGAGACGCTTCCACAGGGCACCGTCAGGGAGAATCCAAGCACTCTGAGCCCTGCTCAGGAGGTGGAAACCATCTCCCGTCTCCCTTTCGGACCCCGGTGAGGTCTCTACCCCCTGGGAAACAAGGGAAACTATCGGACTTAGAAACTGACTTTCACCCGCCTAGTGTCAGTGCCACTAATGAGGGGCAGGAAGACCCTCCTGGGGGGAGGACTCCCCTAGCTCAGCCTTCCATTGTCTCTGCTGATCCAGAAAAGCGCTTAGCAAAAGTCCCCGAGTCCAGCCAAGAGGCTTGGGGGATAACTTAAGTTCATTGGTGCGTGATTCAGGGTCTCCTTCTCTCCTGGAAATAGAACTCTGGGTCTGAAACACTACTGATGTCCGATCGTCCACATGCTTGGAGCAGCCTGGCTACGCACGCCCCTGAAAACACACACTGCGATCCACGAAGCGTGTCGGAACTAACAGTAACCCCTTTTCCATCAGAATGTCCCCAAGCCCTGGCCCACTAGCTGTGCCTCAGGACTGTCGTCCGGAAACAGGGTAGCCGTAGACCCCCTGGGGCAGGGGTGCTGAGAGAACTAGAGGGCTGCAGGCTGCGTGACCATCATGCACTGGAATGTCCCCAGGGCAGGGACGGGGTTGGAGATCAGGCTCTGTCCCTTAAGGAGCAGCTGGGGAGGGGCGCCTGGGTGGCTCAGTCAGTTCAGCATCCGACTTCAGCTCAGGTTATGGTCTCACGGTTTGTGAGTTCAAATCCCACGTTGGGCTCTATGCTGTCAGCACAGAGCCTGCTTTGGATCCTCTCTCTCTCTCTCTCTCTCTCTCTCTCTCTCTCTCTCCCCCTCCACCACTTATGTGCTCTCTCTCTCAAAGACAAACATTAAAAAAAAAAAAAGAGCACTTGGGGAGACTCAGTCTGGAGAATTCTGAGCGATCTTGGGGGGCCCCAAGTTGGCTAGGCTGGCCCTGGTGGGGAGTCAGGTGGCAGACAGAGGCTGTGGACTCAGAGGGCAGAAGCAGGACCCTCAGAGAGGGGTGGTCCTCATGAGCAGAGCCAGAACCCAGTTACAGACTTCCTCCCCATCCCAGCTGACTAGCACCCCAGCTCTTGAGGGGCACAGTGCACCCCAGCACTTAGAGGGCTCATGCCCAGGGAGGCTTCGGAAGCACCCACATCCAGTGGAGCCCATGCTCGTTACCTGAGACACGATGACAAGCTTGCCGGTCTCAGCGTCCACGGCCTGCACGACCCCAGACACGGTGCCATTGCCAACGGCCAGTCCCCGCACCAGCCCGGCACTGTTTACCACGGCAACGGTCTCATTGCTGATGGAGAAGAGGATGTTGGACTGGGGCTGGGGGCCACCCTCCGAGGTGATCTGGAGTAGGGAGAAATAGCAGTGCCCATCAGCCCCTGCCTCATCCTCAGAGCTCAGGGCCCGGAGCGCCCCATCTTAGCCCTCTGGCGCCCAGGAGGGCAGGCCAGCCTGGAGCCAGGCAGGGGCCACGGGTGGGGGTGGGCGAGCACGCAGCCTTTGGTTCCTACCTGCATCATAGCCCCGATGATCAGTGTCACCTTCCTGGGTATCAACCTAAACGGGGGAAAGACCTGCATGTGGAGACACAAGAGAGAAGGGGGCCGTCGTGTTCCAAGCTCGCGCAGCTGGACAGAATTCACCCCTGAACATTTTCAGGGAGGCACGGTGCCTGGACATCCCTCCTCTGTTAGAAGGGACTGGCGAGGGCCTGGGGTCCTGACCAGCTCTGGGGGGGGGGGGGGCCTGAGCGCCCCCCCCCCCCCCAGGATTTCAGCCCGCCCATGGGCCTGAGGATCTGTAGTTCTCAGGGGCATGTTCTGTTGTTTACAACGATGCTTCATGTCACCAGATGTGAAACCCCATGAAAAGAAAGACAATTTTATTCATGTGAGACCCCTGCGTAGAGCAGTGGTTCTCACGGCACGGTCCCCTGACCAGCAGCACCAGGGTCACCCGGCAATCATTAGAAATACACATTCTCCAGCCCACCCCGGTCTATGGAACCAGAATGAGGCAGGGCGGCGGGGGGGGGGGGGGGGGGGGGCCTGAAATCTATGTGTTAACAAGTCCTCCAGGGGATTCCGATGTACGTCAAGGTTTACATTCCAGTGCCTTCAAGATGTTCCGTTTCACTGAACTTCTCCAATTTCTACTGATAAATTGCCTAAGAATAGTGCTCTACTTCGATGCCCTCAGAACTTCTCAGATGAAGAAAGAGGGGTGTGGGGGGTCAAGGACAAGGATGTCCTGGTCTCTGCAGCACAAAGAAGCCCAACACCATCGTCCTGCACCCCCCGCAGTGCCCGCCCGGCAGGAGCACAGGAAGAGCCTGTGCAGTGAAGGAGTGTGGCGGTCGGCCGAGGGGCTGCTTTGTGCATCAGGATTAGTCTCCGCAGGGCTGAGCTATTTATAGCAGAAATGAATTCTTCACCAGAAGAAAGGAGCCCTTCCTTCTAGAGGCACGAACCAGAACCACCAGCTCCGGCACAGTTTAATATAAAGTCTATCCGCCCCTGGGTGGATGAGACCCGTGGAGGACGCTGGCAGGAGGCAAGCAGCTGATGGAAAAACTTGGACGGGAAATTTTGGCCAATGGGGTCTGGGAGGCTTGTGTGAACACCTAATGCCACAAGACGAGTCCCAAGTCACACACTGAGATGACCGCGGGGCGCCCCAGAGCTCCCTCACTCAGGACCTGCTTGCTCCAGGAGCTCACGACAAAAGCCCACTGCTTCTAAGGGCGGGTTCAGACCGACTGTCAAGATGGGCTTCCACACAGGAGCCTAAATTTGCCCACGGCTTCTACCCAGCCGCTCCCTTCTGGCACCAAAGGGTTTCAAGAGTGTTCTTCCACTCCCCGGCTGTGTGACGAGCGGCTCCCTTTCTCTGAGCCACATCCTGCCCACTCTGTCCCAGAGGGAGGTAAAAATCACTCAGGTCCCTCCCTCTGGAGCTGCCTCCCCAGATCCCTGGGACTGGTGATGGCTCCCTTTTAATCAGGGGACATCGCAGGGCATAGATTTTAACACGGTTTCTCCACGGCAGCTTCCTGGGCTACCCCCATAACTCCTGGCCCGCCACAGAAATGACACACTTCCCACCCCGTGCACGCATGCAGTAAGGGCTGGACTGATCCCACACAGGAAGGTGGGAAGGGAAACAGCTTTACCTCAATCTGCTGCGGGGCTGAGTTGATTCGCTGTCCAGCTTTATCACTCACGGTTGCGGTGAGGCTGGTCTGGCCAATGGCCACACCGTGGACACGGAACGTGGCGGTATAATTATCAAGGGCTTCATCGAGGGCCCTGGAACAGAGGGAAGGGCTAGGACTTCTCCCCTGGACCTGCCAGTCCTGTCCCTGAGATGCCTTCCTCTGACCCCTAGGAGGACTCACACCAATGTAATGATCTGGGAGGCTGCTCGGAGCTTCAGGTCCATGAAGGCGAAGTATTTGGCCAGGAAAGGCTTCTTGTGAAAGTCCAGCACCCGGACATATGCCTTGACCGTCTTTCCAATCTCCACCTGCATCATAGGGGACAGAAACTCAGGGTAGCCTTTGAATGACCAGTTTCATCACCTACTGTACCCTAAGGCTTTCTGTGAAAGCGTCATCAACCTTAAACCCACAGACCTAGCTTGAACTCCGGACCATCAGCCAATCAACAGATGAAAATTAATTAAGTGCCTACTGCACACAAAGAGCTTTGGGGATCCTTAAATGCAAAAATTATGCTCTCCGCTCTTAAAGAATTAAGAATCTAGTTAGAGTGAACAGACACAGCCAGAATGGCATACAGTAGGAGTTCCATAAGTGCTCACTGACTGAACAGCTCACATCTGGCACCATATAATACATACAGTAAGAACTTTAAGATACCAAGCGTCAGAAATGCTTAGTGAAGAAGTAGAACTCTGGTCAGCAAATTACCAGTGGAAGTAAAACCACAGAAGGAACATTTGAGGCGGTGTGAGAGAATATTGGCTTTTCAAGCACTCTAAGCTGCTCGAACATTCCCCTTTTAATTACTAACCATTCTCTCCAGTCAGGAAGATAGGAACCTGACAGCAACCCTCTATAAGCCTGGCTGCACCTCCTTCAGGTATTCGCAGTAATAAAAATTCCCTGTTTACATTAAAGAAAAGCCTAGATCTATTATGCATTCCTTCTGCAAAAGCACTTGGCATAGTTCATTTTACTCATTTGCTGATGAGATTCCAAAACCCTCACGCTAGGGAGAAAATTCACCATCGGCAAGGGGTATGCCTGGCCGGTTAGTAACTACACCAGCTAGCGACCGAGAATCCCCAAGTCGGGGCTCACGAGGAGACGACGTCGGGCGGGATTCGCAATTGAGCTTTACCAATGTCAACTGGCAGGAAGAAGTATAACCTCAGAGGTTGCTTGACATCACACACGCGGAGCGACAGAGGTGAGACAACATCATAAGCTCAAAGCAACTTGGCGGGGTGGGGGTGGGGGGGGAGGGGGAGCTGGGTACAGGGACTCAGAAACAGGGCATGAGGAAGATAACTCCCACAGAAACACCGCTCTCCCAGCCTCTGTGAATCGGCAGCGAGGGGCCTTTTAGGGAGTGGCTACTGACCTTGTCAACCACACGGACGTACAGCTCCTGAATGTCCGAGACGTAGACATCGGCCTTCGCCGGGGCCGGGAAGGCCAGGCACAGGTCATGGATCATGATGGTCGACATGCCCGGGAGCAAAGGGAACACCTGGAAGGTTGCAGTGGGGCTCAGTCCTGCAGCTGCTCATGGCATCAGCCCATTGCCCATGGGACACCATCTCCAGGAGACGGCTGGGCCAGGGCTCAGAGGAAGATCCTAACCCAAGCATTGCCCTGCCCACCCCTCGCCATGAGCCCCCACTGCCAGCCAGGGGAAGTGCTTGGAATGTAAAATGGTGGCACTGCGATGGATCTCCGAGAGCATTTACTCCAATTTATGAGAAGGAGAAAACGGAAGCTGCTTAAAGCAGGGCAGTCGATGGCCACGGGGCACAGAGCAATTCGGACGTAGAATGAGGATTCCAACCCGGGATTTCCCAGCTTCTGTGCAGGCCACCCGCCTCTGCAGCTCTGGTGACAGAAGAGTGTCATGCATGACATAGCTCCTTTCCAAACAAACCTCTCACTCACAAGTCCTAACCTGACCTTGCAGAACCTCAGAACCCGCAAAGAGACCATAGAGGCCACCACAGTCTCAAGGTTTAGCTCTGTGAGTCTCGTTCATCTCTGCCTCAGCGGTGCTTGAAGTAGAGACCTTGTGAACATTCCGAGGAGATGGACACACCCGGGTTACTGTGTTCCGGTCTTCACTGCAAAGACCCCCCCCCCCACCCCCAATTTTAAACCTCCTTCTTTCCCTATCTGCTTCCTGGGACCACACGTTCAGAAGCATCTCTCCCCAAATAAACTGCACCATAATCACTCTCCCACGCTGTGGATGCACTTGCAGTGATGTGTCGTATTGTTTAGGCACGTATCTCAACTACGTGGTCTGGGGGCCGGGCAAGTGGGGTACGCCACAGAGCTGGTGGGTGAATCCAGAGCGGTGCTTCCTGTCTCTAACCCTGGCTTTGCTGCCTGCAGCTTGTGGTGTTACAGTCATGGGGGGCAGGGGATGTTTACAGTGAATGGTTCAGTGCTTGCAAAGCTAGAATTTCAATATCAAGAACCAGTGGGGGAAATAAAAAGCAGATTTCTGACCCTAATGAGATAGCCAAATATGATCACATCATATCCAGGTTAAAATCCTTCAAAAAATGGGGCACCTGGGCGGCTCAGCTGGTTACGTGTCTGACTTCAGCTCAGGTCATGATCTCACGGTTTGTGGGGTTGAGCCCCACGTCAGACTCTGTGCTGACAGATCGGAGCCTGGAGCCTGTTTCGGATTCTGTGTCTTCCTCTCTCTCTGCCCCTCCCCTGCTCACACTCTGTCTCTGTCTCTCTCAAAAATAAATAAGCATTTAAATTTTTTTTTTCTAAACCTTTCAAAGACTGCCCAGAGAGTGAGTCCAAATCCTTAGCCCATCCTGGAAGAACCTGGCACGAGCTGGCCCTTGCCCATGGCTCTAATGTCACTGTAAACCATGATCCCTCACCACTGTCAGGCTCCAGCCACAGTTCTGCTCTGTTCTTCAAAGCCAGCTAGCACCTGCCTGCTTGCCTGCAGACCACACAGTCCATCTTAATGATCTGGGGTTCTTCCCCTGCACCCTGTCTTCACCTGCTGGCTCCTGCTCATCCTTCAGGCCCCTGTTCAAGCATCCTTCCTCAGAAAAGTCTTCCCTGACCAGACAGCTAAGAGCTACCTCTGTTCACTTCTCCTAGTGCAGCTTTACTGCATATAATTTGGCCATGACGGAGACCGTGGCCTAGTGTCCATCCTCCCTCAGGCTGTCTTCTCGCCAGCTGTAGCCTCAGGGTTGAGCCTGGCACCCGGCACAGTACCAAAAAACATGTACCAATCAGGTCAAGATGCAGGATCACAGCTCTAGGTCACTGCAGTTACGGCAAAGAAACCTGACTTTCCAGCTTGCTTCCTTAGCTTCACTTTTTGCTTTGCTAAAACCTAGAAATTCTAGGGGAAAAAAAAAAGTCTGCAAACCCCATGTACCCTCATCTCTTTGGGAAGTGCTGTGATCCAACTCCTTCAAAGCACATATGGGGAAACTGAGGCCCACTCAGGACGGGAACCCAGCCTTGGAAGGGCAGCACTGGGGAGAGAACCCAGGTGCCCAAGCTCCCAGTTCAGGGCTCCTTCTGCCACACTCTGCCAGAGCAACCAAAATGGAACTGTGGGCAGGGGAGGAGGGCGGGGCCGGCCGGAAAAGGCCAGAGCTGAGGCAGGCCCCAGCCCCATTAGCAAGCTCGGCCAAGCTGGAAACCCTGCCGGTGTCATTGAGCTCAAGGGCACATCAACCCGGATGAGGCGTGCCTGAGTTATTCCACACGATGACTTAGATTCGATTAACAAAGATCCCGTGGTGGAAATCACACTCGCCTTCCAAAGCGATGCCTGTGCAATTTGAGCCATTGCCACACGAGTCCGGAATTAAATACAGGCCGAGGAGTGGGGTCTGGAAACCAGGGGCCTCCAGTTTTGCCGAGGACGATTCATCCTGGCTTATTCTCTTTCCCTCAACGGAAACTCATTTAAAAACTTGAGAGAGAAATGAGAGCTTTCTTTGAAAGCCTAACACGAGGCTCCGATCTAATCCTCCTGCAGAAGTTATTGCTGTCAGGACCTGGCGTGTCCTTCACAGTGCGAAGAAATTACACGTTGCACTGGCTGCTGAAAGACCCGCACAGGGGAATGCACGGAAAGCTTTCTCGTTTTCTTTTTTTCTCTCCTTCAAAAGGACCATTTTGCACATTTTAAACAAAGACGTAAAGTGGCGAGGGGAAATCAATTCGTCTTCTGCTTGATTTCCCAGAGGCTGGAGGTCCGGCCACCTTCCGGGTGACAGACGCAGAGATGCTGCGTGGCCCGGCCGGCCTGCCTGCTGGCACCCATCAGCTCGCCTCGCCCCCCCTGAACAAAGCTTTAAGGGAGAGAGTTCACCAGGCCCCTTGGGAGACGAAGAAGCTGCTCTGGGGGAAGCAGGGGGACCTGCCAGGCAGCTGGAGGCAGAGTGGGGGCCTGCCTCACTGCAAACTCTAGACTGTGCACGTCTGTTTCTGCAGGCATTCTGGGTCCACTCGCTTCTTGACCGACATTGAGGCACGGGTATGAAGGAGAGGAGGAGGAGAAAAATCCAAGCCCAGAGTGAATTCTAATTTCCAAGTGTTGAAGGTGCCACCTGAGAACTTCAGCGAACACTGAGCCCAGAGGAAAGTCCTGTCATCTTTTCAGAGGCGATGAATGCATTACTGCTCATTAAGACACTGTCAGTGGCACCGGAGGCAGCTCGTGAGTGGGCTGGAGCCGTGACGTCTACTTGCGCCCGTCAGGCCCTGAGGGTCTGCCCGCATCATCCCGGTTCCTCGCTTCCCTGGGCCCCCACACACTTCAGACTTGTCCCTTGATGGGTAGCATTCATAGAAGAGTAAGGACCCTATAAATATTTCCACACGTCACAGGAGCCATCAGCTCCCGCTTCCTATTATATAGCGTGCTTGTCAATGTTGTGGGGTGGGTCAGGCTGTGCCATGTAAGCACTGGGGTCTGTGGCCCTGACTGGATGCCATCGAGACCCCGAGGGGGTGACCACGAGCCCATGAAGATCACAGACACCGAGAAGAACCCTGGCTTGGAGGCTGGGTGGAAATCCAGCCAGGGACCCCAGCCAGCCCTATGCCTTCCTGCAGGGCCAGGACTGGGACGGGTACCTGTGTCCACGGGTCACACTCAGGGGGAAAGCAGGACACACCCAAGTTCAAACCCTGAGGCTCACACCTGCTACCTGCCTCATCTTCCTTCCTGACGCGCTTCCACAGACGTACAATGTCACCATGATCGGCTATGCATCACGGGACCAAGGAAATGGGCAGAAACACTGTGGCTCATGAGGTGTTCCCCACGGACTCCCAGTGCCTGGACCGGGACCAGGCCCACGACAGGCACCGATCTTTGCGAGATGAATGCGTTAGTTAAAGGTACAAAGTGCTTGGCGCACAGTAGGGCCTTCCCCGCTGCTCTTATAATCGCATGATTATAAGATCCTTCTGTTGGAACGACTTGGTTTGAAATATAAAGAATCGGTGAGAAGAAAGAAACCCTAAGTTTAACTCGGGTAAACGCTCCTAGGGGCAACCCAGCTAAAACTGAAACGAAGGCCCCTTGCAGAGTTTTAGGGGATGTGGGCAGAATTCCGCACAGCCCTCCATGCATTGTGTGGACATAATAGCCTCCACAATGGGCCCGGTGCGTGAGCTCCGCGGCTGCCTTCCAGAGACAGACGCTCAGAAGCCGAAACACACCCAGAAGCCATTCTTGCATCCCGAATGTGTATCAATAGGAAAGAAAGAAACATTTTCTATGAGCTAATTGAAAAACTCCTGTGGGCTTTCTTGTCTCTGTGATTAAGGGAAATGAGAATGTTGCTAATTAGCAGCTGGAAAATGCCAAAGAAATGTGTAAACGTCCTTCAGAAACAACCGTCTGAGAGAAGCTGCTAGGATTTGTCACAGATTGTCAACGCTCCGTGAAAAACTTCCCCGGCAGGTTGCAGAAGACGCAAGGGGAACCGGATCCCAATCTCCACCTTGAGGTGCAGAGGTCTCTGCACAGGTGATGGGAAGCAGAGACACCAGGGCTCAAGGTGCCTTCAGGACACCTTCTGGGGCAAAAGCGACTCTCGTAGGGCCTGTCACATGGGCTGCTGCTGGTACGTCCCATAGTGTGCTAGGCTTGTCCTGTGGGACGTCTGCACTGGGCACCACATCCCATTCCATAAGGGCCACGAAGCAATGAGACATGCAAGCAAAGGGCCAGTCCCCAGGCAAGAGAGAAGGGCTATAGCTCTACTAGAACCATCTATAAAATGGGGACATCAATATTTGTCTTGATTGGAGAATCCTAGCATCTGTTGCTGAGGGGGATTGCACAGGGAACTGCAGAATTGTAGGACTGAACAGGGGCTCACAGGTCGCCTGGGGAAACTTGCCTCTGATGCTGAAATCCCATCTCTAGTCTTCCAGACAAGGGTCCCAGCTCCCATTTGGTTGCCTCCAGAGACAGGGCACTCACTACCTACAGAGGCAGCCCAGTCCAACACGGGCTCTTCAAAGCATTTGTTCTTGGAGGAAAGTTCTCTCTCTGGCTGCAGGATTATCCTCAGGGCTTACTCAAAACGTATGGTGCGAGGTAAATATGAGTAAAGGGGTCCCCAAGCATTGTTGGCACTGTGCACATTTTTCTGAACTGCAACTTCCCTCTTCTTTATTTTTTTTAATGTTTATTTTTGAGAGTGAGAGAGAGCGAGCATGAGTGGGGGAGGGGCAGAGATAGAGAGGGAGACACAGAATCTGAAGCAGGCTCCAGGCTCTGAACTGCCAGCACAGAGCCCGACGTGGGGCTCGAACTAGTGCACTACGAGACTTGAGCCAAAGTTGGACACTCAACTGACTGAGCCACCCAGGGGCCCCGAAACTTCCCTCTTCCTGATAACAGGGGAGTTGTTTTTAGTTTCCAGAAGTAAAGCAAAGCAAGGCAAATCTCAAGCAGTCAGAATTATTTACGATTTGAGCTTTTCCTTTTAATATGAAGGATGTGACAGCAAACACTCATTTACATGGCAGGAGGGATGGCCAGGGAATTATTCTTTCTTTTATAAAGGGAACAAAAATGCTCAGGGGACAGCTTCCTATGATCTCGGGCTTCTAGCAGCACACATTTATTCCCAGGTGCTGAGAGATCGTGTTTTCTTGCTCTGATTTACGGCCACACACCTCAGAGGTCCTGCCATGTGAGACTGTGCCTCTGAGAGGAACAAGAACATTATGACGTGGTTCCTCACCCTTCACTGAAGGGCCATACCAGGGAAAAGCGTCCTCTCCACAGACAGGTAAAGACCAAGGCCGACCACTGGAAGAATGTAAAAAAATGTAAAAACAAATAACAAAAAAAAAACAAAAAAACTTCAACTGTCCTCAAAAGACCCAAGTCACCAAAACTGACTCAGAAAGAAACCATGTGAATAGGCCGATAACAAACAAAGAGACTGAATTTATAATCAAAAAACTACCCACGAAGGAAAGATGATGGCCTAGTGGCTTCACCGGTTAATCCTACCAGACATTTAAGAGTAATTATTAGCAGGGTGCCTGGGTGGTTCAGTCAGCTGAGCGTCCGACTTTGGCTCAGGTCATGACTTCACAGTTCATGAGTTTGAGTCCCACATCGGGCTCACTTGCTGTCAGCTCAGAGCCCGCTTCAGATCCCCTGTCCCTCTCTTGCTGTGAGCCTCCCCTGCTCTCTCTTTCTAAAATGAATAAACATTTATTTTTTTTTAAAAAGAGTAATTACTACCAAGTCTACAAAACTGTTCCAAAAATAAGAAGAAACACTTCTAAGCCATTCTGTGAGGCCAGTGTTACCCTGATACCCAAACCGGACAAAGAAATCACAGAAGAGAAAAGCACGGACCAGCATCTCTTCCGACTCTTAACGACACAAACCCGCCAAAATATTAGCACACGGAACCCAGTTCCATATAAAAAGAACTATATGTCACGACAAGTAGCGCTTGTCCCAAGAATGCAAGGTTGGTTTAACATCTGAAAGGCAACTAACGCCATTCATCATATCAACAGAATACAAAACAAAAAACCACATCAATATTTCAAGAGACACAGAGCATTTGCCAAAGTCCAACACTCGTGTGTGTGTGTGTGTGTGTGTGTGTGTGTGTGTGTGTAAAAGCAGGGAGGAGATGGCTCAACCATCCGGGGTTTCTGTTTGAGGTGATGAAAACGCCCCAGAACTGACTGTGGTCATGGCTGCACCTGCCTAGGAATGTATTAGACACCACTGAATCGCAAACTTTAAATAGGTGGGTGGTATGGCATAGGAATTATACCACAATATTAAGCTGCTGTTAAGAAACAACAGAAAGGGGTGCCTGGGTGGCTCAGGCGGTTGAGCGTTGGACTGTTGATTTCAGCTCAGCTCATAATCCCGGGGTTGTGGGATGGAGCCCTGCCCTGGGCTCTGCACTGATCATGGAGCCTGCTTGGGATTCATTCATTCATTCATTCATTCATTCTCTCTCTCTCTCTCTCTCTCTCTCTCCTCCTCTGCCCCTCACCCCCCCCCTTGTGTGCTTTCTCTCTCTCAAAAACAAAAATAAAAATCTTTTTAAAAATAACAAAAGGCCACTAGAGGCACACCGCAGCTGTCCCTTAGAACACAGTCTCTGCTTTCCACTCTGCCACAGTCCCCACCACCCCCTACTACTCCCTGACACTGAAACTAAGCCTCTCCCACACTTCCAGGTACGTTCCTCATGGGAAACCCTGCTCATGTCCCTCATTTACTTTCCACCTATCCCACTCCAGAGGCAAATAATTTT
The DNA here is from genome assembly GCF_016509475.1 of Prionailurus bengalensis. Classification (NCBI taxonomy): domain Eukaryota; kingdom Metazoa; phylum Chordata; class Mammalia; order Carnivora; family Felidae; genus Prionailurus; species Prionailurus bengalensis. Next base: position 56,119,897 of record NC_057348.1, on the reverse strand, counting down.
GTGACACCCGTGTCAAGATGGTCAGTGAATGCAAACCGAGAAAAGGACCTCTGGAGCCACCCAAAGGCAACATCACAGTGGCAATTTAATGACACGACTTAGGTGTCATGTCTTTGTTCTTGGCCGCCTACATTTATGACTTCTGGTAGTGGTCTGATACGTTCTCTGACACATTCCGTAGTGAGTTTATTTTAAAGGAAGTTCGGTTTTCACAACTGCAAAGATAACTCATTGTGCAGATATGCAGACATTTAGGATACTGGTGTTTGTTTTTACCCTTTGCTACAACTATAGGGCTATTTAAAAAAAGAGAGAGAGAGAGAGAGATCTAAACAACCGAAATGCTCTACAAAGAGAGAATGGCTAAGTACAAATGACAGCATAGAAATAATCAGCCAGCCTACAGAGCAACACGGGGGGGAAAAAATACTAAGGGTGTAACCAGTGACCAAAGCAGAATACTAAATTCTTCCATATCACAGGCACAGCTAAGTCAATATTTGCAAGAATAGGAAGAAGGTCAAGAAAGGAATATGGAAAAACACAAAAAGCAGATACATCTTTCAAAAGCAATCTTCCTGGGGCGCCTGGGGCGGCTCAGTCGGTTCAGCGTCCAACTCTTAATTTCGGCTCAGGTCACGATCTCACAGTTCGTGGGACCGAGCCCCGTGTTGGCCTCTGTGCTAACAGTACAGAGCCTGTTTCCCACTCTCTCTTCTCTCTCCCTCTCTCAAAGTAAATCAGTAAACTTTGTTTTAAAAAAAGCAATCTTCCTTACGGTTGTCAGACTTGTGTTTATATGATAATGTTTTAATTCAAAGACTGATTGACAGGAAACCATTAGCTAACTAAGAGTGTGGGTAGTTTGCAGAGAAGGAACAAAAGTCACAAATGATGGAAGTTTCGCGAACAATGAATCAGAGACTCTGAAGACGTTACAAGTCGCATCTGCTGCGATTAAGCGTCTGCTTCTGACACAACCAATCTGATAACCACAAGGCCACCGGACAAGGGATGACAAGGACGGTGGGGATGGGCCCGTACTCACCGTGGCCACGCCCCTGGTTTCCTGGTAGGTCACCTTGATGATGTCTGTGGTGCTGGTGTTGAGGAAGAAGTAGCCAGAGCCTTCTCTGATGTGCAGCTCAGCCTGCAAGGAAGGGTGGGCCTGGGTGTCGAAGGCGAGGCTCCCCCGTGGGTCACGCCCAGGTGGCAGGTAGAAGGGACTGTACCTGCACATCGGGGTGGTTGTAGATGGTCACCTCTTCCGGGCTCACCCTCACGTCCTCCACCAGGATGAGTTCTATGGAGGCCGACACAGGCGTGAGAGGGTCGTGCTGAAGGGGTGAGGCAGTGCGATTAGATCCAAAGGCAACGGCCCAACCCTGGCCAGTCTGCGGGTCGCCCCCCCCACCAACCCCTGCCCTGAAGGAGCATAGAAACCCCAGGTCCTGGCGTCACCCCCAGGGCACTCATTATGTTGGGGACATAAGCCCCAGTAAAACCATCATGTTTCAAGCCCAGCTTAGAGGACACATTCCTTTGAGGCAACCAGAATTCTGCCAAGGCCGGTGCCCCACCCCAGGTGGCTCGGCCCCATGAGAGTGGTGATTCCCACGCACTCCAGGAAAGTGGGGGTGCACAGCAGATGACCTGCTGCAGTGCCCTGTGTGAGGGACGGGGACATGGGCAAACAGCATATAGGTGCTGAGAGGAGGAGGCGTGGAGGTGTCCTCACGGGGGGCTCATGGGGGATGCAGCACAGCCCTCACTCCCCTGGGTGCTGCCGGTATCCGTATGCGAAGCTGCTGCCTGTGCTTCCAGGGAGACTGCTGGACCCAACCCGGCCCTGTACTCACCTGATTCAGCACCCGCCCCCGCCCAGCCCTGTGCTAGCCCTGGGGGTTCCACAGCGGTCCTCAGGCAATGATGCAAATTTAATCCAATGTCAGGATTACATTACAAGGGACAGTAAACGAATGGCCTGTGTCAGCGCGTAGGACAGGTTGTGAAGGCGGCGAAGGGCCAGGTGAGGGGTGGGGGTGGGGGGGGACTCTGAAATGAGCAGACACCCAGAAGCGAAGGCGTGAGCAGTACTGCTAGAGAAAAGCCCACAGGCCAACAAGCCTAAGTGCAGATGCCCTGGAGGGGGAGGCCCACGAGGCCACCCACAGCCAGAGGACTCCCTGTGCAGGTGGGGACAGACAACCCAGGGCTGAAGCCACCAGGGGCGTAGGTGTGCTCCTTCAGGGCCAGCCTCAGTGCCGCTCCCACTGGGGTCTCCACCCCCTTGCTCCCCATTTCAAGCCCCGTCTGCTGGAACTTAGGGTCCCTTGGAACCCCATCCCACCCTCTCCTTCCAGCCATTATCTACTGCTTTCACCCTACTCAAAACCCACGTTGGTGTGGGTATCATTCAGCAGGACCGCTCTTGGGGAGCCCTTCCATGCACCCATTTGCCACCCAGGAGCAGTTCCTCTGCGGGGGGCCCATGAGATGCCGGGGTGGGGAGGCTAGGGTCAGCGGGCCTTGACCCAAGCATACGCAGACGATGGCAACAGTCTGTATGTGCAGGGGTATCTGTACCATACCAGGGGGCGCACAGGGGGATCTGAGGCCTTGGGCAGCTACTGTGTGCCCAGGGTTCAGGGACTGCTTCCCAGAGGCTGACACTGTGGCTGAGCCTAACAAACAGGAAGTAAGGGAGTGAGGGGACAGCATTCCAGGCAGCGGGGACTGGAGCTGCAAAGGCACAGAAGCCCGAGCCACCTGGGCACAACCTCGGGCGGGGTCTGAGGTCAGGGCCACGGGTCGGGGGCGGGGCAGGAAACAGGCTGGACAGACGAGGCTGAGGGCTCCCAAAGCTGTGCGCTGGGGCCTCGAGGTGACAGGGCCAGACTGCCTGAATGCCAGGCGTGTGGGGCAGGGGTACTGATGGCCAGAAGCCAGAGGGAAGGCGCTCGATTCAGGGATGAATTAGTGAACAGAGGGTGCGACCCAGCAAAGGGACTCAGGACACTGGGAGGCCGGACAGGATGCGGGCAGACGCGGGGGCCTCCCCACCACCGGCGGGCCTGGGGACGTACCGGCTGCACCACTCTGGCCGTGCTGAGATGGGACTGCTGGTAGCCAGTCGCGGTGGCGGAGATGGCTGTGGTTCCCGACGCCTCGTGCACCGAGATGGCCTGCAAACCTGAGTCCAGGGAGAGGAAAACGGGTGTCGGGTTTGCCCCCTGCCTCCCTGTGATTTGCAGTCTTAAATCTCCATAGTCCTAAACATACATCACTGAGTCTGTTTAAACTGCATGCACCATAAGAGTTAGCGGGCCCTGAGCAAAAGGCCCACGGTGCAGCTTCGGGGAGCTGCACGGGACTCCATGTGTGGCTGCCGAGGGGTCTGTGAAGGCAGCATGACTCAGAGCAGCACAGGTCCCAGAGGCTGGCTGATCCGTACAACCGGGGATGGGAGACTCACCTGCCGTGCACCCTGAGCCCGTGTCCCCATCCCTGAAATAGAGATTCCAGTTCCTGCCTCACAGAACGTCTGTGCAGGATCAAAGCAGAGGAGTGAACTTGCTTCCTTTCCGTTCTGGATAAAGGGGAGTCCTCGACGAAAGCCCCCAGCAGCCGCCAACCCTCCTCAGCACCCCTCTCGTCTGTCTGGGGTTTCACGACACCCTGTCCTCCTGACCTGGGTCGTCGGGCTCACCACCCAGCTCACCGTGCAACTTCTTCTGGCCGCTCCCATCGTCCCGGGCCACCAGCTGCATGGGCAGGTCAAGGTTGATGCTGGCCAGCGACGGCCTGGTCGACTCCCATTGGATGTTCAGAGAGCTGAAGTTGTCGAATCTGCGGCCCTGCTGGTCGTAGGCGGCCAGGTCCAGCAGGGGGTTGCGGTGGCTGGAGACTGGAACCTGCGAGAAGCAAAAGTCAGACGTCGTGGCCAAGCCCAGGCCTGGGCACAGCCACTCTTGACCATGCGGTGCACCCTGAACCTGGCTGACTGCCTTCGGAAGGGCTCCCGGCATCCTGGCGATGGAGGGGGGCAAGTCACTAACTACTGCTGTGCAGCAGTCCAGATGCTTCATAGGCTGGTCCAACCTGGTGTCTTAGTCCACCCCGCGGTCCTCTAGGGGGGACCGGTTTGTCCTTTCAAGGAGGGCTTGGCGATATCTGAAAGCATTTTTGATTTTTATAGCTGGGTAGGGGTGCAACAGGCATCTAGTGGGTAGAGTTCAGGGATGCTGCCTAACACCCTCTAATGCACAGGACAGCCCTCAAGAAGTAAGGATCTGGCCCCCAAGGTCAGGAGTGCCAAGGTCAAGACACCCCGCCCTAGAGCCCTCCCCCAGCCAGGCTGCTCTCTCCTTCCTCTCTTGGCCTCACCTTTCCAAATCCTTGCTACCTCCTCCCTGCCCCACCGAGCCCCTCCAAGAGGAAGGCTGCCCCCACCTGGGTTTCATAGGAACGCCAGTTACAACCTCCAAAATGTTCCAGAGCCATTCGGCTTACAAGGCTCCTTGCAGAGCCAAGTTCTCACCTGATCCTTAAATATCCCAATGAGATGGGAGCTGTCGTCCCTATATAAAGGGTGAGGAAGCAGAGTTCCAGGGAAGAAAAGGAACAAATAAAAGGCAACTCCGAGAATGAGTGGCACACCCTTCGGGGTTCAGCTACAAACCCTGAATTACTAACCACTCTACCATTACCTCTTGCTCCCCAGGCAAACCCGCCCTGGGCAACCCAAGCCAAGTAGCCCTCCTTCCTCCCAGGATGCTGGTTCATCCCCCACCCTCCCCGCCTCCTGGCAAGGGGGCAGGTGGGGCAGGTAGTGAAGCAGGGACCCTAGGTACACAGGCATCCACGTCCCCCTGCCTGGCCTGGAAGCTCGGCCTGTCACCACCCCAGGCAAGCCAGTGGGAGTCACAACAGGACCCACCTCCCAGGACTCTGCTTTAACCAAGGGTCGTATGAGACCATTTGCAAGAGGTCGGCTCACTGTAACAAACGTGCAGGCAGGGACACGGGCAGTCGTGCGCAGTGTCCCCCGGCGTACCCACTGATGCACGCACGGGGCCAGGAGCGAGGACAGCACTGTTTTGGCCTTTGCAAGTTAGGAGTGACCGTGTCACTTGCTTTGACCCGTGAAAGGTGAAACGGGACTTGACAACAATTCCAGGGGGAAGCCTTAACGGCCAGAACACAACCCGCCAGGGAGTGCCGCCTCCTTCTCTCTGCAGTGGCACCCAACCACGTTCACCA